>NW_022437045.1:5332026-5489628 GCF_009761245.1 Sapajus apella | reverse complement strand
ACACACACACACACACACACACACACACACACACACACACACACACACAGATACATTGTGGAATGGCTAAATACACCTAATTAACATGTGCATTACCTCATGAAATTATCATTTTTGTGGGGAGAACACTTAAAATCTCTCAGCATTTTTCAAGAAGATAATGTATTGTTATTAACTATAGTCACCATGTTGTACAATGGACCTCTTGCACTTAGTCTTCCTATTTAACTGAAGTTTTGCATCCTTTGACCAACATCTTTCCAACCCTCTCCTCCCCCACTGCCTCAGCCCCAGTAACCACCATTCTACTCTAGGTCTATGAGATCAACTTTTTTAGATTCTACATATAAGTGAAATCATTCGGTATTTGTCTTTCTGTACCTGGCTTATTTCACTTAACATAATGTGCTCCAGGTTCATCTATGTTGTTGCAAATGACAATATTTTTCTCTTTTTTAAGGCTGCATGGTATTCCATTGTGAACATATACTATATTTTCTTTATCCATTAATCCATTGATGGATACTTAGATTGATTCTACATCTTGGCTATTTTGAATAATGCTGTAATAAACATGGGAATGCAGATATGGCTTTGACATACTGTATACATTTCCTTTTGGCTTATACACAGTAGTGGGACTGCTGAATCATACAGTAATTTTATTTTTATTTTTGTGGGAACCTCCATACTGTTTTCCATAGTGGCTCTACTAACAGTGTGCAAGGTTCCTCTTTGCTCCCCATCTTTGCCAACACTTTTAATCTTTTGTCTTTTTCATGATAGTCATTCTAACTGGTGTGAGGTGATATCTCATTGTGGTTTTAATTTCCATTTTCTGATGATGAGTGATGCTGAGCATTTTTTCTATAAACTTTTTTTGTGGTCAATGAATTGCTAAATCTTACCCCATCAATAATTTTCTTTTGTTTTTACTTTTGTAATTTTCTGCTATAAAATTAAAAATAATTGATGAAATAAAATTATTACTCCCATACATATTCTGGATTTCCTATCTTACTTCAAAAGGTCTTCCAACTTCCTATTTTCTAAAACTTTCTTCTAAAAATTTCCATTTTTAAATTTTATTATTTTTAACATTTAGTATTTTTTATATCTGGAATTTATTTTTATAAAAAATAGAAGGCTCAACTAAATCTCTTTTTATATAAAGAGCCAATTGTTTAAACATCATGTTAAATAGTATATTCTTCAATAAATTAAATTATATTAGCATCAACTTAAAAAATTCTTTCTGTAATCTACGAATCTATTTATTTATTGCCAGTTCTGAGATGTATTGCTTTGATTATAATAACTGTACAGTCTATTTTAACATTTGGTAAGTCTGAGGCTTCCCACTTACTAATATTATTCATAATCTTGGTCTGGCTTTCTTTCTTTCTTTTTTTTTTTTTTCAGTCCAAATAGAATTTAATCAGAATAAAGATATGTGGATTACATTTTTAAAATACTGATCAAAATAAATATGCTCTAGCCATATAAATGGCAGTTGAAATAGACTTTAAAGTAAAAAAAGGTTATCACACAATATATCAGAAAAATGTAACAAACCTGAACCAACAAACATCAGCAACATAGCTCCAAAATATTAGATAGAATCTTGTGAAATTGCCAGTAGTTGACCACTTTTTGACCTACAAAAGCAACAATTCATATAAAATAAAGGTCAATAAATTTATGGTACATTGAATTTTTTAGAATTATACTTTAGTTTTGAGATACATGTGCAGAACATCCAGGTTTGTTACATAGATATACACGTGCCATGGTGGTTTGCTGTACTCATCAAACTGTCATCTACCTTAGTTATTTCTCCTAATGCTATCCCTCCCCTGGCCCCCAACACCCTGACAGGCCCCAGTGCGTGATGTTCCCCTCTCTGTGTCCATGTGTTTTCATTGTTCAACTTCCACTTATGAGTGAGAACATTTGGTGTTTGGTTTTCTGTTCCTGTGTTAGTTTGCTGAGAATGATGGCTTCCAGCTTAATTCATGCTCCTGTAAAGGACATGAGCTCATCCTTTTTTATGGCTGCATGGTATTCCACAATATATACATGCCACATTTTCTTTATCCAGTCTGACATTGATGGGCATTTGGGTTGGTTCCAAGTCTTTGCTATTGTGAATAGTGCTGCAATAAACATATATGTGCATGTATCTTTATAGTAGAATGACTTATAATCCTTTGGGTATATACCCAGTAATGGGATTGCTAGGTCAAATGGCATTTCTGGTTCTAAATCCTTGAGAAATCACCACACTGTCTTCCACAATGGTTGAACTAATTTACATTGCCACCAACATTGTAAGTGTTCCTATTTCTCTACATCCTCCCAGTATCTGTTGTTTCCTGACTTTTTAATGACTGCCATTCTACTTGGTGAGAGATGATATGTCATTATGATTTTGATTTGCATTTCTCTAATGACCAATGATGATGAGCTTTTTTACATATGTTTGTTGGCCACATAAATGTCTTCTTTTGAGAAGTGTTTGTTTATATCCTTCACCTACTTTTTGATTGGGTTGTTTGTTTCTTTCTTGTAAACTTGTTTAAGTTCCTTGTAGATTCTGTATATTAGCCCTTTGTCAGATGGATAGATTGTAAAAGTTTTCTCTTGTTCTGTAGGTTGCCTGTTCACTCTGATGACAGTTTCTTTCACTGTGCAGAAGCTCTTTAGTTTGATTAAATCCCGTTTGTCAATTTTGGCTTTTGTTGCCATTGCTTTTGGTGTTTTAGTCATGAAGTCTTTGCCCATGCCTATGTCCTGAATGGTATTGTGTAGGTTTTCTTCTAGAGTTTTTATGGTTTTAGGTCTTACATTTAAGTCTTTAATCCATCTTGAGTTAATTTGTTTATAAGGTGTAAGGAAGGGGTTCAGTTTCAGTTTTCTGCATAAGGCTAGCCAGTTTTCCCAACACCATTTATTAAATAGGGAATCCTTTCCCCATTGCTTGTTTTTGTCAGGTTTGTCAAAGATCAGATGATTGTAGATGTGCAGTGTTATTTCTGAGGCCTCTGTTCTGTTCCATTGGTCTATATATCTGTTTTGGTACCAGTACCATGCTCTTTTGATTACTGTGGCCTTGTAGTACAGTTTGAAGTAAGGTAGTGTGATGCCTCCAGGTTTGTTCTTTTTGCTTAGGATTGTCTTGGCTATGTGGGCTCTTTTTTGGTTCCATATGAAATTTAAAATAGTTTTTTTCTAATCTGGTGAAAAAAGTCAATAGTAGCTTGATGGGGATAACAATGAGTTTATAAATTACTTTGGGCAGTATGGTCATTTTCATATTAATTCTTCCTATCCATGAGCATGGAATGTTTTTCCATTTGTTTGTGTCCCCTGCTATTTCCTTGAGCAGGGGTGTGTAGTTCTCCTTGAAGAGGTCCTTCACATCCCTTGTAAATTTTATTTCTAGTTTTTTTATTCTCTTTGTAGCAATTGTGAATGGGAGTTCACTCATGATTTGGCTCTCTGTCTATTATTGGTGTATAGGATTGCTTGGGATTTTTGCATATTGATTTTTTATCCCTGAGACTTTGCTGAAGTTGCTTATCAGCTTAAGGAGATTTTGGGCTGAGATGGTTGGTTTTCTAAATATACAATAATATCATCTGCAAATGGAGACAATTTGACTTCCTCTCTTCCTATCCGAATACCTTTTACTTCTTTCTTTTGCCTGATTGCCCTGGCCAGAACTTCCAGTATTATGTTGAATAGGAGTGGTGAGAGATGTCATATGCCAGTTTTCAGAGGGAATCCTTCCAGCTTTTGCCTATTCAGTATGATATTGGCTGTGGGTTTGTCATAAACAGCTCTTATTATTTTGAGATACATTTCACTAATACTTAGTTTATTGAAAGTTTTTAGCATGAAGAGGTGTTGAATTTTATTGAAGGCCTTTTCTGTTTCTATTGAGATAATCATGTGGTTTTTGTCATTGGTTCTGTTTATGTGAAGGATTACATTTATTGATTTGCATATGTTGAACCAGCCTTGCATCCCAAGGATGAAGCCAACTTGATCATGGTGAATAAACTTTCTGATGTGCTGATGTGCTGCTGGATTCAGTTTGCCAGTATTTTATTAAGGATTCTCACATAGATGTTCATTAGGGATATTGGCCTAAAATTTTCTTTTTTTGTTGTGTCTCTGCCAGGTTTTGGTATTAGGATGATGCTGGCCTCATAAAATGAGTTAGGGAATAGTTCTTCTTTTTGTATTGTGTGGAATACTTTCAGAAAGAATGGTACTAGCTCCTCTTTGTACCTCTGGTAGAATTTGGCTGTGAATCTGTCTGGTCCTGGGCTTTTTTTTGGTTGGTAGGCTATGAATTACTGCCTAAATTTCAAAAGTTGTTATTGGCCTATTCAGAGATTCGACTTCTTCCTGCTTTAATCTTGGGAGGGTGTACATGTCCAGGAATTTATCCATTTCTTCTAGATTTTCTAGTTTTTTGCATAGAGGTATTTATAGTATTCTCTGATGGTAGTTTGTGTTTCTGTGGGATCAGTGGTGATATTCCCTTTATCATTTTTTATGGTGTCTGTTTGATTCATCTCTCTTTTCTTCTTTATTAGTCTGGCTATTGGTATTTTGTCAAACTTTTTGAAAAACCAGCTACTGGATTCATTGATTTTTTGAAGGGCTTTCCTGTCTCTACCTCCTTCAGTTCTGCTGTGATCTTAGTTATTTCTTGTCTTCTGCTAGCTTTTGAATGTTTTTGCTCTTGCTTCTGTAGTTCTTTTAATTGTCATGTTAGGGTGTTGATTTTATATATTTCCTCGCTTTTTCCTATGGACATTTAGTACTATAAATTTCCCTCTAAACACTTCTTTAGCTGTGTCCTGGAGAGTCTGGTACGTTGTGTCTTTGTTTTCATTGGTTTCAAAGAACTTACTTATTCCTGCCTTAATTTCATTATTTACTCAGTAGTCATTCAGGAACAGGTTGTTCAGTTTCCATGTAGTTGTGCAGTTTTGAATGAGTTTCTTAATCCTGAGTTCTAATTTAATTGCACTGTGTTCTGAGAGACTGTTTGTTATGATTTCTGTTCTTTTGCATTTGCTGAGGAGTGATTTACTTCCAATTATGTGGTCAATTTTAGAATAAGTATGATGTGCTGAGAAGAATGCATATTCTGTTGATTTGGGGTGGAAAGTTTTGTAGATGTCTATTAGGTCCCTTTAGTTCAGAGCTGAGTTCGAGTCCTGAATATCCTTGTTAATTTTCTGTCTCATTGACCTAATTGACAGTGGGGTGTTAAAGTATCCCACTATTATTGTGTGGGAGTTTAAGTCTCTTTGTAGGCCTCTAAGAACTTGCTTTATGAATCTGGGTGCTCCTGTATTGGGTACATATATATTTAGAATAGTTAGCTCTTCTTGTTGCATTGATTTCTTTATCATTATGTAATTCTTGTCTTTATCTTTTTTGATCTTTGTTGGTTTAAAGTCTGTTTTATCAGAAACTAGGATTGCAACCCCTGCTTTTTTTTTTTTTCTTTTCATTTGCTTGGTAAATATTTCTCCATCCCTTCATTTTGAGCCTGTGTCTTTGCATGTGAGATGGGTCTCCTGAATACGGCACACCTAAGGGTCTTGATGCTTTATCAAATTTGCCAGTCTGTGTCTTTTAATTGGAGACTTTAGCCCATTAACATTTAAGGTTAATGTTGTTAAGTGTGAATTTGATCCTGTCATTATGATGCTAGCTGGCTATTTTGCACCCTTAGTTTATGCAATTTCTTCATAGAGTCAATGGTCTTTACAATTTGGTATGTTTTGCAGTGGCTGGTACTGATTTTTCCTTTCCATATTTAGTGCTTCCTTCAGGAGCTCTTGTTAAGGCAGGCCTGTTGGTGACAAAATCTCTCAGCATTTGCTTGTCCATAAAGGATTTTATTTCTACTTTGCTTATGAGGCTTAGTTTGGCTTCATAA
The DNA here is from genome assembly GCF_009761245.1 of Sapajus apella. Lineage (NCBI taxonomy): Eukaryota > Metazoa > Chordata > Mammalia > Primates > Cebidae > Sapajus > Sapajus apella. The sequence goes on along the minus strand of NW_022437045.1, from coordinate 5,483,660 downwards.
GTTTCAGAAGGAATGGTACCAGCTCCTCTTTGTACTTCTGGTAGAATTCAGCTGTGAATCTGTCTGGTCCTGGGCTTTTTTTGGTTGGTAGGCTATGAATTACTGCCTCAATTTCAAAAGTTGTTATTGGTCTTTTCAGAGATTCGACTTCTTCCTGGTTTAGTCTTGGGAGGGGGTATGTTTAGTTTGGCTGGATATGAAATTCTGGGTGGAACATTATTTTCTTTAAGAATGTTGAATATTGGCTCCCAGTTTCTTCTTGTTTGTAGGGTTTCTGCAGAGAGATCTGCTGTTAATCTGATGGGCTTCTCTTTGTGGGTAACCCGACCTTTCTCTCTGGCTGCCCTTAACATTTTTTCCTTCATTTCCCAACCTTGGTGAATCTGATGATTATGTGTCTTGGGGTTGCTCTTCTTGAGGAGTATCTTTGTGGTGTTCTCTGTAGTTCCTGAATTTGAATGTTGGCTTGTCTTGCTAGAATGGGGAAGTTCTCCTGGATAATATCCTCAAGAGTGTTTTCCAATTTGATTCCATTCTCCCCATCACTTTCAGGTACACCAATCAAATGTAGGTTTGGTCTTTTCACATAGTCCCATATTTCTTGGAGGGTTTGTTTGTTCCTTTCCATTGTTTCATCTCTAATCTTGTCTTCTCACTTTATTTCATTACGTTTATCTTCAATGTTGGATATCCTTTCTTCTGCTTGATCAATTCAGCTACTGATACTTGTGTATGCTTCACAAAGTTCTTGTGCTGTGTTTTTTGGCTCCATCAGGTCATTTATGTTCTTCTCGGAACTGGTTATTCTAGCTAGCAATTCCCCTAACCTTTTTTCGAGGTTCTTAGCTTTCTTACATTTGGTTAGAACATGCCCCTTTAGCTCAGAGGAGTTTGTTATTACCCACCTTCTGAAGCCTGCTACTGTCAATTCATCAAAGTCATTCTTAGTCCAGCTTTGTTCCCTTGCTGGCAAAAAGTTGTGATCCTTTGGAGGAGAAGAGGTGTTCTGGCTTTTGGAATTTTCAGCCTTTTTGCACTGGCTTTTCCTCATCTTTGTGAATTTGTCTACCTTTGTTCTTTGATATTAGTGATCTTTGGATAGGGTTTCTGTGTAGACATCCTTTTTGTTGCTGCTGATGCTATTCCTTTCTGTTTGTTAGTTTTCCTTCTAACAGTTAGGGCCCTCTGCTGCAGATCTGCTGGAGTTTGCTGGAGGTCCACTGCAGACGCTGTTTGCCTGAGTTTCACCAGCAGAGGCTGCAGAACGGCAAAGATTGCTGCCTGTTCCTTTCTCTGGAAGCTTCGTCCCAGAGGGGCACCAACCAGATGCCAGCTGGAGTTCTCCTGTCTGAGGTGTCTGTTGACCCCTGCTGGGAGGCATCTTGTAGTCAGAAGGAATGGGGGTCTGGGACCCACTTAAGGGGGCAGTTTTTCCCTTAGCAGAGCTCGAGCGCTGTGCTGGGAGATCCACTGCTCTCTTCAGAGCCAGCAGGCAGGAATGTTTAAGTGTGGTAAGCTGGGCCCACAGTTGCTCCTTCCCCCATATGCTCTGTTCCAGGGAGATGGGAATTTTATCTATAAGCTCTTGACTGGGGCTGTTGCCTTTCTTTCAGAGATGCCCTGCCCTGATAGTCGAAATCTAGAGAGGCAGTCTGGCTACAGTGGCTTTGCTGAACTGTAGTGGGCTCTGCCCACTTTGAAATTCCTGGCGGCTTCATTTACACTGTGAGAGGAAAACTGGCTACTCAAGCTTCGGTAATGGTGGATACCCCTCCCCACACCAAACCTCAAGTGTCCCAGGTCCACTTCAGACTGCTGTGCTTGCAGCGAGAATTTCAAGCCAGTGAATCTTAGCTTGCTGGGCTTCATGGGAGTGGGATCCACTGAGCTAGACCATTTGGCTCCCTGGCTTCAGCCCTCTTCCCAGGGAAGTGAATGGTTCTGTCTCACTGGTGTTCTAGGGACCACTGGGGTATGAAAAACAACTCCTGCAGCTAGCTTGGCTTCTGCCCAAACAACTGCCTAGTTTTGTGCTTGAAACCAAGATCCCTGGTGGTTGAAACCCAGGGCATCAGAGGGAATCTCCTGGTCTGTGGGTTGTGAAGACCATGGGAAAAGCATAGTATGTGGGCTGGAGGGCACCATTGCTCATGGCATATTCCCTCACGGCTTCCCTTGGCTAGGGGAGGAGGACGGTTTGTCTGTCTTGCCCCTTCATCTGGTTTTCAACCTCCAGTCTTCCATATTCATTTTAAATAAATTTTCTGCAGCTATCTTAAAAAAGATTATAAACAAACAAGTAAGAGCAAAGCATTGTTGGTTTATGGTTGTAATGAACTTGTATATATGTTCTAATGATTTGACAGCTTTGTGATAGTATATTCTAATCCTAGTACATGATATATTTCTATGTTATTTAGATCTTGTGTTACGTTCTTCCATAGGGTTAATTTTCTTCATATTGGCTTTCTTGCTATGTTTATTTTTAGTGTAAAGCTGATCCAGCAAAAGGAAAAAACTGGAATGAAATGTCTTAAACCATTAACTTTGGCTGACCGTGGTGGTAGGGTTATGAATGAAATATTTTTGCTTCTTCTACTTTTTTATATTTTCCAAATTTTTCATATTAATCATGTATGATTTTTATAATAATAAGAAATTAATAAAATTTATTTAAGAATTGGAATAGGAATAATTGTGATTTGAAAAATTATATACACAAGAGTTTTAGATGGAATTCAAATAAAGTAGTGATTCTCAAGGAGCAAAAGTGCTGGGGAGTGTAGAGGAGCTCTTTGTTGATGTCATACATAAAATTTAAGACAACATTTTCCTTATTCCTTACCATTTTAAATGTATCACCTAGCCAGCATCTAGTAGCACTCAATAGACATCTGATGAATGAATGAATAAATGAATGAAAACCTTATGACAAAATGATATAACATTTTGTATTTGAAAAATATATGAAAGTTTATTGTTTTCTTAATATAAAATGGGAAAAGAAAATGCAGAAAAAATGGCTGGTGAGAATATGCAAAAGATATACCTTTTCTTCTATGAGTCAGTAATAAGAAATTGTCTTGAGGAAGTCAACTATGTCTGGAAGATTCTCTCTGGAGAAGGAGCATAAGTGAGAAAGACTGCACTAAACTATAACCAAGAGTCACAACTTCTCATTTTAATACTTCAGCACAAGCACAGAGACTAACATTTGCTAAGCATGCAAGATGTCTTGGCAAGTGGATTGAAGAACAAGGAATTATTTTTTGGCATCCAAGGAGTTGGGCTTCTCATTTTGAAACCATGCATGAGATTTTTCCCTTTCTACCTATAACTAAAACATTGTATTTGTGTGAAAAATTATGCAAGGATTGGGATTAAAAAAATTACATCTGTCCTTGACAATGGGCTGAATGTAGAGGTGAAAGAGTGGTTTTACTATCTAAATGACTGAAAAATAGGTTATGGTGCCCCAGCAAATCCTTGTTGTTTGTTGGCAAATAGTGATGTCTGTTTAAATCATGCAGTTTTATTAGGCCTTAAAAGTATCTTTTAGTTAGTTTCAATTTCAGCAAGGAAAAAGGAGAGCAGGGTGGAGTGAAACGCTGCTCAGGGTCTGGTTGTAAGGCCTCAACTTTGTTCTTCTGATTTCAGAGGAGTGCCCTTTGTGGCTCTACCTTTTCTTTCTCCTCAAACCGTTCCACTCCCCTCTTCTCTCTTATCTTAGATATTTTTTTCTTCCTCTGCATCTTAGTGAGTAGGAGCAACACCCTAAATTAGTTGGAAGTGGGGAAAGAAGAAAAGCACCCCAATCTTGGTAGTTCCTCATTCTTTTTTTCTATCATTTCCCTTTCATCAAGCTCTGCCTTCATCTGCAATCCTAGATACAACCCAATTTATACTATCCATTCATTCATCCAAAAAATACTGAGCTCTTACTATGTCAAAGTAGTGTTCTGGATGGTCGGCTCCATTAGTAAACAACCTAGACCAGCATCTTGTCATTGTTTACATCTGGTGGTGCAGAGTCTACACTGGTGGTCTAGAATTTACATCTAGTGGTGGAGGCAGGCGGGTGAGAAACAATAAAGTTAGGTAGGTCTAGATGTCACAAAGTGGCAAATGCTACAGGAAAGAACAAAGATAGAGCCAGGTAGGGCAGATTAGCTGTGTGGATGTGGAGGGAGGGTGTGAGAGGACTGTCAAGATAAGCCTCCCTGAGAACGTTTGGGCCAGGACATGAAGGACATGAGGAAGTGAGACAGTGGCTATCCAGGGAAGGAATTTCCAGGCAGAAGAAAGAGCCAGTGATAAACCTTAAGGCGGGAGCATTTCTGTGAGACTGGAGAATCACAGGAGTCCATTGTTCTTGGACTCAGGAGGTGCTGAGGCTGTGAACTGCTTTTTGATTTGGGAGTTCAAAGGGTAATGCTTTGGATAAATTTAACTGAAAACTTTCTCAGAAGTGTTTTCATACTATCTGTACAATTCACTTTCATGTGGAAACTTAATCGGTGATCAGATTAATATGGTAATCTTCCCTTAGATCTGTGGGAAAATTTTATTTTGTGAATTTCCCTTCCCTTTTCATTTACCAGTAGAGAAAAGAGCTGTAAAGAAGCCACAGAAAATTATAGTAGGTTTCTCCCAGAGCTACTGAGATAGGAAGATGCTCATGTCAGCACTGAGTGTATTTACCTATTTCCCTTTAATGTTCAAAGGGGCAGAAATACTCGACTTAGGATTCTTGTCTGTTTAGAAACATGATTCAACTAGCTACATGACTAAACTAGCAGCTTTCAGAGAGACTGAAAGGTCAAAACTTAGTGGTTGATAATACGAAAAGGGCAGAATGTTATGAAATTTTATGATCTGGGTAATCCATTGGCTCTTTTTCTTTTTTTTTTTTGGTCAACCTAAGGAACCTAAGGTTACCTGATGATAAATTAAGTTGCTAATATTCTTATAGCTAGCATTTACTTTTCCCTTATCATGTGTCTGGCAATATGCTGAGTGTTCTACCTGCAGCGTTTTATTCAAACTGTGCAATCTGCCTGCTGAAACAGATATCGTTAACGTCATTTCCTAAGTTAAGGAAATTGAGGCCCAGAGAGGTTAAATAAGTTTAGGATCTTATGCATAGCCGGTGAGTACCACACTTCAATATTTCCTCTTTTGCCTTCATGCTTTGCTCTCACTCTATGTTTAAATGAGCAAAGAGGCTTATCTTTAAACAGATATATAGCAAGTAGTATTTTCTAAATGAATTCCACAAGATGCTCCATTGCAAAAGTTCAAATAAGTTTAGAAAAATTTTGCAAACTTTGTGGTCTTAAGAGACTTACAGTGCAGATTAGCACATTAAAGCCTTTGGGAAGTTTGTGTTAGATAAACCTTTATTAACTTACTTATCCCAATTTTTTGTAAGCTTTTGATCATACAACTCTTTACAAAACAACTAGTATAATTGCTTTTACAGTGTTCTTTGGGATACACTTGGAGAAGTGTTATATGCAAATATATAATTGGATAAATTTAAATATAGGAAGAATTATTTAATAAGTTTTAGGAATAAAACACCAATTTTGTGTTGAGGCTGTCTAATATACATGCGAGCCAAGACATGAAGGACATGAGGACATAACTCACTTTTGACCTTGTAAGGACATAGTGCACTTTCAGTGATTTTCATTTTTTATTTTCTTTTGAATTTCATGTTACTTTATAAAGGTAATTATTTAATTAATCAAACCATTTGTTAAGTGTCAGACATTATGGTAGGTGCTGGTAATATAAAGAGAACATGTAAACATCAATGCAACGTATCTCCTAGTAGGAGCTTACAGTATAGTGAGAGACACAAACAAATAATTTATAGGCTTGAAATAAGTCTTAGATTTGCCACATCAACAAAGTACTATAAAAACAAAGTCACGAGAAATTAACTCTGTCCAAGGAAGTCTTCCATGAGGAGGTGATGTTGGAGCTGAATTCTAATGGATTCAGAGATGTTTATCTAAAGGACTAATGCAACGTGTTGGAGGTGAGTATTCAGGAAAGAGGCAAGAAGAACCATTTAGGTAACAAGATAGGACTTGGCAAGTTTGGAAAGTTGTAAGTGGTTCATCATGGCTAGAATCCAGGGCTCTCTGGAGAGATTGGGAGTACACAGATCACTCAAGGGTTTGGTATAACCTGTCAGGCTACCAAGACAGAAATAACAAAAATCAGATGTGGGTTTAGAAAGAGCATTTTGGCTGTAATACAGAACATGATGGATAATTGATGGAGCGAAATTCCTGGGGAGATAGAAGAGGGTAGGGCCATGTAAGTACATCTGCTGGTATTTTAAAATTAGAAATTTTAGGTAGCAAAATCAGAACAGATCCACCAACTCTTTGCAAATCATGGGACTAGAATGTTTGGAAAGGAAGACGCTAAAGATTTTCATTCATTTGTTTATCACCTATGTTGGGTGTCCTCTTGGGCCTAGGCAGCGTGCCCAAAGCTGAGAGAAGAAGATACTGTATGAAATGCTGGAAAGATCCCCACCTCCCCTTCCTAGAAATTCAGTCTATCAGACTAATTTATTTACAGTTGTAACCATGGGCTTTTGGTGTAGCCATTCAACAAGATTTCATTTTTTTTCAAAAGTAATTCATTCATCCACCAAATATTTGTTAAACAAATGTACATTGCATTGTAGTGGGTCCTCAGGGAGCTGGATATACATGCCAGATATGTTTCATTTTATTTGGAGCAAGTCCACCGAGAAGTAAACTAGTCAAGTGATATCAGGCAAAGTGTGATTTGCTTTTCTACAGATGGTGACAGATTAATTTCCTAACAGATTGATCTGCCCCAGAGGTACTGGGAAAGTCTTGTTAGGGAGGTAGATTATAGTCAGGACCTTGGAAAATTGTTGGGAATAATCGAGGTCAGAAAGGGTATACCTAGGTGGAAGGGGACAGCCCCTGAGTGAGGGATCGGTCCCTTTGGAATGAGCATGGCATATTCAGGTGCCTGGGAGGAGTGAGGGCTCATGCTTGAGCACTGATCATGTGCACTGATTATGGAACATACCTGCCTGCTCGGAAGCTTTGGCTTCTCTCTATAGGTGAGAGACAGCCACTGGAATCCTTGAACAGGGAAATAACATGGTGAAAGCAAGGATTTCATTGAGAAGTCGCTCATGGAAGAGAAAGATAGGTTGGAAAGAACCTGGCTTAGGGAGGGGGTAGTGACAATCAGAGAAAAAGGCAGATAGGGACAAAGATAGGGAAGAAGAGGAAAAAACTGGCCAAACCTTTGTCCTTATGTGGGAAAGCTGGTGCTGTTGGCAAGAAAGAGGAAGCAAGAACATGTGCACTGACACGGCTGAGAGTGTAGAGTGTCCTAAAAGGGGTCCCACGGGCCCAAGAGACTGATGTGCACCCACCACCAACCATGATTCTGACACTGACGTGCCCACGTGTTTTAAAATCCGAATGTGTTTCTGAACTTGAGCAACTTTATGATGCTTCTATATCGAGATGAATGCCTACACTTCTCCAAATCCATTGTCTTTCCCTCAAATAATAATGATCACAAACAGCATACAGCTTTGCATATAGCTACAGGGGTAAAATCCTATTTAAAGCTGATTCACTATCTGAGCGAGTACATGATAATGTGACGTAAAGGAGGTTTGGCAGGCAGATGATCAGAACATTTAAGCTAACTAAACTTCATAACATTTATTAGAAGCCTTTCTCTGCTTCTGAAAAACGCCTATAAATGTGGCTGTAATGTTGGCCACAGGTCACACTGAAGTAGAAACACTGTATAATATCTGAAAGGTTAGGGAGGTTCAGGGTCTTGGCTTATAAAAAAACTTCATTATTTATTTGAAAGATATTGTTTTATATCTCCCAATTTTGGTTTTCAATGTACATGAAAGCAACATATCATAAGCTTTTGATCTATGGATTTGGAAGAGGATTAGGGTGTGCTGGGGATTGAGCATATGGAACTGTTTAATTAGAGAGATGCCCTTTAAATTACTATAAAATATAACCAGAAACTCCTGTCTAGACTTCTAAAATCTGCTTTGAAAAGTAGAAAACACTACTAATCAATAAAACTATTAATCAATAAGTGTGTATATATGGACATAGTGGAATAATGAGCACTGGAGACTAAAGGGGGTGAGGGATGAGAAATTACGTGATGGGTACAATATACACTATTTCAGTGATTAATTTCTCTGAGTTTCCTCTTCGGAAACTAAAAGGAAATTGTAGTTTCCTCAGTAACCACTCCAAACTCCTGTGTGGGTGGTACAAGCCTTGCTGTTATCTTGAGGCAGGAGGGGTGAGGGGATTTCCCCATTGAACCTGATAGTCTTCATTTCATTTCTCTCCTCTCAGGGAGACATTTACCCTCCTCCACTAAAAGGTAGAAGGATTGGAAACTAGAAGAGTATCTATGGATCTGACTGCTCCTTCACCACTGTGCTATATATCCATGGAATAAAACAGCACTTGTGGCCAGGTGTGATGGCTCACAGCTGTAATCCCAGCACTTTGGGAGGCCAAGGTGGGTGGATCACCTGAGGTCAGGAGTTCGAGACCAGCCTGGCCAAGATGGTGAAACCCCATCTCTACTAAAAATATAAAAATCAGCCAGGCATGGTGGTGCATGCCTGTTATCCCAGGTACTCGAGAGGCTGAGGCAGGAGAATTGCTTGAACCTGGGAGGTGAAGGTTGCAGTGAGCTGCGGTCACGCCACTGCACTCCAGCCTGGGCGACAGAGCAAAACTTTGTCTTGGGAAAAACAACAACAAAAACAAAAAACAGTGCTTGTATCCTCTAAATCTATAACATTATCTAAAAAACAAAATGACAATAAAAGACTGAAAAAGGCACAGGAACAAAGCAGATGGGATAGGAGACAGAGCAAGCTGGAGTAATACTGGAATTCCGGAAGAGGGAAGGCTGATGAAGGACTGGTCACCCCCTTAGCAGAAGAGTTCAGGTGGAACCCACGCCTGTGGGGGCAGGGGCATGAGCAGTGAGTCCATCTAACGACAGGACCCCAGATAGGCTTGCGATTTAGAAGCTACAGATGCCGCTAAAGGCTAGGGGTAGGCTGGAGCTGAAAGCAGAATTGGTGTAAAGTCTTCAAAAGGAGCAATTAGATTCACAAATACCTTCCTAGTTTCTAATTCTTTGACTGCTTAGTAGAGAGGGGTAAATGCCTCCCTGAAAATAGAGACATGAAATGAAGGCTATCATGTTCAATGGGGACAGCCCTTAGCCGCTCCTGCCTTAAGACTGACAGCAAAGTTTGTACAGCCCATGAAGGGGTTTGGAGGGGTGTTATCTGAGGAAAGTAATCAGCCCAAGAGAAAGAACCTTCAGAAACTGACATTTAAAGGATTAGGTTTCCCCCTGATTACCCTAGAGAAACACATACAGAAATCTGATTGGACAGTCAAGGATCACCATATGATACTTGTAACCTGAACAATAGATACCCAAACAATCACACACACACACACACACACACACACACATACTTCACTTCTGCTGGAGGAATTTACAAGATGAAGAACCTCTTGTAACTCTTTCGGGCTACTGTTTGTGAAAGGAATGGTTGCGTGTGCTCTTGGCTAAGCCATCTTCACCCTGAAGACAGATTTTTGTGAGGTGGGGAAAATTCGCCCAGCGTTAGCAGTGTTAGTGGTTGTCCTGGGTCCATCCTGGTCTGTATTCCTGCTTATTCATTTTCAGATTTAAATCCAGAGTTATTACTGATGGAAATTTATGGATCATTTTCATAATTCGCCTGCTAGGAATCTCAGGGAACCTGTCAAATATGCTTTAATTTGGTCATTTTAAGAGTTAATTTTCTGAATTTCAGGCATTTTATCCTGTATTGTCAGCACATTAAGTTAGGAAACACATTCACTGACATTCTATGTATTTTGCCTTGTATTTCAAAGTCAGAGTCAGGTATTTAAAAAGACAAGATTTTTCATTTTGTGTGTGATCTCGTAGAAGCCTTTCTCCTATAGATTTATTAAAATTCTCCCAACTCTGGCTTCTGATTAAGGAATTGCAGACTCTTCTCCTTGACAACTCATTAAACTCACTATTCCCCCCGATGCAGTTGGTCTACTTTTAGTAATATTTGTTGACTGGAGCTTGGCTTTTGTGTTTGCTGAACATCATTGATGTGTTTTGAGGTCTTATGGTTGTGGGGGTGGGAGTGGTAAATGTAATAGTGTCCCTCTAGTATTATAAAACTTCAAGGACATAGAATTTATTTTTAAAAGTCTTAAGTCTTTTTGTTTGTTTTCCTAGGAAATCTTAAGTCTATATTGTTTGATTTGGGACTATAGAGTTTCTTGGTAAAGTCTCCAATTACTGGTTTTCTGAGTAAATTCTTGAGAATTGGTGAGGCTCCCAGGATTATTGTTTGTCATCCTGTTCTAATTAATAGGGAAAAAGCATATAAATCTTAGGTGTCTTAGATCTGGGGCCATTGTATCTCCTTGGCTTGCACCAAAGTGTCATCTATTTTTTATCCAATAATTGTGGAAACATATTGCTTCCAAAACAAATCACATTTGAGTATTTCCTACATGAAAGGCATTACCAGAGAGTGAAATAAAAAAAAAAATGTCTGTAATCCCAGCACTGTGGGAGGCCGAGGCGGGTGGATCACGAGGTCAAGAGATCGAGACCATCCTGGTCAAGATGGTGAAACCCCGTCTCTACTAAAACTACAAAAAATTAGCTGGGCATGGTGGCGCGTGCCTGTAATCCCAGCGACTCAGGAGGCTGGGGCAGGAGAATTGCCTGAACCCGGGAGGCGGAGGTTGCGGTGAGCCGAGATCGCGCCATTGCACTCCAGCCTGGGTCACATGAGCAAAACTCCGTCTCAAAAAAAAAAAAAAAAAAAAATCTAAATTTTGTCCTCTTGGAAAGAACATTCTAGTGGGAGAGATGAGTTGTGAAAAGTTAAAAAAACAAATATTTATAGCAGTCAATGTGAGAACTTGCAAATATTAAGATTAATTACATGTGAAAAATTATTATTTAATTAAAGGCAAAGCAAGTCAACTTAAACTGAGTTGCATGGGAAGAACTCATAAAAAGGTGAGCCTGTATTGGATAAGTGGATTTGGGCAGAGAAAGAAAGATAGGATCAAAAATCAAGAGGTGGAAAACCACAGGGGTGTTTGATGAATGGGGGGGCAAAGAAATCAGTTGCACGATGGGAGATACCTTCAACTTAATACCTCTGCACCAGTTACAGTTCTTAAGTGGTAAGAAGCGGAAACAAATTCTGGCTCACTTAGGCAGAGAAAGAATTTACAATATTGTGTTTTATAATCCATGACTATGATATATCCCTCCATCTATTTAATCCCTGTTTAACTTTTCTTTATGTTTCATAGTTTATGTAGTTTTCTATGCAGAAGACTTGTAAATCTTTGGTTACATTGTTTTAAGTGTTTGACACTTTCATGTTATTATTAAAGATTTTTAAAAATTTTAATTTCTAATACATAGAAATGCAATAGATTTTGCATATTGTCCTTGTATCTGGCAAACTTATTAATTTAATGTATGAATTATAATAACCATATCTATGGATTCTTTTGGATCTTCCAAATATGCAAAATGCCATGTATGAGAAGTGACATTTTTATTTTTTCTTCCTGGCTGCATAAATTTATTCCTTTTTCTTGACCTATTGCATTGACTAGAATCCTCTACTACAATGGGAAAAGAAAGTGATGGTACGCATTCTTTTCTTGCCCCTGATCACAGGGCAGCCTTTTTTTTAACTTTTCACCGTTATGAATGATGTTTGCTCTACAGATTTCTGTAGAACCATTTATTAGATTCAGGCAGTTAATCCTAACTTGGCTAACAGCAATTTAAAAATAATAAAGTAATATAAAAATTAAAAAATGAATATGTTGCTAATGATATGTTGTCAACTAACATAAATTTATCAATTTTTTCTGTATCTATTGAGATGATCATATGAATATTGGTCCTTATTTAATATGGTGAATTGCATTCATTAATTAGCCTTTTTTTTTTTTTTTTTTTGAGATGGAGTCTTGCTCTGTCACCCAGGCTGGAGTGCAATGGTGTGATCTTGGCTCACTGCAACCTTCGCCTACTGGGTTCAAGCGGTTCTCCTGCCTCAGTCTCCCGAGTAGCTAGGATTACAGGCATGCACCACCATGCCAGGCTAATTTTTATATTTTTAGTAGAGATGAAGTTTCCCCATGTTGGCCAGGCTGGTATCAAACTGACCTCAGGTGATCTGCCCACTTCGACCCCCCAAAGTGCTGGGATTACAGGTGTGAGCCACTATGCTCACACCTGGATTCATTAATTTTCAAATGCATTTTAAAATTTCTGAACTGAATCCAACTTGATTATGATATACTATCTTTTTTTAAGGGACAAATAGATGAATCAGACTTAGGAAAAATAGGAGCCAGAATAGCAACTGGTATGGTTTGCCTGTGTCCCACCCAAATCTCATCTTAAATTGTAATCTTCATAATCCCCACTTGTCTAGGGAAAGATCTGGTGGGAGGTAATTGGATATGGGGACAGTTTCCCCCATACTGTTCTCATGATAGTGAGTGAATTCTCATGAGATCTGACAGTTTTATAAGGGGCTCTTCTCACTTCTTTGCTCACTCTGTCTCTCACCTGCCACTAGGTAAGACATGCCTTTGCTACTCCTTTGCCAACCACCATAATTGTCTGAGGCCTCCCCAGCCATTTGGAACTGTGAGTCAATTAAACCTCTTCTCTTCATGAAAATTACCCAGTCTTGGGCAGTTCTTTATAGCAGTGTGAAAACTAATACAGCAACCATGGCAGGGTAAGGCTGAGCACCTTGACTGACTGTATCCAATGGGACAGGAGATCTTTATTCCCATGGCCAAATCAGGACACTCTTACAACTTTGTGTTTAAAAGCTTGGTCTGTGGACTCAGGCTGTCTGGTTTGAAGGGCCAGTCTTCCCTCCTATGTGACATGGGACCTTAGCTCTGAGGGTCCTTCCCTGTAAATGAGGATGATGTTCTATTTACCCAAGAAGATTCTAAGGATTAAATGATACAATACATTAAAGTGCACAGGTCAGATCACTCTCAGCCCGTAGAAGTAATTATAATTTCAGCTATTATTGTTATTTGTGAATATGAGAAAGAAAAAAGTTCACTCTGATAGCCTATAAATGGAAAGTTCAACTGAACATTGAAAATGTTTAAATCTGTCTATCAGAAAGTTTTTTCATCAAAAGAAAACACTGAGTAGTTTGATGTTTTAGCTTGATCCAAAGCATTGAATAATTTTCAAAACTCATTTATGATATCTGAGCTATTCAATGACTTATAACCTTTGAATTTTTTAACAGATTTATTGAAGTATAGTTGACATGCAGTAAACTTCAGATATTTAAAATGTACAGTTTTATACATTTTGATATATGTATAGAACCATTAAACCACTACTACAATAACATAAGGAACGTACCTACCCCCTACTCACACATTTGAAGTGCCTCCTTCTCTTTCCTACCCTCCACTCCTCACTGTCTACCAAAAGAATGTCTGATGGTGCCCGGGGCAGTCCAACTCTGCCTAGACAACACCATAGAGAAAGACAGCAGAAATGCTTTCCACTCTGGAGTTCTACCAGATTTTAGTGGACATAGATTAGTGTGAACCACATAAACTGGTACTAAAATACAGGATTTGTTCTAGAAAAGGTGATGCTAAAAATGCAGGTAGATAAAACCTTATTTGCTTTTGAGACACCAAAATGAGAAATTATTAGTATACCATGACACAGGAACACTTTTTTATTCCACAACCACTGTGCTCTCCTTTTGGTGTTCATTTGCAATAGGTGGGATATTTATGTCCCTTCTGAATTTGTATGTTGAAATCGTAACTCTCAAGATGATAGTATTAGGAAGCGGGGCTGTTGAGAGGTGATTAGGCCATGAGGGTGGAACCCTCAAGAAAAGGATTAGTGCCTTCAGCAAGGAGGGCTATGAGAGCTAGCTTGCTCTTCCCACCATGTAGGGACACAGCAAAAGGGTACCATCTGTGAAGTAGAAAGCAGGCCCTCACCGGATAACAAATTTGCCAGTGCTTTGACCTTGGACTTCCCAGTCTCTAGAAAGATGAGAAATAAATTTCTGCTGTTTATAAGTCACCTAGTCTATAATGTTTTGTTTTAGCAGCCCGAATGGACTAAGGCATTATTTGTTGTCAGTTCAATTCACCATGGAGCATGTGTGGCCTATGTGTTCTTGGCACTGTGGCAGGAACTGAGCAGAGTGCACAGGGGAATTAATAATGATTGGTCCTCTCTTTAAAACACCTAGAGTTTAGTAGGAATCAACTGAAAGTTGCAGGATAAAGGAAAGTAAGTGATTTTTGTTGAACTCCACCATGTACTAGAGCCTGTACTAAATGGTTTACCCACATTATCTTATTTGAACCTCATCACAAGGCTGTGCGGTGGATCCTATTCACCTGTTTACAGATGGTAAAAGCAAAGAGAGGCTAAGTAACTTGCCCAAGGTTATAGAATTATCAGCAACAAAGTTGAAACTGGCAAAGGGCTGTTTCTAGTCAGGAGGAATTAAGAGAGCTTGGGGCTGAGTGCAGTGACTTACATCTATAATCCTAGCATTTTGGGAGGCCAAGGTGGGAGGATCACTTGAGCCCAGGAGTTTGAGACCAGCCTGGGCAAAGTAGTGAGACCTACCTTGTCTCTACAGAAAAAAAAGAGAGAGAGAAAAAAAGGGGGCATGGAATTGTCCTCCTGTGACTCAGCAACACATTAGTCTTGGTGCTGCCTTGACTCTGAATTGTCCTGTAAACCTAGTCATTGCTTCTTTCTTGGTTTCTGCTACAGGTCTCTGCCTCTCCCCCTGCCCTGTTCCAGGGTTCCTGTCCCTGTTATGGCCATCAATCCCTGCATTTCTGAGGTCCCAGAAGGTCGGCTTCTGCTTAGTTTCTGTTTGTCTTCCTAGGGCCAGGCATCCTGGTCCTTAGCCCTGGCACTGGGGCTTCTCTCCCTGCTGCCTTCAACCTCCTGAGGCTGACCATCTGCTGCTTCTGTCCCTGCATCCTGCCAGCTCTCACATCCCCCGTCTCGAGTTCTGCTTGCCCTTTACTGTTGAGGGGAACTCCCTGCCTCCACCTGTTGGACTGGTCTGGCCCCTTCACTGGTCCTGCCCTTTCTGACCATCTTCTACCCTGGTCTGGTCTCCCATTTTCCAGAGCTGGTCTGTCTCCAGGTGTGTCCTGCTTCTCATAGGGCCTTGAGTTCCAGTTTTTCCAGGTCTGGCTGGTGCCATGGCCAACACCTCTCACCCTTCCCATTCAACTTCCTCACTAGCTCCTTTTAGGCAGTTTTCCCTTTTTTGGGGGTCTAGCTTTTGCCTTGCTGCATGAATCATTAAACACACAAATAGATGTCTTCACAATTAATTGTGTCCATTTGGCGTTCCTTTTAGTCCAGGAGGACTGAGAGGGAGCAACATCCTGTATTGATTGTCTTGACGTCACTAGGAACTAGACTTCTAGTGTTTCCCAGGCATGCTGAGGTCTCAAGAATAAAGTGTAACCCTGAAGACATTCTTACCAGTCTTCCCTGGTGAAACGTTCATCCTAATTTTTCCTTTTCGCTCTGAGACCACTTTCACACAATTTTTAACAGGTCATTAAATTAAATAGATATAATTTTTTCTCCGTCTAACCAAACTGCTGTTAGAAGAATCTTTGTATAAAACTAATCATAAAAAAGACATTATTCTTGTCTCTCTTCTCTGGAAAGGAGCCTGTGTCACCCAAGGGTGAGGAGAACACTTATTCTTTTGCACCTTGATCATCTGTTCCAGGGATTATTGATTAGCAGATAGAAATGTGGGTGCAGGCTGGGCATGGTGGCTCACGCCTGTAATCCCAGCACTTTGGGAGGCTGAGACGGGTGGATCACTTGGAGTCAGGAGTTTGAGGCCAGCTTGTCCAACATATAGTGAAACCCCATCTCTACTAAAAATACAAAATTAGCTGGGCATGGTGGCACATGCCTGCAGTCCCAGCTACTTGGGAAGCTGAGGCAGGAGAATTGGTTGAACCCGGGAGGCGGAGGTTGCAATGAGTCAAGATCATACCACTGCACTCCAGCCTGGGTGACAGAGTGAGACTCCGCCTCTCAAAAACAAACAAATAAACAAGAAACCTGGGTGCTGATAAGTTTTTTGGGGGGTTTGTTTTTAATTCTTTGGAAGGACTGGGCTTGGCTTTACGAATACCTAGGGTAGTGTGGAAATGGGCAGCTGCTTGTCCCATGGATGCCAGGGCCAGAGTCACAAGAGAGATGGCTAGAAATGGTGTTAGGTTCTCGCTGCCTCATCCAGGCCAGCTCCCAGCATCGGCCTTTGTATAAGACACATATAAACCCTTGGAGAGTTTACGCTAACCCAGTGTTTTGGCCATGGCTTACTCATGATGAAATACTGATCATATTTTATCTTGGCTGCATGGAATAATAGACATGTAATCACTGTGAGATTCGAGTTGCAGGGTCTTTGGTTTCTAATAACCTTCATAATTTTCTCCCTCATCAGGGAGAGAGAATAAGGTGTTTACATTACCACTTTCATTTTGCAAGAATAAGATTGAGGTTAAATCTACTGTTACGTCTTGATAGACTGCAGCAGTTTTCTGCATCAGTACAAAGTGCTGTTTTCCCACTAATCAGAAAAGAAAGTGCCAGCCATAATGATATGAGTCCACTGGGAAGTAGAAGGCAAGAAAAAGGCCAGGTTGTGGAATTGGGAGCAATGAGAGAAGGTGCCTAGAATTGCTCTCTGCACCCTGCACCTTAGATCACCCTTATTAACTGCCTGCTGTTTACTCTGAAAATCTGTCAATTTTTGAGAGATAAAATCTAAAAGTGCAATTTCTTCAAGTTAGAATTGATAAGTTTTTATAATAGAGTTTTAGAAAGCCATGCTTCTTTTCTCTTCTAGGAGAACATTTTAATTTCAATTATAAAATTGCCACTATAAATAGCTAGTCAAGTTCATAGGGGATGAGTCTCAACAGGCAGTTAATTTACATTGTAAAAAAAAGTTATGAGTCATTTAACTACACTAAAAAAGCACAGAATCTTGTGGTCACATACTGTATGTGATCGATTTTACTTGCAAAGTAAAAAGTGATTTCATAACCTTGCCAATATAATTCTAAAGAACTAAGGACTTAGTGATAGTTGCTCATTGAAGTTATTCTGTTTATGAGCAAGCCAACACTATTTCTTTGAGTAAAACCCAAAAGGAGTTACATATTGGTAAATAGGGTGTGTGTGTGTGTGTGTGTGAGAGAGAGAGAGAGAGAGAGAGAGAGAGAGAGAGAGATTTTATGAGATCTGTATGTCCCATTCTTCTGTGCTAGTGAGTGTTGATTAGTTGGGTTGCCTTTTCATTTGACCTATTGCTTTTTAAGATAATTTTTGGATATAGTCCCTTAACTCAGAATTAAGTTCTATGATTAAAAAGACTATTTGGGTTGTCAGAGAGGCTAATAGGGGATACATGGGCAGGGGGTCTTTTTATCAGCCATCAGATCTCATCTTGCAGACTGTGGCTAATGTAACCATGCCCCATGAAGGGTAGTACAAATCATGATATTGAAATTGAGAGGGATGGCTGCCTTTTGGACAGGAAGAGAACTAGAAGTTTTTGACTGTGTGAATCTAACCTCTCCGGCTGCCTTCCCCAGCGCTGCTGTCCACGTACCAGTGCTCCAGTCCCTCTCACCACTTCTGTCACCACCACCACCCTTCGTTTTTCTCGTTCTTTTATCCTGAAGTTCTCATCTTATGAATCTGTGAAAAGCCCAGATCACAGTAACAGAAGACGTTTATTTCTGGAACATTTACTATAAACAGTGCCATTTTCTAAGTACTTTAACCATATCGATTCCTTTAATCTTTGCAATTATGCAATGAAATAGGTTCTGCTCATACTCCCATCTTACAGTTGAGGAAACTGAGGCACTAAGGGGTGAAATGACTTGTCTGGGACCACATAGACTGTCTAACTCAAGAACCCATGTTATTGGCCACTATACTCTAGAGTACCTCAAACCCAGATCAAATATAGACATCACCATCACATCGTAAAATTAATCAGTGTCATGTCCATCGCCTTGGCTTAATTGTATGTTTCTTGTGATGAGGAACATAAGTCGTTTCTGATGCCTGGGGCCACACATAGCAGCCCTATAACTATCATTATTGTCATTGTATTCTTATCTTCCTCTTCCTCCTCATTATAATCTACTGCATATAAGGAAAACTTGTGGGTCAGGTACATTTCACATAAATTAGATTTAATTCTCACAACAATCTTAGGAAGTTTGTGTTGTCCCCAGTTTATAGTTGAAAAGACTTTGCACTTAGGAAGTGGTAAAATGGGAGTTTGAGACCCTGCCATTTGGTCCCAGAATCCTTCTTCTTAACCACTGGACATTATATGCTTAATTAAGAAAGAAAGAAACGAATAGGTGAGAAAAAAAGATGATGTGTTGAATTTTGCTGCCCAGGGTGTTAGGATGTTTTTCTTCTTCTTGCTGGACTCTAGAGGGCCCAGATCCTGTGGAATTGTTTCTCCCAAGGGAAGGGTCAGGCTGTTCACCCTGATTTTCCTGGAGTCCTAGATATATTTCTGCCCTCCGCCTGATGCCTCTATCTTACACAATTATTTTCCTTTACACATTTGGTTGATTACACATTCACTTGGGATAATTGGGTTGTCCCTCCTACTTTGAAACTGTGAGAGAGTTCACTCGATTTCCAACTGGGTATGAAGCTCTTGAGTCAGATTGTTTTGCTTATAACCCCTCAGCTCACATCAGTGCAGAAACGGAAGTTTTAATTGGCTGTAGGATTGAAGAGTTAGCTTGGTGCATAGTAGTGCTTTAAGAAAGGCAAAGTTTGATTTAAATGAGGAATACTCTCCCTGGGTTTTTTAGGTCAGTCAGTGGGCCGTGCAAGAGGCCTGGCTGCTTGTGAGAAAATGAGAGGGTTGATCAAGTACAAGAAGATGCAGCCAAAGAAGTGGGTACAATCCAAGTCAAGTTCCCTCTTCTTTGTGGCAGCCATGATTCTGAAGGTCACAGGAGGGCCTTTTCCCCTGAGCTGTGTTTGGAGTCTGTGTCACTGGCTTCAAATGCCGGGTCTTGGCCACCTCAGTTGCTATAAAATATGGTTATTAGTGCTTCAGAGGCACTGGCCAGCATCTAGCTGACAAAGCCCCACCTGTGACTTGCTTAGCCCCACTTCATTGCTCCTGCCTTCCATGGGACAGGGACTCACAACTTGGGTGACAAGGTTAGGGCCTCTTGCTGCACTTTTTGGCATCTTACTGCTCCCTGTATAAGGGCAAGGCAACCTTCTTCTTTCTTTTTTTTTGAGATAGAGTTTCACTCTGTCACCTAGGCTAGAGTGCAGTGGTGTGATCTAGGCTCATTGCAGCCTCCGCCTCCCAGGTTCAAGTGATTCTCCTGCCTCAGCCTCTCGAGTAGCTGGGATTACAGGTGTGAACTACCACACCAGGCTAATTTTTGTATTTTTAGTAGAGACGGGGTTTCGTCATGTTGGCCAGGCTGGTCTTCAGCTCCTGACCTCAAGTGATCTGCCTGCCTCAGCCTTCCAAAGTGCTGGGATTACTGGCTTGAGCCACCACTGCACCTCCGACCTTCAAAAGATAAAAAAAAAAAGTATAAACTGAAATGAAGACTAGATCCTAATGAGTCATTGGATGACTTAACAACAATCTATTAAAATCAAACATTAATAAAGCAGACTATGAGTAGATAAATTATATTCTCTGGCCATTTCTTCACTAGACAAGGATGCTATCTTTCATGGCTGTATTATTTTGGGGATGGCTGATAGCTCATGGAAGCAATCTAACATCTACAGATTTTTTTTTTCATAGTTCTGGGCTAGGTTTCTTAGCATAATGTGTTGTTGTGGTCCTTGTGGTTTGTGATTCTCTCTTGCCAACCTTGTTTCATCAGTCCCCTGTTGTCCTGCAGATTTTTGAAGCATTGGAATCCTAGCAACAGATTTCTCATTTAAGTAGGATGGTCCTGATCACCGGTCTCCCACAGAGTGTTGGTAAAAAGTTTTGTGCTTCTTATCACCCACAGAACATCCCTGGAACATTTTTGGTTGTGCCTGCTCACCCATAAGTTTAGTAGAAAATATGCAACTTGCTTGTGAATGCACAATCAGGTGTCCAAATGAGATGGTCCCCTCCTAGATGATAGTATTTCAGAAGTCTCGCCTCAGTGGGAGGTACTTGGTTGGTTGCTTGTCTTTTTCATTTCAGTAGCTTTAGGGGTACAAGTGGCTTCTGGTTACATGGATGAATTGTATAGTGGCAATGTCTGGGATTTTAGTGTATCCATCGCTCAAGTAGTGTACATTGTACCCATGGTACTTGGTTTTTATGGGCTTGTTGCTGTTTGCTTTTATGTTAAGATATGAATAATATGATATGGTTTGTCTCTGTGCTCCCACCCAAATCTCATCTCAGATTGTAATTCCCATAAACCCCACATGTCAAGAGAAGGAACTGGTGGGAGGTGATTGGATCATAGGGCAGTTCCCCCATGCTGTTGTAATAGTGAGTGAGTTCTCATGACATCTGATGTTTTTATAAGTGTTTGACAATTCCTCCTTTACATGCTGTCACTCTCACCTGACGCCACATAAGACATGCCCCTTCCCCTTCTGCCATGATTGTAAGTTTCCCGAGGCCTCCCCAGACATGTGGAACTGTGAGCCAATTAAACCTCTTTCCTTTTGTATTACTCAATCTTCGGTATTTCTTTATAGCAGTGTGAAAACAGACTAGCACATAATAGAAGGCTCTTTACCTTTTTAAATTTGGAAGGCTAAATTAATACTGTTTTTTCCATTATAAGAATCTTCAGATTAAATATTTTTTCATTCATTGTCCCCCAAATCATATACATTCGCCTTTTTACTCTCAGCTACGTGTAATAAACATTGAAATTTTATAATGGGTCAAAAACTTGAGTTTTAAAAATATTTTTCTCCTAATTTAAAAAGTAATAAAAACAATAAATAATTTCTGTATTCCAAGTAATGTTCTTTTTTTTTCTTTTCTTTTCTTTTGAGATGGAGTTTCACTCTGTAGTCCAAGCTGGAGTGCAGTGTCACCATCTTGGCTCACTGCAACCTCCACCTCCCGGGCTCAAGTGATTCTCCTGCCTCAGCCTCATGAGTAGCTGGGACTACATGTGCACACCACCATGCCTGGCTAATTGTTTTGTATTTTAGTAGAGATGGAGTTTCACCACATTGTCCAGGGTAGTCTCGAACCCCTGAGCTCTGGCAATCTATCCGCCACGGCCTCCTAAAGTGTTGGGATTACAGGTGTGAGCCACTGCGCCTGCCCCAGGTTGTGCTCTAAGGAGCATACTTCTATTAATTCACTGAACTCACAATAACCCTTTGTTGTAGTAACTATTATTAACCCCATTTTACAGATTGGAAAGAGGCACAGTGACTGGGGCAGAGGGAGGCTCTGTGAATTTGTGGCAAGTAGCCATGTAGGTATTTGAATTTCAGCACCCTGGCTCCTGAGTCCATTCTTCTAAAAATTGTGCTGTATTTGTTTAATGCAGAGAATTTCAAAAACAAGAGAAAAAAAGTAAGAGAAGAATTGCACCCATTTTCCCATCATTCAAAGATATCTGTTAAAATGAAACATTTAAAACCTAGCTATATATACGTTCTGAATTCGTAGGTACATATAAACTTATGAAAAATAAAAATGGAAGTTTTTTCACACACACTGTTTGGTAGTCTCCTTTTGGTACTTTTCCAGGTCAAAAATTATTCTTCTTCACCATGATTTTTTCAGCTACATAGTGTTCCATTTTATGGAAGTACATCATTTCTATAATTAAATTTCTTATTAAGACATATTATTTTGCAAATCTGCCACAAATGTGCATGTTATTTTTAGAGTATGTTTGGTTATTTCCTTATGATAGATTCCTGGAATCACTGCTGAGTGATTCTAGGCTGAGGCAAAGGAGATGCACATTTGAAGTCCCTTTATTCATCTTGCCAATTGTCCTCCAGAAACATTGTTTCAAGTTCTATTAATGAAAGCAAGAACAAGAGTTTTTATTTCCCTGGTTACTGGATGCCTCTGGCATATTTTTCTTCCTATTCTCTTTCTTTAATAGACAAAACAGAAGAAAAGTTTCTCATTTCAATGTGCATTTTTTGGTGATTTGCAAAAAGTTCAAAAATCAACAAAATTTATTTATTCCTTGAGTAAATGTGCAAGGTCCAAGATGTCAAAGAAACAAAATATTGTGCAGTAGAAAATAAGTGCACCTTCAGTACCTGCCTCCCACACATCCGTCAGTAACTTTCTCAGGAGGCAACCACTGCTACCATTTCTTTGGGTAGCCTTCCTATATGCAAGCAAAGAAGGGTATAAGCTTACATACAAAAAGGAGCATACTATATATGTTGTTTTGGCCCTTGCTTTTTTCACCTAACATTATATTTTGGAAATTATTCCACATCAATAATCAAAGAACAATATTATTATTTTTGATACATATCTGTTATTGCATTATAAGGGAATGATAAGGGAAGGGTTGCAAATATGAACATCTGTTAATTCGCTTTGGGTATTTCTTCTTTCGAAAATGCTTGCCAGTGTTCTTTGAGCATTCTTAAAATTGTGGTTTTAATGTTTTGTTACTGATGATGATTTGTAAGTCTTTGTTGTGAAATAGGATGACCGACCATTTGTATAATGGTGTAAATTTTATTTCACATTTCATTGTTGGCTTTCTAATTTTGTTTTATAGTGGTAGGCTTATTTTGTTGTTGTTTGTTTTATTTTGGTGTGGATATGGAAAAGCCTTTTTGGGTATCAACTCTATCAATCTTTTTGGTTTGGTTTGTGAATGATTTTCCTGGATGATCAGAGGCTACTCTTGTCTCTCTGTTTATATAGATTATTTTGACAGGGGCTTTGGCTATTGTGAATAGTGCTGCTATTAACATGGGTGTGCAAATATCTCTTTGAGACCCTGCTTTCAATTATTTTGGGTGTATATCCAGAAGTGGGATTGTTGGATCATATGGTAGTTCTATTTTTAATTTTATTGGGAGCTGCCATACTCTTTCTCATAACAGGTGCGCCATTTCACAATCCCACCAGCAGTGCACAAGAGTTCCAATTTCTCCATACCCTCACCAATGCTCGATATTTTTTTGATGTTATTTTTGACAGTAGCCTATCCTAATAGGCATGAGGATCAATTATTCTGAATATAATATTTCTGCCAGGTTTTAAAAAAAAATTTCCAAAATGACATCCCTGTATCTTCACATATTCTATAAGAACAATATTATAAATTAGAACCTGTCTATGAGAACATGTAGTTGGAAGACTTATTTTCTGTGGGTTAGTTACATTTCATATATACCTCATTTGTAAAATAATTTCTAAAGCGCATGAGCTAAAATTCAATGCCTGTGGTCAAAGTAGGCTTAATTTTGAATTGGAGTTGATTAAAATGAAATGACTAATTAGCTTTATATTGACTTGGGAGTTGCTGATGGCTAAATGGCCCATGAGGAAGGAATTGGGACAATGTTGAGACTTTGTTTACCCCTATTCCTAACTCTTTTAGCTTAAAATATTAGTACTGCATGCAGCACCCAGCAGATATTTCTAGTATCAGAAGGCAGCAGGATACTTGCAGCTCTTTTCAAACCATGGAATATGGATTACTGGTAGAGATTTATCTATCTTGAGTCCCTTCTATTATGTCATGCTCTATCTTCTTCATAAGAAGGGGCATCATTGAGTAGGACTGTCCTGTCTTGACCACTAGGGGATCAAGGTTAAGTTTCTTAGTCTTGGTAATTGTCAGATTTCTAGTCTTTAAAATAGAGATAAAGTCATGGAGTACCTATGTCATAGAGCTGCATGGACAAAATGAGCTAAGGCATAAAAAGCATTTATCAAAGTCCCTGGCAAGTAAGTGCTAAATAAACATGGTGTTTGTTGATGTTATGTCTTGTAACCATTGGAATAATCTCAGTCAGTCAGATTTATATTATGGTGCAGGTTCTTTTCTGGGGCGGGGGGTTTCTAGGGCCAGGTGTTTTCTGTTTATCTTCTGTGTGTCTGGCTTTTTAAAAATTTCTTCTTATCAGCACCAAGGTATTCCAAGTCCAGTTCTGATTGTGTATTGTCAAAGTGAAAACAGCTGTGGCCAGCAGAGCCATGATTATAACTATTTTCAAAAAGTCCTGCGTGTGACACACCTCAAGGATTGGTTTATCACTAAGCCACTCTCCATGACTCTGAAATGACAAGCAAGAGTATGCAGACCATAACTCCAAACGTTTTTGATCCCATTTCCAAACTATGACCAGGCCATAGATGAAGGTAGATTATTTTATTTCGTCTTGTTGGCTTCATTGTTTATGCTCTAAGTTCATTTTGAACTTCAGTCTTTACTGATAGCAATTTCTATTTCTATTTTCTTCCTCTATTTCTATTTCCTTTTAGTTGCATTTCTTCGCATTCTGCCCATAATCTTCTACTACATGGTCCTCATTTGCTGTTTCTTCACTCTTTTCCTCTCTCCATCCCTTTTTTCCATTATTTGTCCACCAGTGTTTATTAAGAACCTACCATGTGAGGAACAGCACACTGGACATTGTCTTTGCTTGCTCTGTCACTGCAGATTTAATGGATCACTTTAGATTTATGCCTGTATTATTGCCAGGGTTCTTCTATGTATATTGAAACAATTATTCTCTGGGGACCTTTCCGTTTTCTGCCACTTTTTTTTTTTTAATTTTTATTTTTGAGATGGAGTCTCATAAGTTCTGTCACCCAGCCTGGAGTGCAGTGGCACAATCTCTGCTCACTGCAACCTGTGCTTCCTAGGTTCAAGTGATTCTCCTGCCTTAGCCTCCTGAGTAGCTGGGACTACAGGCATGTACCACCATGCCGGGCTAATTTTTTTTTTTGCTTGTGTGTATTTTTAGTATAAACAAGGTTTCCCATGTTGGCCAGGCTGGTCTCAAACTCCTGACCTCAAGTGATCTACCAACCTCGGTCTCTCAAAGTGCTGGGATTACAGGCATGAGCCACCATGTGTGGCAATTTTCTGCCTCTTCTGATTGGGCTGTGTCCGGGACCACCACAGCTGACAAAATGGCTCTCACCTCTGGCAAATTCTCACCTGAGCATTTTTTCCTCTGTCTTGAGCTTTTCTCTTATTGTCTAGGAATAGTCCTCTTATTTTCTTGAAACTTCTTTAGTTATTTTTTTGATCAATATTTTCTCTATATTTTTGTTTTTGTAACTGAGCAAAATATTACCAAAACTTGTTTCTGGCGTGTGTGTGTCTATCTTGTCTATCTGCCTATGTCTATGTTAAATGTTCTTTGAATGCGATGTCCAATATTCTGTTTGATTCTGTTGATTCTGAAAATTTCTTTTTCAGTCATTGATTTAGGATTTCTACCTCTTCTTCTTAAACCCTAGGATTTTCTTTAAAATGTCTTGGGACTGATACTCTGTTCTTCAGGTTGGTGAACGTGGCTCAAAGACCACCAGTGTTTAAGCAGCAGTCTTTTCTATATTCTGCTTGCTGTGGGCACCTGTGACATCCCACTGTGGCTGCCGCCAGCAGAGATGTGGCCGCTGGTGGTGGCTGTGTCTGCCTCCTGACTAGCCAGTTTTCTTTATAGGAAAGAAATGGTTCAATTTCTCACTGGGGTGTGAGAGGCAGGCCTGTAAGTCACTTCTGGTCCCTAGCTCTCATAGCAATGCCTGTTTTCTAGACTTTGTGCCCTGATGGTGATCTTTCTAGTATCATAATTGTCTTCTCCTCCTCTTCCCTGTCTCCTCTTCCTGCTTCTTTTCCTCTTCCTCCTTCTCCTCCTCATTCCTATATCAAGGACTAGCTTAGATTCTTTGCACTATAAAGGCTTCATATTTTAAAAATACAATTCATTCAGTCCTCTTCTGCAAGCCTAAGTTGATTTCTTTGTTATAGCACTTTTCATTTTATAGTGTAGCTCTCTCCCAATGAGCTCATACAGGGTAAAGGCAGAGTATTATTATTTTTTGAGCTTGAAAAATAATAGTCATTTTTATTGCTATAGCTTCAAGCACAGCTTCCATGATTTATAGTTCAGGAAATTTCAAGTGCAGAAAAGTCGCCCAGTAGTTAGATATGATTGGGTTATCAATATGCTCCATGATTTTGGTATATTTTTTCCAGTTTTATTGAGGTATGCCTTACAAATAACATTGTATGTGTTTAAGATATACAACTTGATTTTTTTCAAAATTAATTATTTTTTTGAAGTAAATTTTATTGCTCCTACTTAAGGTATACAACATGATGAGATGGGATACATGTAGATAATAAAATGATTACTACAGTGAGCCAAACTAACGTATCCATCATCTCACATTGTTACCCAACATTAAAATCTACTCATAGAGCAAAAACCTGGAATACAGTACAACATTATTAACTATAGTCCTCATGTTATAGGTTAAATCTCTAGACTTGTTCATCCTATATCTGCTACTTTATAGCTTTTAGTCTATATCTCCTCATTTTCTTCCCTTCCATCCAACCCTCACCATAACCACTGTTTTATGCTCTATCTCCATATATTTGACTTAATAAAAGATTCCATGTATAAATGAGATTATGCAATTTTTTTTCCTGCATCTTTGTTTATTTCACTTAGCATAATAACCTTCTCCAGGCTCATCCATGTTGTGGCAAATGGCAAAATCTCATTCATTTTTAAGGCTGAATAATATTCCATTTTCTTTTTCCATTTGTCCACGAATGGCCACTTAGGTTGCTTCCATATCTTGGCTGTTGTGAATAGTGCTGCAATGAACATGGGAGTGCAGATACCTTTACGAGGTGGTGATTTCATTCCTTTGGATACATATTCAGAAGAGGGTTTGCTGGATCACATGGTAATTCCATTTTTAATGTTTTGGGAACCTTTCATACTGTTTTCTATAATGGCTACAGCAGTCTACACTGTCACCAACAGTGTACGGGTTCCCTTTTCTCCACATGCTCACCAACACTTGTTATTTCTTGTCTTTTTGGTACTAGAAGGGCAGGGCATTGTTAATATGTTTCCCTTACATGTGCTGAACAAATACAGCAGAGCAGTTACCAGCACTAATTCTGAAACTGGCTTGTTCACGTTCTTATCTTGTCCTTGCCAGTTCTTAACTTTGGAAACTTGGGCAAGTTGCTTAACCTCTCTGTGCCTTTCTTTGTAACTTGCAGATATTAAAAATGATGCTTAGAACAGTTACTGCCATATAAAAAGTGCTATTAAATGTTTGCTATTATGTGTTGAATTCAGTTTAATAGAATCATCATCAGGATCACCAGCAATTTATTGAGTGACAGTGTGTTTTATTCATTGATCGTCATTACACTTAGAACAGGGCTAGGGAGATAGCAGGCATTCAATCAATATTTTTGAGGGAATGGATTAATGAATATATACAAAGAAATTTGTCTAATTTCTTTCCTTCAAGTCTCCCAGATGGTTGAGAATACAAAATGGAGATAAGATGAAAATTGAATGGTGCTTAATATGAAGCACTTTAAGCCTGCCTCTTTCAGAATCATTTAGGAGGCTTATTAAAACTGCAGACTTTCTAGCTAAACTCTTCTCATCGATCTCAGTTTTGTAGATCTGGAAGTGGGTCCAAAAATCTACATTGCCAAAAAGCTCCCCAGGGGATTCCAGTGAATTTCCAAGAACAGCCAGGACTGGGATCGCAGGCCAGGCAGTAAATGATACAGGAGATGAGAGGAGGGAGAGCTCTGGAGGCTGACGCTGTTGGGAAGGCCTGGTGGGAGAGGAGATACCTGCAAGGCGTGTAGTGCTTGGGCATGGGAACCAGCGTGGGGTGGGCTTGATTGTGGGCGATTAGACTGCAGCAGAGACATTCTGGTCACATTTTCCAGCCCATCAGCTCCTTCCGTCTCCTGATGTGCCCCAGCAAATTCATGTGCAAAGTACACAAGAGCCATTTGTTGGAAAGTACCTAAATTACTCTATTTACTGAGTGCTTCACTTGCACTTATAAATCTGAAACAAATTATTAAGTAAACAAACAAGTGTGTGGATATGGAGCAGAAATACCACTCATAGCATCCTGAACTTGGTACTCTGATTCAGTAATTAGTATCCTGAAAACAAGCTCAAACATCACATTTTATTTTTAGGTTTTATATACTTCACAGAACTGGGTCTCTGATGTTACAGAGATCACAGTAACAGTTCACTGTATCTCCAGAATTCCTAACTTCTCAATGATGGCCTCTCTCATTAGAATAGGTAGTCACCAAATAATTTCACACAATGACTTCCCCAATGGGTCATTTATTAAAACAAACAAACAGACTTGATATACAATTTATATACCACAAAATCACCCAATAAAATGTCTAGTCCAGTAGTTTTTAATACATTCAGAATTCTGCAACTTTCACCACGAATTAATCGTAGAATATTTTCATCACCCCAAAGCCACCCATCTCTAGCTTTAGTCACTTCCCATTTCTCCTGCTCTTCAGCCCTTGACAATCCCTAATCTGCTTTCTGTCTCTATGGAGTGCTATTCTGGAAATTTCATATAAGTGGAACAATACAACATGTGGCTTTTTGTGACTGGATTCTTTTACTTAGCATACTGTTTTTGGGGCTCCTCTATGTTGCAGCATGTGTCAGCATCTCATTTCTTTTTGTGTCTGAATACTATTCTTCTGTATAAATATACTTCATTTTCTTTATCCACTCATTAGCTTGAACACAACTGGATTTCCACTTTTTGCTATGTACAAAGCTTCTGTATGCATGCATGTACTCATTTCTCTTGGGTGCCTGCTCAGGACTGGAATTGCTGGGACATATGGTAACTATGTGTTTATCTAACTTTTTGAGAAACCTTCAAAATAGTTCCCAAAGGGGCTGCACTATTTTATATGCCTACCAGCAATGCATAAGGATTCAATTTCTCCACATCTTCACCAATATTTGTTATTGTCTTTAACTATAGCCATCCCAGTGCCTTTAAAGTAGTATCTTCTTGCAGTTTTGATTTGCATTTCCCTAACGATGAATGATGTTAAGCGTATTTTCAAGCATATTGGCCATTTGCATATCTTCCTTGAGAAAATGTATGTTCAATTTTTTTCCTTTAAAAAATTTGATGATTTTAAATTTTATTGTTGAGTTGTTTCTTTATATATTCTGGATAGTAGACCCATATCAAATATATTATTTGTAAACATTTTCTCCCATTTTGTGAGTCTTTTCACTTTGATAGTGTCCTTAGATACTCAAAAGTTTCTAGTTGTGTTAAAGAACAGTATGTATATCTTTTCCTTTGGTTACTTGTGCTTTATGTGCACACCCAAGAAACTACTGTTTAATCCCAGGTCAGGACACCTACACTTATGTTTGCTTCTAAGAGTTTTACAGTTTCAGCTCTTATATTTAGGTCTGATTCATTTAGAATTAATGGTTTGTATATGGTGTGAGGTAGAAGTTCAAGTCCATTCTTTTGCATGTGGCTATCCAGTTGTCCCAGCACTAAAGGTTTAGTCCATTTTCATCCTTCCATTGTGTCTTGTCCAGGCTGTTGAAGTAGCCTCCTCACAGCTCTCCCTGCTCTTAGTCTTTCTCCATCAAAGTTCATCTCCCACCATGCCACTAGTTATTCATCTTATACACAGACATGATTATGTCCTTTCCTTAATAAAAAAAACTTTATTTTTTCCTTAGCTTCTATAAAAATAGTTCAAATGCTCAACATAAAATTCCAGGTCCTATCTAGCCTGATCTCATCTACCTTCTAATGCTATTGTCTTCCTTCTCTTTTCCCACTTGCCATCCTATCCCAGCCATCCCT
The DNA here is from genome assembly GCF_009761245.1 of Sapajus apella. Taxonomy (NCBI): domain Eukaryota; kingdom Metazoa; phylum Chordata; class Mammalia; order Primates; family Cebidae; genus Sapajus; species Sapajus apella. The sequence goes on along the minus strand of NW_022437045.1, from coordinate 5,453,539 downwards.
GGCTTCTCAGCTGGTCTCTTTCTGACCTGAGTGTGACATTTGCCCGAGATATATATGCATGGTATAGCTTTGCTTGCTTACTGTGGCATTGCTGCTTATGGGACATCCACTGACTTTAATTAATGGGTGTTATCAGCACATTTATCCTATGGAAATGATTCAAGGAATCCATAAAAAACTACATTTTCAGGACTAGCAATCTATTTTAGCATAATTTGGAAGAAAACAAACCTTCATTTTATCGTTAGACTAAATATTCACAAATTATGACATATATAATCATGATCATTAAGTTTTAAATAATCAACCATCCATCATCCCAAACTCTAAGACACTGTTGGTAAGTTTTGTATGTCACAAGTTTATATTTTTCACATTCTGACACCTATATTCAAGGCCTCAAACTTTACCAGAGACTTTCATCATTGAGGTAAAACTAAAAGTCATTAATTAAAAAAGTTATATTATTTTTAATTGTGGTAAAAACATATAAATTTTACCATCTTGATTTAAAAAAAAATCAGTTTACTAGTGTTAAGCATATTCCACACATCTCCAAAAGCCTTTTCATTTTGTAAAACTGAAACTCTAACCCATTTACCAACAACTGCCTCCCCATTTCCTTCTCCTCTCAACGCCTAACAACCACCATTATTCTTTCTGTTTCTGTGAATTTTACTTTAGATACCTCATGTAAATGGAGTCATATGGTATTTGTCTTTTTGTAACTGGATAATTTCATTGAGCACAATGTCCTCAAGGTTCATCCATGTTGCAGCACATGACAGGGTTTTCTTCTTTTTCAAGGCTGAATAATACTCCCTTTTATGTCTATATCACATTTTGTTTATCCATTCATCTGTTGGTAGGCACTTGTGTTGCTTCCATCTCTTGCCTATTGTAAATAATGCTGCTGTGAACACAGTGTGCAAATCTCTTTGAGAACTCTGCTTTCAATTGTTTTGGATATATACACAGAAAGGGGATTAGGATTGCAGGATCAGATGATAATTCTTGTTTTAATTTTTCAACTTATCTTCTCTAATGAGAACACTAAATTAAATTTGTGGGGTTTGTGTCATTTTAGACATAGCTCATGAAGAAGATGATAACTTTAAATTGTCCCTGCAACAACAATGAGGGGCTTCAGTGATTGTCTTAAATGAGCCATGATTATTTTTGTGTTTTATAACCAACCTTATTCACCTGAACACAAAAGTCAAAACTTTTAATACCTCAGGTGTATTTTACATAAAAATACAGAGAAAAGGTATCAATCAAAGCTGTTTAACAGCTAATGTGATCATGATTACATGTGATATGGTAGTTGAGACTGTAATGTTATTTGTAATACAAAGATGATCTTAACTGAGTCTGAATGAGGTGGAAAAATGTATGAATTAGGGTGACAATACGAATTTAATTTAACTTTAAAGTATTATGAGATAAAACACACTATGTCAAATGTGTTTTACATAACAGACTAGGATTTAGATATGGAGTGGGTAGAATAGTGGTCAAGAGCAGGAATTCTGGAGTCAAGTGTTTGGTGCCAATCCTGGCTGTGGCCATTGCTAGCTGCATGCATGCCACTGGGCAAGCTCCTCACAACCACAGATTTCTCATCTGTAAAATATAGTTAATAATGGATGTGGTGGCATTAAATGAGTTAATGTATGCAACCTGCTGGAATGACACCTGGCAGGGAGGAAAAGCCATCTAAGATTTTGTAATTGATTTTCTAGCACAAGCTATCCATTCTTAGGTTGCTCTTCCTTGTGTTGTCCCACACATCAATATTGTCATCTACAAAAAATACACACGTATGTCTCTTTTAAGTGAATGGTTTTAAAATGCAGACTGATCGAGGATCTAAAATCCCCTTTCCTTTTTAGCCAATTAGTAGTTCATAAATTGAAAGTGTGATGGATAGAACATTTTGTACCCAGAAAGCTCTTAGATTGTGAAGCTGAGGGAACACTGGGAGATTCAGTGAGTGCAGCACGAATACATTCTGGGTGACTGGAAGAGTTTCCAATGAATGAATCATTGAATAGGCAGATGGGTTGTGGGAGGCAAACCATGAGTAAAGTTTTTCTTTTACTACAGAAATATTTCTGAAAGGTAAACACCCAGGTTTATGATGATAGACTTTCTTTAAAGTTAAAGATGTTGCTGTTTTTCTTTTTGGGTTTTGTCGTCTACACAATCTCATCTGCTTTTTGCAACCATTACCTCTCAGAATGGATACGAAGATCAGGTGTAACCATGTACATGATAATGCTTCTAAAACTATTTTTTTCAGTTTTATTGAGATATATTTTGCATAAAAATATAAAATTCACCCATTTAAAGTACAAAGCTCAGTGGTTTTCAGTACATTCACAGAGTTGTGTAATCATTGCCACAATTAATTCCTTTCTGTCTCCATGGAATCTAATTTTGGCCATTTTATATAAATGGAACAACACAATATGTGGGCATTTGTGTCTGGGCTTACTTCATTTGGTATAGTGTTTTGAAGGGTCATTTATGTTGCAGCATGTATCAGAACTTCATTCTTTTTATTGCCAAATAAAATTTCATTGTATGGATATAGACCTCATTTTACTTTCTCATTCATGAGTTGATGAACATTTGGGTTTCCACTTTTTGGCTATTACAAATAAAACTGCCATGAATGTTTGTGTGTGAGTTTTTGTGTGGACACACATCTTTGATTCTCTTGAGCATGTGCCCGTTAGAGAAATTTCTGAGTCAAATGGTAACTCTATATTTAGCATTTCCAGGAACTGCCAAATGCCTGCCTGATTTTACATTCCAGTGTGTGAGGGCTCCAATTTCTCTACGTTGCCATGTACACTTGTTATTATCTGTTTTGTCATAATAGGTATGAAGTGGTAAAACTACTGAAAAAAGTAACTTATTCATGGAATAAAAGTAAAATTAAAACAGCGTGGAGAAAGTATTTTCCAGCTCCAGACAGCCTCCTAGATCACAATTTTTTTCCTATAGTCCTTGAAAATTGTCTATGCACATATGATGTATCCCTAGATATATATTTTTTAAAACACATCTAGGAGTATACTATTTTGTATCATTCTTTTTCACTTAGTAATATACCTTAGAGCAGTTGCTATAGAACAGGTTGACCTGCCTCATTCTTTTAACTTTTAGCAGAGTATTTTTTGTGAGGATGTACCATCATTCATATAAACAGCTTTTCTCTAAAAGGGCATTTTGGTTGGTTTTGCTCTTATAAGTAATGCCGTGAACATCCATGTACAATTGTTCTTGAGTACATTTGTGAAGATATTCATAGGAAAAACTAAGTTATACTGCTATATACTATCAACAGGGATGAGAGTGCCTGTTAGCCCACAGCCTTTCCAACTTAACACGGTGTGTTATCACACTTTCCCATCTTGGCCAATATGATAGGTAAAAAATAGTTCAGTAAAAGTGGATTTGACCCATAAAAGGCAAATTGAGTTTATGTTATTATAAAGCTTGAAGTTCAACTTCCTAAAGGTATTGAAGTAGAGCTCCAGATAATATGGTAAAAGCTTTCAAATTTCTAAGAAACATGCAGGCATAGAGACTGTGTCTAAATTTGCCTTAATACATAGTATATCCATTTGCTAAGTGAAGAAGTTGATTGGTTCATTTATTTATTCAATTGGCATTTATTCAGCATTTACTGTATGCTAGATGAACTTTAAGTGTTAGAGAGAAGAAGGTTGAATAAGAAACACACATTGCTCACAAGTAATATATAGTCTACTAAGGGAGACACACACATAAATCAATAAGCATAATGGACATGAAATAGAGGCAGGTATTATACAATAAGCTGTGTATATTAGGCCATAGGATAAGCTACCGTGGGAAAAGAAAAAGGATACTCAAATACTTGGGAAATTGCTTTTGGGAAAAGATAAAAAAAAAAAAAAGCTTGTGGAAAAGGGGAAAAAGTGGACAAGAGAGTCAGCCATTTTTTTAAAAATTATTTTTACTTTAATCAAATATAATAACTGTACATATTCATGAGATAAAATGAGAGGTTTTGACGTGTATGCATTGTGTAATGATGAAATCAGGGTAATGGGCAAATCCATCATCTCAAACATTTATCATTTCTCAGTGGTAAAGCATTCAAAATCCTCTTTTCTAGTTAGTTTGAAATATACAATACATTATTGCTAGCCACAGTCACCCTGCTGTGCAATGGGACACCAGAACTTATTCCTCCCATCTAACGCAACTTTGTACCTGCTGACCAACCTTTCTCCATAGGCATTTCCTCTTAAGCAATAAACATGGAAACTGTACACATTACTTCTCAAAATACATTGGCAATCCACTTTTAGTTGCAGGGAGGACTTGGAAAATGAATTCTAGCTGGGTCACCCTGTGTCTCCATATTACTCTGGAGGAAGGGGATCATAGAGTCCCCAGTCTGGGAGGCAGGCAGAGAGGCAGCTTGCTGTGCCGCTGTGATAAATTTAGCTCCATGGGAGAAAAAGAACTGCTAGATAGATCTCTGTCAACACAGATCTTACAATCTCATTGAGAAACAAGTTGTAGAGACCTCTAGTGATTAGTGAACAGGATTATCCTATAGAACATCTTATGGTTACATAACAAATATGATTTCAACACTCAGCTAATAAATGCTATGAAATATGATTTACATAAGATGCTAATTGTGTGACATGTCAGGTTTTAAATATAATAGGAACAAGGAAGGGAGACATGAGCATAGATGCGCGTTATCAGAGAAAGACACTTAGATACATTTCATATTGCGTCATGTAAACTAATACTTGCTTTTTAGGATATTTCTTCATGGTTTATTTTTTCATGTAGATTCAAGGTTTTATATATTCAAACTCTTCATGAAAAAAATTCAGCTCTGGTTATGTATATTCACATTTACAGGATTGATTTTTTCTTTTTGTACACTTGTGAGTATACTTTTTCCTATGGCAAAAGTTTTCCAGAAAGTAAAAGTTATCTTTGTTACTGTCTCTGATAATCGATGCTGTGTAATCAATCATTCTCAGCAAGGGCATTTAATGGCAGTTTGGACACTGATGGAGAGTTGGTGACTGGTAATTTGTAGAGTATGTTTAGTGGGATGGTGGGCAAGGGGGAGAGGTGGTATTCGTTTCCTCCTTCCCATATTTGGGTCAATGTTCCCATAATGCCGGTGAGCAAGGGACCTACTTCTCTAGGGATTTTAAAAGGCTTCTTTTAGTGAAGAACATTTCCCAAGTTTCTAATAAAAAAACTGTAAATGACCAGGTATATCTTTGCCAAGCTTTCCAAAATGGTTTTCCTTTAGGGTGAGAGACAATCCTTTGATTTTCTTGAAGTAGAAGTTTCTTCTCGAATGCTAACAGTAAAACAAGACCTTTTCAGACAGATTTTGTATTTTGCCATCAAATGTGCCATTTTTGAAAATAGGGGACTTGAGAAGTCATTGACAATCAGGTAAACTTCGTTCTGAAAATCAGGCTTAATTTTATAACTGTGATTAGAAAGTTGAAAAAAAAAATCATGTTCTCACAAATAGAAAACAAAAGTCAGAGTTCAAATTGTTCATCTTGTTTCTGTAAGCTTTTGTTCCAGAAGCCCAATGATTATTTGAGGAGAACCTGGAAAATTAACCCAAATAGAGAAAAAATATTGTTTTTATGCGAAATGCAGTAAAAGCAGACAGCATTGGAGAACTGAAGTTTAAATGCTGTAAGAGTCTGAGTACTAGTCTTCAGACACTTAGAATAGCATTTGATAGACAATTTAGACATTTAAAGAAACATTAATCAGCTTGGCATCAGCATTAGTGGCCTCAATTTTTGGCTGAGCCTGACTTTGCCATATGATCCTGGACAAATTTGCCTAAAATTGGTGATATTAACTTCTTTAGGGGAAGGCTCTGTACTGGGATTTTTTGAGGCCTATGGTTTATGGGGTCAAACTAGAAAACAGGAGGAAACAAATGCTCACTTGTATAATATTTACATATATTTGGTCCATAATTATACAGCCAGGCAATTCCTTCATTATCTCTTTGAGAGTAAAAGTTAGATTATTTTAATGTTACTAATTCTGGATTTTCCTCTTCTCACATGTTCCCCGTGACTCCTTTCTGATAACCCAGCTTATCATCATAGAATGCATGTAATGCTAAGAATAAGATACAGGGTCTTGGAAAATGAATGAGAGCAATGGTGCTCTGATGGCTGTTCTGTCAGACATTGAATGTTTTATGAAATCACTGTTGATAAAAGTGAACACTTCTACTAAAGGTAGAAATTTAGGGGAAAAAGAAGCCCAAATGGAAAGAGTTAATATCCAAACCAGGAGACTTACCTGGTAAGGTTCACTTAACTGGTAAAGTGTGATCCAATTTAAACAAAGTATTTTTAGTTTTCTCAGAACAAACATCCTACATAAACACAAAAGATGATATGAGACACAGATATAACTTGGTTCACAATATTTTCCAGAACTACAGTGTACCAGCCAGTGGGTATGGCACACAGGAGAGAAGATAATTATTTAATGTGCTAATAGCAGCATTTTATTTTGAAAACTACCCTACATGGTTATAGGGCTCAGAACAACAGATTCTAACAGAAAGATGCATTACTGAACTATTTTAATGGGACTATTTAATATGCATTAAGAGGGCTGCATTTTCTTGCAGAGACCTTGTTGATAGCTCTTTGAGATTTCTGTCTCTATGCATTTAAGTGAAGGAGTTGGCTGGGTATTTTAGTTGGCAAATTTTGTGGACATGGAGCTTTGGTAGTGAACAGGTACCATGCCCTGCGTGCTGGTGAGGCAGCACCACAGCAACAGTGGCTTTTAGCAGCTACCAGATTTGCTAAAAGCAGTCATGTCCAATTAGCAGTAAGTGCCATGCACCTGCAGTTACTAGGAATTGAACCTCTTTTGAGGCTGAATCTTAATGTAGCCTTTTTAAAAAACAGCAAAAATCTTACTCATACTCTGGCATAATAGAGAAAAATTAGCAATGGCAAAAACAGATGCACTCTGAAATGTATTATTGATGTTAATATTGATTTAGAATATGCGGGAAATGTCGAGTCAATGACACATTTAAACTGCATTATTTTTAAATATTTTTTTCTCAGTTTACTTCCTAATCTTGAATTCAATTTTCATGTCTATATTGCAACGGTTTTTTTTTTTTTAAGAAATCTATAATATTACTGCAGGGTCCCTATGTATGTTTCCATAATTTTCTGCAAAATGTTTTCACCAGAATAAAAAAATTATAGTTCAAAATTGCCAAACTGTAGAAAAAAAATTCTCTTTTATTTCTTTTCAATGCATCAAATTCACCAAATGGAAAGGACTAAACTCTAGAATTCAAATGTTGTTTTCAACAGATAGTACTTATTTTAATGCGTCTTTGGCATTTAAAAATTAAATATTAAATTAAATAATTTTAAAATATTTTTAAGTGCTGAAGACACGTTAAAATACTTAACTCTAAAAATGCTTACATTCAGAAACTATTTATAAGGGTTCTGAGCAGTATGATGTTTCTGTGCTTTACTGCTTTTTCTCTTTTAGAGGATATTGCAGGAGAAAAACATTTGTTAAGGATTTTCTGGAGCTACTAGGTTCTAATAAGACCAATAGACTAATAAAATAATTCATTTCATTGCATCCAGAGTGTGTACCTTTCCTTTATTCTCAGTCATAATTTTTTAAAAGAGCCAAGAACACCAAATCATCAGATCTAATGTTGAACATGTAGTAACTTTTATTTGCTGATCATATTCTGCGATTCACCATAATGAATATAAATCAGAAGTTTTCGGCTTTTTAACATACCCACTACACTGCTAGCATAGTAACACAGTCATTAACTACACTGTTGATGTGCTTTAAAGTTAGGATTATGATAGCTTTCCAAAAAGATCCTACAAACTGTCACTATTTTGGTTTGTCCTCTCAGCCATTGAGAAGTAGAGAATTTCTATACACACAAACCAGTTTGGAAAATTTATGCAAATAGAAAGTTATTCTCCAAATGGGTTATTTGATTGCATTTCTTTTTTTTTTGAGACAAGGACTCACTCTCGCCCAGGCTGGAGTGCAGTGGCGTGATCTTGGCTCACTGCAACCTTCACCTGCCTAGTTCAAGTGATTTTCCCGCCTCAACCTCCTGAGTAGCTGGGAGTACAAGTTTGCACCACCATGCCTGGCTAATTTTTGTATTTTTAGTAGAGACAGGGTTTCACCATGTTGACCAGGCTGGTCTCGAAGTCCTTGCCTCAACTGATCCACCTGCCTCGGCCTCCCAAAGTGTTGGGATTACAGGCGTGAGCCACCGCGCCAGCCTGATTGCATTTTAATGTGTTGGCTCCCAACCAGTAGCAACAATTTGGATGCATAGATATTACCATAGTGTTTCTATTCAGCGTGTCAAATTAGGTAAAAGTTTGGCCCAATTTTGTTGACATGGAATTTCAGTATCCTGGAGTTTCTGGTTTAACTGTTTTACGTGGAAACGAGGGGAAACACATAGTTAAGCTCCCTAGCCTCCAGCTTCTCCCTTCCTCTTACGTCTCTTTATACTTACCCATTTTTCCTCTGTGGGCCTGTTCCTAGAATCCGTTATGTTCTGTGGGTGACATCAGTCTGCTACTGTGGGAAGAAGTAGAATTTTATGGTGCCCAAGATAAAACTGACTATGATGATGCAGAATGAGGACCAGGGGAGGAGTCAGAGATTGCAGGGAGATAAAAAGACAGAAATCAGAGATGATCCCACAAACAGAGAAAACCTTCAGAAGCAGCGGGAAGGAGAGAGTAAATGGAAACCAAAAACTCAAGTCAAAATTGTCAATGGAAATATACATTTTTGAATTCCAGTTATAATTTGGAAAAGAAACAAAAGTTTATTTTTAATGAAGAAAAAAGTCATCTATAATTTCCTGAAGTCTAGAAAAGTGAAAAATAGTTAAACCTCCTGTTATTAGCTAAGAAGTGTTACTATTGTTATAAGTTTGTCACTGGAGAGAACATAAAAATCTCTGTTTTTTTGTTTTGTTTTGTTTTTTTGCGTAAGGGATAGATAAAAGAGAATTTATAGCCTTTGGCCTGTAAGGTAAGATTTATGAAACAAAGGACAACTGGAGATGATAAGATTTTTTTCCTAATTTCTAATTATTTAGCTAAACCTTGATTGATTTCTCTCAGGCTAGTTCCCATATTACAGTAGCAGTCAGCCTTCATTAATCTTACCTGGGACCATTGCTAAATCCAATGTTAGTTTTCAGTTTTTATCTTATGTGACCATTTCGCCCCATTTGACCTCAGTGATCATTCAAATGGAAAGTTGAGACCTCCCTTGACCCAGCTTTTGACATACTTTGCCCCCCTGGTTTTTCTCTTTCTTTTTCTTTTTTTTTTTTTGTGACTATTTCAAGATAATGGTTTGTTTTGACACCACCAAAAGGAATGTAGTAGATCTCTGTTTTGATCCGGAAATAGGTTCAATACACGCCTGCTCAGTCTCCTCTGCTGGTTGCTCCACATTTCCACAATCTCTCAGAGCTGGAGCTCCTCAGATTCAGTCCTTGGACTTCTCTCCTTTCTCAAATTGACATCTGGAGTCATGGCTTTAAACACCATCTATCGCTCCCTTTCTCCTTGAACTCCAGAAGTGTCCGTCCAACTGCTACTTGACATCTTCACTTGGATTTCTAAGAACTTTCCCAAACATAACATGTCTAAAGCCAAATCCTGGGCTGGAGGTGGTGGCTCACGCCTGTAATCCCAGCACTTTAGGAGGCTGAGGTGGGCAGGTAACTTGAGCCCAGGAGTACGAGACCAGTCTGGGCAGTGGAGAAACCCTGTCTCTACAAAAAATACAAAACTTAGCTGGACATAATGGTGCATGCCTGTAGTACCAGTTACTGGGGAGGCTGAGGTGGGAAGATTGTGTGAGCCTGAGAAGTTGAGGCTGCAGTGAGCTATGATTACACCACTACACTCCAGCCTGGGAGACTGAGTGAGATCCTGTCTCAAAAAAAAAAAAAAAAAAAAAAACCCAAAACAGATTCCATATCTCCCCTTTAAACCTCCTCTTCTTACAACGAATCCCATCTTGATTTATGGCAGATTCTTCCTTCCAGTTCTTAAGCCAAAAACCATGGGGTCATTCTTGACTGCTGTCTTCCATGGGGTCATCTAAACATCAGAGTATCCTGCTGGCTATCTGGAATTTAACCACTTCCTATCACCGCCATCTCTAGCCATCTGCTCCTAGCTACCACCAGAGTTTCTTGAAATGTTGGAGCAGCCACAGAGCTGGTTTCCCTGCCTTTCCTGCCCATGTCAGCTCTGTCCTTTAAAAATGGAAATCAGGTCACCTCAAGACCCTCCCCTCTCCTCCCCTCCCCTTCCCTTCCTTTATTCCTTCTTTCTTTTTTCTTTCAACAAACTCTTGCTCTGTCATCTAGCCTGGAAGACAATGGCACAATCTCTGCTCACTGCAACCTTCACCTCCCAGGTTCAAGTGATTCTCTTGTCTCAGCCTCCTGAGTAGCTAGGATTATAGGCACTCGCCACCATGCCTGGCTAATTTTTCTATTTTTAGTAGAGACGGGGTTTCGCCATGTTGGCCAGGCTGGTCTCGAACTCCTGACCTCAGGTGATCCACCCGCCTTGGCCTCCCAAAGTGCTTGGATTATAGGGGTGAGCCACCGTGCGCAACCATGACTTTTCAAAAACTCCCCATCTACTCCACTTTCATTCAGAAACAGCCAAATCTGCATGGCTCCCTACTGACCTTTTGACGTCATGTTCTTTGCCACCCCTTGAGTGCATTGAACATACCTCTGACCCAGAACTTTTCTGTTTGCTATTTCCTGAAATGCTATTTCCTTCATTTCCCTCAGGTGATTATTCAAATTTCACTTCAGCAAGTCCTTCCCTGCCCTCCGTATTTAAAACTGTATTTCCTCCATCTTCTTCCCCTCCTCCCCATGTATACTTTACTCCCTTCCTTACTGAATTTTTTTCCTATGTCACTTTTTTTTTTTTTTTTTTTGACACGGAGGTCTTGCTCTGTTGCCCAGGCTGGAGTACAATGGTGTGATCTCAGCTCACTGCAACCTTCACCTCCTGGGTTCAAGTTATTCTCCTGCCTCAGCCTCCTGAGTATCTGGAATTACAGGCAACCACCACCACGCCCTACTATTTTTTGTATTTTTAGTAGAGACGGGGTTTCACCATGTTGTTCAGGATGGTCTTGAACTCCTGACCTTGTGATCTGCTGGCCTTGGCCTCCCAAAGTGCTGAAATCACTTTCTTACCTCCTGTGTATATTACTCATTTATTTGTCTGTCTCTCTAGACTAGAATATAAGCTCTCTGAGGGTAGAGTTATTTGTTTCATCCAATGCTGTATTTTCAATACTTAACAACAGTTCTGGCTGGTAGGTACTGTCTATTAATGATTTTTGAATGAATTGAGAGTAACAAATTCTAACTGGTAAAAATAAATTAAATGAGCCGGGCATGGTGGCTCACCCCTGGATTATTAATCCCAGCACTTTAGAATGCTGAGGTGGGTGGATTACTTAAGGTCAGGAGTTGGAGACCAGCCTGGCCAATATGGGGAAACCCCATCTCTACTAAAAATGCAAAAATCAGCTGGGTATAGTGGTGCATGCCTGTAATCCCAGCTACTCGGGAGGCTAAGGCATGAGAATCACTTGAATTCAGGAAGTGAAGGTTGCAGTGAGCTGGGATCACGCACTGCACTCCAGTCTAGGTGACAGAGCGAGAATCCGTCTCAAAAATAAATAAATAAATAAATAAATAAATAAATAAATAGATACATAGACACATACATACATAAAATAAATAAAAATAAAAAAGAAAATAAATGATCTCACAGAATATCATTTCTTGATTGGAGGAGGAGAGAAAAAATGTGTATGTGAGAGGGGGCGGGGCAGAGAGACTTCCTTTGCATTGGTGAGGGTTCACATCTGAACTGTGTAACCTGCCTACTTGGTGGGTCCCATTACCTCTCTCCTGAATCAAATAATACTCCTGTGCACACCTTTTACTGGTACTGAGGCTATTTTAATGTTCCATTAAAAAAACATTTAAAATACAAAAACAAGGCTGTACTACTTTAACTCTGACCTTAGAAGACTCTCAGTTTTATAACTGTTTAGAGAAAATGTGGAAATGTTTGCTGGCCCCAATCTTTTTATTACTCATCTCTATAAAGAGGCTTTTAAGGACATATTAAAAAGTTTCCATCTCTCTTGTCTGTTGCCTTTCTTCTCATCTTCGTCTCTTGTCCCCCAAATGGCTGAAACCAAGACCCTGAGAGTCTGGAAGAAATACATTCTGGTCAGAGCAGGCTGGGCTGGAGCTGGCCTAGAACCTTGGATCCTGACCTCAGAATTGCTGCTCAAATTACTGCTTTCTGAAAGAGTGAGCTCATGCGTGTTTATTATTACTATGAACAGATTTAGCTGTTGTTTCACCCAAGAGCTGAAGTTCTTCCTTGGACCCCTTTGCTTGTTTGTGTTTTTGGAAACGTGTTTTCTCATGCGCGACTAGAACCAAGATGAAAGCTTCAGTTCTCAGAACAGGTGCCACGACCAAGGAGGCAAAACAAGAGCTATAGAGGGGTGTGGTGTGTGAAACTGAGAAAGCAGGTAGTTTTTCAGAAAAACTGAGAGCCAGGAATGACTTCATCCATTTCCTGTAATAAGGCAACGGTCTGACCTTGAGGAACCTATTAGAGTGTGCTTCTACACAGAGGCCATTTCGGGCCTCGATGCAGGCGAGTCTTTACCTTTGACTGTTTTCTGAAGCAAGGTCCCTTCTAAACTGTAAAGTGGCTTATAGAACTTTAGGAATGTAAAGTTTTGCAAAGTCTCCAAAATCCCTGGAAGTTTTGAATGTGCAGGCCATGTGAATTCTTTGTGGTTTCATGTCTTGCTGTTCAGGATTCTTTAGAGACACCTGCATGGTAGAAATTTAGTAGAAATTTGGGTAGTTATGGGCTGGTTTGTTTGTTTTCCCAAACAGAGGTAGCAAAATGGATGCTAAGAAGCAAATTACTTTTACTATTATAGATGCCTCAGGGGACCTCCTGTCATAATGCAACTTAAAATATACTTGTCTCCTCGGTTCCTTTTTATGTGTTTATTTAATAGTCTTCAACCAATTTGTTCTTCATTAGCTGTTCTGTAAGACTTCAAGAGAAGCCATGATAATAATGCATTTAGGATCAGAAGAATACAGCATGTGTGAGTTCCTGGGGACTTTAGAGAACACCTAGCCCAATCTTCCCTTTTATAGAAGAGGATGGCCAGGCATGGTGGCTGATGCCTGCAATCCCAGCACTTTGGTTGGCTGAAGTGGGCCGATCACTTGAGGTCAGGAGTTCAAGACAAGCCTGGTCAACATGGTGAAACCTCATCTCTATTAAAACTACAAAAATTAGTTGGGCTTGGTGGTGGATGCCTGCAATCCCAGCTACTCGGGAGGCTGAGGCAGGAGAATCACTTGAACCCGGGAGTCGGAGGTAGCAGTGAGCCGAGATCACACCACTGCACCACAGCCTGGGCAACAGAGCAAGACTCTGTCTCAAAAACAAAAACAAACAAAAAAACAGAAGAGGAGTCGGGGGATGAAGGTGGGCAGTGACTCACCCAGGGTCTCACTGATTTGCTGGCAGAGTTGAACATTAAAAGGTGCCTTTCCTAATCTCTTTCCACTGTTCTTGTCATCATAATGAGTTAAAAGAAAAATTACTAGCAACTTGGGAGAAATAATGATAAACCTCTCAAAATCTACTCCATGGTCTAGAAACCCAAACATAAAACCAGAATATTCTTATGAGTTCCATTGCATAAGACAATATACTCCTGCTGATCTATTAAAATTATGTTTATAAATTAAAGGCTACTTACTATATTTAAGGTGTCCAAACAATTTAAACTAGGTTAATATCTCCTTAGCCTTCCCTACCATGCCCTGCAGCGTTAACACGGCAGAACACCGGTTGGTAGCTGATATCTAGAAAATGGAAGTCTTGGACATGTTTTCAGTTTTGATAAAATGACACGGCATTATGGTTACATTTTACAAATATTTTTGCTGATGTGTATACCCAAGAAGGAACAGACCTGCCTCAGGGGTCATTCTTAGGAAAGTGCAGCTGTGCTTCTCTCATCAACAGAACTGGATCCTTCAGGTATTAGGTTGGTGCAAAAGTTAACTGTGGTTTTGTCATTAAAAGTAACGGCATGGCTGGGCGTGCTGGCTCACGCCTGTAATCCTAGCACTTTGGGAGGCTGAGGTGGGCAGATCATGAGGTCAGGAGTTTGAGACCAGCCTGATCAATATGGCGAAACCCCGCCTCTACAAAAAATAAAAAAATTAGCTGGGTGTGGTCGCGTGTGCCTGTAATCCCAGCTACTCTGGAGGCTGAGGCAGGAGAATCACTTGAACCTGGGAGGCAGAGGTTGTGGTGAGCCGGGATCATGCCACTATACTCCAACCTGGGTGATAGAGCAAGACTCTGTCTCAAAAAAAAAAAAAAAAAAAAAAAGTAATGGCAAAAACCCCAGTTACTTTTGCACCAACCTAATACCTTTTTTAGCACCTGAAAGGGTTGGTAAAATTCAGAATATTGTAAAATCAGTAAAAGCTTAATAAAATGTATCTAAATTGGATGAGTCTATGCATAGTTTATTAAATGTCTTAACTGAAACACACATGCATATGTGCGAGTAAGCTGACATTAGGGGTCACCTGACCATAGAAAATCTAGGGAAGGTTGGTTCAAGCTTCAACTTGTGAAGACAAATTCCCTACTGCTTCCATGTATACATTTTCCCAGGAGACTTATTCTTCAGGGCTGTCTCTGGCTGTCAGCTTTTCCTTTCTGAATTAGTACCTGGCGGGTCACTTTACCCTCCCTTGGGTCACAGCCGTGTTCCACATGGACTGGGTAGGTCCAGAGGTAGAGCTCATTGCCTTTCTTAGAATCCCACAAAAGGCCACCCAACAAGGCAGTAGTTGGTGGAAAACTCTACTGAGGAAAGGGTCTATATTGCAACAAACAAGCATCTAGAAATAGAATTTTAAATATCCCTCCTCTTAGGAATCCATGGTCCAACTCAGACTTCGGCATAATATACTCTCCTGTCTTCTTTTCAGAGCAGTCCTGTTCTCTGTGTCCTTTCTTTATCTTATGAAGAATATTTTGGCTTCTCCTTTGTTTTATTCTCTCCTTCCTGGATCTATTGTGGTAAATATAGAATTTGTAGGTAGGCTTCTTTGCACTCCCCCAGCCTGCTCCCTTAATGCTCTCTCGTGAGGTGCTTTCCGGAGTCCTCCTAGGCTAGTGCTGCCCCCAGCACCTGCTCTTCCCCGTCACAACCCGTGACAGTAAACGCACTGCAGATGCTTATCCCACAGACTGCTGGGAGAACTAGATGAAGGCTATGTGCGAAGCTACAAGCTCTTGGGAAAGTGCAAGAGAAACTGGTAGACACTGTTATGATGATAAGATGCTGAGAAAATAATGAATCGATTAAAGTTTCACTTATAATCTCTTAAAAGGTAGGAAAGTCTATGACTGAGACCTTTATGGAGCCATTTTCCCACTACTAACTGTTTAACACATGAATATATAGGTCAACTCATTAAAAAAAAAAAAAACTAGAACAGTAATACCTTGGTGGTTGTCAGGTGTTCATTTTAAATATTTATTTTTTAGCCTTATTTTTTAATACTTCTTTTTCAATATATTAAATATTTAACTAAAGAAAATAATAACCATTCTCATGGAATACTTTAAAATAGTAGAAACAACTGTGAATAGGAATGAAAGTTTAGGCCTATATTACCCTAGACTCTGTCATTCTTATTCCTGTTTGCATAAGAAATTTAGACTTCACCCATTTCTCTATCTTTTGGGCATATTCCCATTGCATTCCTGACTGAAGAGGTGTTCAAATCCCTGCTTTTCTTACTCCTCAGCTCTGTGACCCTGAGTAATTTCTGTGGTTCAGTTTCCTCATCTATAAAATAGGCTAATAATAGAACATATCCCTTTAAGGTCGTTGCAGTGATTGCAGGAATTAGTCAGTGCAGAACACTACATCTAGAACAGTAAGCTCTCAATAAATGCTAGCTATCATTATCATTTTATAGCCAGCCCCACCATGGATGGGTCATGTGAGCTGAAACAAATTTAATTCTCTGGATTTCAGTTATTTCTCAATGAAGGAATTAAGCTCCAACAGTGGTTGTCAAACTCAAGTGTGTATCAGAATCATTTGGAGGGTGTGTTATGACACTGAAGCCTGGGCCCCACCCTCAAAATTTCTTAGTCAGTCCAGGAGGGAGTGCAATACTTTGCATTTCTAAAAAGCTCCCAGGTGAAGTTGATGGCGGATCTGGAGACACGCCTTGAAAATCCTCTGCTTACTCTAAACAAGACAGTGCTTCTTTATCTTTAGTGCATCAGAACCCTCTGGGGAGGTTAAAAGTCCCAGCGCCCAGGATGTCTCTCAGACCAGTGAAATCACAACCTCTGCAGATGGTAACCAGATCTTAGCGGCTTTTAAAGTTCTCCAGGTGCTTCCAATGAGCATCTAAGGTTGATAACACTTCTAAGACTGTTTTCAGGTGAAAAATAACTATCATTCTAACTTAAATGAAGGAGAAAATGAATTTGTTATTCTGACACCATTATCTACTCTTTCATGCATGGGCTTATCCCATAAGAAATAAACATTTACTAAGGTGTGTGCGTATTTTTAGAGCATCCATTGGGGGCATGTTGTACAGCCTGTAGTAAAACAGCGTGGTGCATGCTGAAACTGTGATAGACTTTGCAGGTTATTTTTTATAAATTAGTTTTGCTGGTGTGCTATTTGATTATTGGAGAGTGGTGTGAACATGTTTCTATGCATCCCAGGGGGTTGCTGTCACCTTTAAGGGGCCTCCTTCAATCCCAGCTCTTTCATTTACAAATTCTATGACCTTGGATGAGTTTCTTCACTTTTCTGTGCCACAAGTTCTCAGTAAAATGGAGATAATTATAGAACCTACTTGATAGAGCTCTGAGAATCATACAGATAAAGTTATTTTACATAATTAGCATTCAAAAGTGATCACTAATAATCTAGCACTTAAAAATATGTTAATAGGCTGGATGTAGTGGCTCACACCTGTAATCCCAGCACTTTGGGAGGCTGAAGTGGGTGGATCACTTGAGGTCAGGAGTTCGAGACCAGCCTGGTTAACATGAAGAAACCCCGTCTCTACCAAAACTACAAAAATTAGCCAGGCATGATGGCATGTGTCTGTAGTCCCAGCTATTATGTGCGGCTGAGGCAAGAAAATCACTTGAACCTGGGAGGTGAAGGTTGCAGTGAGCCAAGATCACACCACTGCACTCCAGCCTGGGTGACAGGGCGAGACTACGTCTCAAAAAAAAAAAAAATTAATAAACACTATGAATATATTTCAATATATAAAGATATGTAAATTTTATTTTAAATATATTAAAATAGATAAGTTTGAAATAAATATACATAAATTAATACAGTAAAATGTTTGCTGAATGTTTACCTTTTTCTCTGTATTGCTAAGAGCAATTTATTACCTTATGTGTTATGTAATATCTAGAAAACATACTTATGTAATTTCCAAATTATAACCACTGTGGCTCCTGGACAAGTAGGACTGTGTCTGATATTTTTTTGCATCCTCATCACTACCTGCCACTCTGAGATCACTTGTTGCCCTTCCATATGTAATAACCTCTAGGTACACTTCTTTCATTATTTCTGCATGTTCTCTCCACTTTGCTGCATTCTTCAGTGCATTCTTTTCTCCCACATTGGAAAGAAATACGTATATTGATCCACTCCAACCCCCAAAGGCAAAACTCACTGGCCAGTGTAGAAAATGAAAGCAAGGAATTTTTGGTTATTGTTGCTGCGGCTTTTTGATGTGTGTACATATATGTGCATCCTTTTTTTTTTTTTTCTCTAGGGATGGAATGGGGTGGTGTTAGTCAGGGGTTACTGACAGGATGGTGTTTCCTACTGTGTTGGAGAGACTGAGATTGGGGAAAGATTCTCCAAGCTTGGGAAATGCAGACGTCCAGTCGTGAAAACAGTTTGTGGTTGGTCGTTATGTCAGAAGAGGTGTGTATTCCTGGAAGAAAGCTGGGAAAATTATCCAGAGCCCAGGTGCCTTTCTAAGACGCATCAACATTCACTCAGAAGTTCAGCTAATATGAGACAGAAATACAAGACTGAACAAGACTTCTGACTTGAGCTTACAGCTGATGGTAGCTTGGGGACTAGACAGAATTAAAATACAACGTGGTTAGGTACAACTTACGTGCGTCAGAGGAGTGACGGAAGGCCTTGGACAGGGAGCGATGCCTGGAGGATGACAAGGAGACAGGTGACTTAGGGGCCACGAAGGCGAAGGGCGGCCATGTGGGTGAAGGGAAGGAGGCTAAACTCAGCAGGGAAACGGGCTGTTCCCTGTTGCCGGAGCAAAGCGCGGGGGTGTGGCCCTCCTGTCTCTGGCTTTGCTGTCAACAGGCGAGATTGGCAAGTAGGGCAACCAACCGGCCTGGTTTGCTCAGGGACTGGCGTTTCCTGGAAGGTGGGACTTTCAATACTAAAACTGGGACAGTCCTGGGCAAACAAATCAAGACGGTTGGCTGTCCTATCTTTGTGTGGGCATCTGCCAACTGAGTCATGGGCCTGTCTGGTTTATTTCTTTATTTTTTTCTGCCTGAGTAACAGAAGAATATGTTAAACGTATGAAGTTTGGAAAAAGAAGGAAAGGGGAGATAGGACTTTGATGTTCTGGATTGGAAGAAGACACTCTTGATGAGGGAGGCGTTTTTACTCTGGAGAAGGACTGCTTCAGCCGCGAAAGACCAAGGGGTGCACCACAGGGAGAAGTCTGCCATGTGCTTGTGAGGATGGCCAGTGAGCTCTGCTGGGCGCGGGGAGTCAGTCTTTGCAATGAAAATACAGTGTGGAGGAGACAATGCTGGAAATCGATGGAAGAAGTGGAACAGGACTCCACTTTAGTGGAATTTCTTTACAACGTGTACTTCCTGTCGCCAGTTCATTAACCATGATAAAATGGTTGTGTTGTTACGTTCATCAAGATCCAAATTTTTCTACCATTTTGAGATGTCTATCAGTCACAATGATGATCACTGAAGACTGAACGAGATCATTTCCTCTAAAAATTATGTTACATTAGCCCATACTGGCACCAGTGTCTGTTATATGTTCGCTTTAATTTTGAGGTCAAATAGGACATTTGTAAATATGGCACTTCATGTAATTCTGTAAGCACTAAACAACTAAACATATTTACTTTTTTTGAATCAATTAAAACGGTGCTGTACAATAGAAATATGTCAGCCACACATGTCACTTAAAATTTTCTAGTAATCACATTAAAATAGAGAAAAGAAACCACTAAAAGTAATTTAATAATATATTTTGTTTGTCATAATATGTCTAAATATCAATTTCAACATGTACTAAATATAACAATTATTCACGAGAACCGTTACATTCTTTTGGCTTTGTACTAAACATTTGAAATGTGTACACTTTTCACTTATCGCATACGCAATTCAGGTGCTGCGATTTTAGGAATATTTAATCTGTAGACAGATATCTTAAAATTACATTTGAAAAAGTAGATTCAGACACCTAAGTTGTTACAAGCATACTTAAAACTTTTCAATGACTGAATTGAGTATCAGTTTTAACATTTAAATCAATGAAATTAATTAAAATGAGATGAAAATTTAGAAAATCTATTCCCAGTCACACTGGCTACATTTCAAGTGCTTCATAGCCACATGTGGCTAGTGGCAGCTGTATTAGATAGAAAAGAAGTAGAATATATTTGGAATAAAAATTTAAAAGTGAACACATTGTGTTACTCTTGTTAGCCATGCTATTGCTTTTTTTTTTTTTTTTTTTTTTTTTTTGTGGCTAATTACAACCTTAAGACCTAGTAGAGTCTCCACTTTTTTTTTTTTAAGCGTTTGTTCCATGTCAACCCTGTAGATGGCAGCACTTTCTTCCTAAAACTACAAGAAGGAGGCGTTGCCTGAACTTGTCACTCAGATTCTGGCACTTTTCATAGAAAGAGTCTGAATTGTCTGGAAAATTCTTTGGTAGCATTTGTCAGAATCTTTTCAGTTCTATTGCCATTCTGCACAGATGGTTGTTTATGATGAAAACAATCTCTCAGCCTCTAGTCCAGGATATTACTCATTCTTCAGTTCAAGAAACTCTAGGGTGAGAGGAGAATGGGGTTCAGTTACAGAAGTGTTATCAAAATGTATTGGTTTACGCATATCCATGTTTTGGAAATGGTGATTCCAAGAGCCAATTAATAAAACTTTTCAAAGTAGATGAGAGATAGTTTTTCCCTCACATGCTGCAGCAATGTTAATCTATATTTTCATTTTCCACTGGATTTTGTAATTGAATTTTAAAGAATGCATACGGGGCTTAATATTTATATACAAGATATCCATATCCGGTATCGAAAGATATTAACAATAAAATATGTATCTGTATAAAATTCGTGATTTTTGAAGCACCTCTCTCCTCCCCTTTGCATTGCATTTGTGGTAGGAGAACATGAGATAAGGAACGAGGTACTAAGGACAAAGAAGGAGCGATCAGAGGTGGGTTTCCTGAGGACCAACATACATTTTTGCATAGCTCGTGAGGACTTTGATACTAAACTCCAGTAAGTGGTGGTTTGGTGTCTTGATTCCTTTTGATTGACATTTAAAAACTATAGGTGGGGCAGGCGCTATGGCTGGTGCCTGCAATCCCAATACTGTGGGAGGCCCAGGCTGACAGATTGCCCAAACTCAAGAGTTTGAGACCAGGCTAGCCAACATGCTGAAATCCATCTCTACTAAAAATATGAAAGTTAGCCAGACATGGTGGCAGACACCCGTAATCTCAGCTACCCAGGAGACTGAGATGGGAAGATTGCTTGAGCCTGGGAGGTGGAGGTTACAGTGAAGCAAGATGGCACCCCTGCACTCCAACCTGGGCAATAGAGTGAGACCCTGTCTCAAAACAAAACAAAAAAATAAAAAATAAAAAAAAATCACATACCTCTTTTTTTCACTCAATCTTCCAAATTTTCCAAATAAAATATCAAGATTCTATTTGAATTTTAATAATGATTTTGCTTAGTTTTATAGCTTGTATAGCTGTAAATACTATAGCAAGTATAATGTCTAAAATGCTGTGCTTTTGACTTAAGAAAAAAATTATAGTTTTCTTAATATACTCTTTAGTTCTTTTAAACTCTAATAGATGAAATGGATTGCTAATGAGGGTAAGAAAGGGGAAAGATTGGGCAGAAATAGAGCTAACTTACCTAGTGATAGGTACATGTCAGAAGTTGAGTAGGTTCTTTTGCATGTGTTTACTTACATTACTTTCTCTAGTCTGCATTGCAATTTTTTTCATAGACAAGGAAATCTAGACTTAGAGAAGTACAATACCTGTCTTCTTGTAAATGACAGATGTAGTTGAGAAAATCTTCTGAAATGGTTTAGTTTCTTATCTTTCCAGACAACACAAAAGGAATTATTCTATATGAAGACATCCGGGAAATGAAAATATGGTTTCAGGTTCATAGAATCTTTTACACCGGGTATTTCTGGTTCTCTTTCTTCTATTCAGACCATTCTTTCATCTGTTTCTTTTGTCTTCCTTTCCAAAATGAAGCAATTGCCCCAAATTCAGTACTTGCTTTGTCTCCCATTTTAAAGATCATATCCAATCCCATGGCCTCAACCATCTCCCCAGGCATGTAATTTCCACATTTACAACTTTATTCTCTTGATTAGTCAGGATAAGATAGTTGCTGAACAAATAACAGCACATATATCAGCTTAAGAGAGTAAAAGTTTATTTCTCTCTCATGAGAATTCTATTGTAAATATTTCCCACCTGCTTCCCTAGCTGGTCCTCAAAATGTAGTGACTGAGGGAACTGCTCCTTCCATCTTAACCTATTTTAGGTCTTAGACAACTTTAGTAGTCTGATGAAGCCAATAAATCTCCTCTCAGGACAGTTTCTAAATGTGACAAAAAGAAAAAAAAGATATAGTGACAGATCTAATAATTAAAATGCTAAGTTAATTTCAAGTTAGTGATAGGTAAATATATTTCAAGATGTCTGTACTGAGTTCAATGTGATATGCAATATAAGTGATTTATCTTGATGACAAAGACATTGGTATGGCTAACACTATTGTTGCTGCTGCCTGTATTTGCAAAGGGAAATATCAAATTCTAGTTAAAAGAAAGATTTTCTTCATCTAGGTTCATAGGACTTCCTGAATGGTACAGACCCTAAGGCCTAGTGGTTCCACAACTACCAAAGCCTTCTTAGAGCTCTCTGCAGGATCTTATGCATCCAATTGACCAACAAGCAAAGACCTTGTAGAATAATAGGAGACATGGCTGGGTGCAGTGGCTCATGCCTGTAATCCCAGTACTTTGAGAAGCCAAGGAGGGTGGATCACAAGGTCAAGAGATCAAGACCATCCTGGCCAACATGGTGAAACCCTGTCTCTACTAAAAATACAAGAAATTAGCTGGACGTGGTGGTGCACAACTGTAGTCCCAGCTATTAGGGAGGTTGAGGCAGGAGAATTGCTTGAACCCGGGAGGCAGAGGTTTCAGTGAGCCGAGATTATGCCACTGCACTCCAGGCTGGATGACAGAATAAGACTCCATCTCAAAATAAAATAAATAAATAAATAAAGAGAATAATAGGAGACATTTGTTGAGGGGCAAGCCTAGAAGGGGCATATAGCCTTTATAATTATAGCTCTATGGGCTAGAATTAGTTGTATCATCCTTCCTACATGTAAGAGGACTAGGAACTGTACTTCAGCTGTGTGTCCAGGAAGAAGGTAAGGCATGGGGAGAGTGGAGCAGTAATTGTTTGGAGCAAGAATCAGCAGTGGATGCTAAAATTAGTGAGGGGAAATAGGACCAGAAACAGGATATTTTCAAAGTCTCAAAGTGTCTCCACGTAGGATACTTATTAATTGCAAAGGGAAAAGAAATCTGGCAGATACTACCTTATCCAAGTGATCAAAGGTGACATCAGTAGTGGGACACATTAACATCCTGTGCTTCTGATATGATGCACAAAGGAGACAGCCTCATTCTTGTGATGTTCCTGCCAAAAATCCGTAACCTGAAAGAGACATCGCAATATCCCTAATTGAGGGGCATTCCACAAAATAACTAGCTAGAACTCTTCAAAATTGTCAAGGTCATGAACTGTTCCAGACCAAAGGAGGCTAAAGAGACATGATGCCTCAATACAAGTATAATTCTGAATTGGGTCAGAAAATGGGCATTAGTAAGACAATTGGCAAAATTCAAATAAGGTCTATAGATTTGAAAATAATACTGTACCTATGTGAATTTCCTGATTTTGATAAAAGCACTGGGGTTAAGTTAAAACATAGGACCTTGTTTTTGGAAATACATGCTGATATGCAACTTACTCTCAAACATCCTAGAAAAACACATAGATACATTGGTAGATAGACAGATGGATGGCAGGATAATAATATGATAAAATGTTAGCATTTGGGGAATCTAGGTAAAATGTACATGGGAATATTTTTTACCATTTTCTCAACCTTTAAGTCAGAAATTATTTAAAAGAAAAACAGCAACGCTAGCTCTTAATCAACTAAGGAATATGGTCCATCCTTTCCTGTGCTTTATGTTTTCCTGTTGGTCAAAGAACCTTTGGTAGTGACAATCTGAGTTCTAGCAATGATGTTCAAGTAAATTCAGAATATAACTTCCTGGGCTATGTGGAAAAATATAGCTCTTCATAAGTTAATTCATTTTCCTGACAACAGCACATTTCTATGCTTTTTTGTATGAATACTGTCTAGTAATGTGCACACCAGTCCTGCAGATTCTGGAACATATTATTATCTTGCTATTGACTTACATATTTAGGTAGATCTGAATGCCAGAATTGTCAGTGGTTTCACCAACACCTTGTCGGGAAATCTGGACTTGGAAGTTTACTTCTGAAGGCATCTCTCCAAGCATGGCTTCTGGGCCCACAGAAGAAAGATCTGATTAAACTCATTTATTAACAAAGCCTTATAATACTGAATGGCAGCCTCCAGGAATCTAAGAAAATGTTCACTTTTATCTCTGACCAAGGAGTAACCATTATAGTCTTTTTATACCAGTTAGAAGTGATGAATTGCTATTAAACTTACTCTAATCTTTAATATTCCTGATCTCGACTCTCACCACATGCACACACACCCTCCCCCAACCCCGTAAATGTAATTATGGCAAGGGGAAAGTTAAATTGGAGTGAATATTCCTATGATTTTAATTACAATTTAGATTACATTTAGGTAACCTATTGGTAGCATTCTGATAGCCAGATTTTGGGAGAAGATCCTCTTTTAATTAAAGTCCTCAGATGTTAAATTGGTTGAAATCAGCTTAACTGCAATTTGCCTTAGAAATCAGGTAGTATACACTGGGAGGGGGCAAACACTGGGGTCCAGTGGCCGGGCGTGGTGGCTCACACCTGTAATCCCAGCACTTTGGGAGGCCGAGGCAGGTGGATCACAAGGTCAAGAGAGCGAGACCATCATGGCCAACATGGCAAAACCCCGTCTCTACTAAAAATACAAAAATTAGCTGGGTGAGGTGGCACATGCCGTAGTCCCAGCTACTTGGGAGGCTGAGGCAGGAGAATAAGTTGAACCCGGGAGGTTGAGGTTGTAGTAGGCAGAGATCATGTCATTGCACTCCAGCCTGGATGACAAAGTGAGACTCTATTTCAAAAAAAAAAAAAAAAAAAAAATTGGAGACCAGTACCAAATCTGGTAAGCTGATGGTGAAAATGGTACATAGGGGACAACTCTTAGTTTAGAGTAAACTTTCCACAGCATTTAAATGGATAATCTCATTTATCTGTTTAAGTAGCTGGCAGGTTAATTCAGTTCGCAGCACTTACCTAAGGATAGCTCCACCAGCACATAGTTCTTAAGATGCACAGTTGCATAGGCACCGCCTTTATTTCTCCTATGGATCGTCACAGTGGCAGCTGGAATGGTGAGTAGTGGAATGACAGAGAGCATTTAGAGTCTGTAATTGACAGGCTTGGTGACTGACTGGACACTAAATTTCTGGGCTATAAGTAATTGAATGTGGATGACGTAGTGAGATAGAGAACACTAGCAGGAAGATAGACTGGGCTACACAGGGGTTAGATTATGTGTTCAGTCTGGGATATAAGTTTGAGGTTTCTATAAAATATTCATGTGAAGATGTGCAATTGGGCGTTGCATATTTATTTACGTCCCTAGTCCCATCAATCAAAAAGCTTCAGAGAAAATAAGATTTTAAGATTTTTTTGAACAACAGGAAAGGAAGATTGTAGTAAGATATGATGGCATAGTGGTGTATGGAAGAGTTTTAAATAAAAATTCTGAAGAGGGGTGAGGAGAACTCAAGTTATATTAGCCTGAATGTAATAGAGGAGTGGAGAGATGGGCATGATAGGTGAGTTAAGAAGGAAATTCTAGGACCAGGCGCAGTGGCTCATGCCTATAATCCCAGCACTTGGGAGGCATGGATCACATGCATGGACCATGAGGTCAGGAGTTCGAGACCAGCCTGACCAACATGGCAAAACCCGTCTCTACTAAAAATACAAAAATTAGTGCCTATAGTCCCAGCTATTTAGGAGGTGGGAGTATCTGTAGTCCCAGCTACTTGAAGCCGGGAGGCAGAGGTTGCAGTGAGTTGAGATCATGCCACTGCACTCCAGCCTGGGTGACAGAGTGAGACTCCATCTCAGAAAAAAAAGAAAAAGAAGGAAATTCTTTGCCTCAGCATGCAACTCAGATGCTTTGTGAATCTAAGTTGTGTTAACATTCTGGTAGACCTGGGACAATTCACTTCAGCATTACTTACTCTTAATTTTTCATTTATAAATAAGAAAACATTATGCAATACTTGCCATACTTTTCTAAAAGCTGAAATAAGACTTAATGAAATCAAAATGGAAAAGCTATTTTGCTTAGAAAATATTTGGTTTTAAATATTTCTTGAATGAAAAGACTGTAGAAATATTTATCATGCAGAATTTAAAATATAACCATCACTAATAAAGGCACGTATAATTCCAACTATTTCATAACACATCAGTTATTAAATATAATTGATATATAACTGTAACTAATATGTAATTTAATATAACTCTAATTCGATGTTTAACCAACTGAAGCTGGTTAAACTACGAAGAATAATCTTAAAATTGACCACTTCTTTCCAAGAAGTAAAGGTGGTATGTGATTTGGTCTATACATATAAGGCAAAGGAGAATTAAGCCAAGATCTAGAAATTTTAGGCAAAAGCATTACGGTTTCATGAACTATTTACATATTTAATTTTACTATTATAAACATGACTGAGTCCATTTTTTTTTTCAAAGATTTTGTCACAATGGGAAGCAAAAGAAGTTTAGACAGATAAAGCATCTTTCTAGAAATCTATCTAATCTATCAAATTAGACCAGGAGATAATCAGTTTGACACTTTCAGTTGTTTTGAGCAAAAAAATAAGAAACTAAAAGTGTTCAAATGAGAGAGAAAAAAGTTCAAAGAAGAGAGAAAGAACAAAAAGAAAAAGGTAACAGTGGAAATATAGAGGAAGCACCTAAACCAGGGAGATGCCCCAGCTATGCACCAGCAGCGTGGTGGATTACAGCAGAGTTTTCTGCAGAAGTATTGTAAATCACTGGAAAATAGTGTCCAACTTATTTGCTTAAAATTTTCAGTTAATGTGCTCCAGCAGCATTCTGTAGACAACGACTCTCACTCTCCCCTTATTACTGAGGCAGAGCTGTTTCTCTTTGTCCCGTTCTCCAGCCTGTGATATACTTTTTATTGCTCAAGAGCTATAGAATTGTATCCATGCCTATTGTTGTCTGCCTGATGGGAATTCATGTAATTGAAAGCGTTTATCCTCTCTTAGTAGAAAAATTGGGCACTTGGAAGTAATGAAAATTCCCCACCTTTGTCCACGGCACAGGAAATACTCTTCAGTCTGCTTTGTTCTAAAGTTTCTACTTTTCCCAGTATAACCTGTTGAAAATTTAGTCCTGCACTAGAAATATGGCTGGAATTTCTTGTGGCAGGCTGGCCGTTGGTGTTCATGTAGTTACACTTTTGTTGCTATTACACCACTGATCAAAAATAAAATTGTACTTTTTTTCAAAAGAAACATGGAATGACATGAAGAAAGTCCTTAATATATCATGGAGTAAAAAAAAGCAAGTTATGCAAACGTCAAATAGATCCTATTTTTTTTTTGCATCAGCAAGTGTATATGTATCATTTAAATATAATATGTTTAAATATTTGCTTAATTATGAACAGCAGTTATCTCTGGGGAGTGAGGTTAGGAAAAGTAAAGAGAGGTTTTCACTTTTTACATTATCCTTTTTACTTTACTTACTTCTGTATTGTTTGAATCTTTAAAATGAACAAGTGTTATTTTGTAATTAAAAAAACCCGACAATTAACTATGGGGAGCAAGAAATTACTTGGAATGGAATATGTTTAAATAATTAATTTGTCGTTACACTGCTTGACTATTATTTTCTTTTGCTAAATCAAAACTCCCCTGCTTTTCTCAGGAGGTTGCTTTGAAAAGAAGGGTGAATGTTTCTAATGAAATGAACAGCTCAAACTTCCCACCTCCTGCCTAAATGCCTCATTTTGATTTTGTTACTGACAAATGCTACACGCAAGGCTTTATGGTAAAGCAAGCAATGTGGGTTTCTAACAGGGCAGTACACACCCATGGTCACTGGGAAACTGTGCTTTAGTAATGGTGGATTTATCAAATTGGAGCAGGACGCGAGATCTGGAACAAAAGGAAGTGAGGTACCTGTAGGGGTCTCAATTGTCCTGGGCACTGTGACATGGCACCTAAATGTCATGCAAGAGCGGCTTTTCCAATGTATGCACCAATCTGAATCTCCCCAAACTTCCTTGATGCCATCATAAAGCAATGAAGAGAACAGCCTTGCCAATAACTTTAGTAATAACTTTTGCATTATACCACAAAGAGTGGTAGGTGGCACTTTGTGTGGCCTGGATATGTCCAAAAGAAGGGGGTGGTGGCTAGACTCAGTTCTCCTTTCGATTTTAATTTTAAGGCAAAATTTAGCAAAATCTAGGGCAGATTCTTCAACTATTTGTCAAATAGACATTATCTACTTTTCTGGGGATTTATGATAGAGGACCCTTTTGAGGAGAGCTTTGAGTGCAGTGAGGCCAGAGAGACAAAAGGGCTAAGAAGGATGGGATCAGCTGCATGCTAGAGAGCAATTCAAAGTTGGATTCTGCTGACTGGAAAATCCCAGTTAGCAAATCAACTATCACAGACTTTATGTTCTTATCAGATATGCAGCCTTTATAACATATTCGTAAATGCTAAGGGACTGCTCCACAGGGAGGTTGCAAAGAGAAAAGCTCTGGGCGGTTGTAAAGTGGACAAATTGCAAAGCCTTACTAGAAGGCTTAGTCTTCCTCACAGCTCATAAAAAAGTCCTCCTCTTTATTTGACTATGCCTCAAATCTACTGCTTCTTAAATTATTAAACACTCTTTTCTTCCAGGATCTTAAAATATCTCTGTTATGAGTTGAATTGTGTCCCCCTCAAAAAAGATATATTGAGGTATTAAACCCCAGTATCTTAGAATATGGCCTTATTTGGAGGTGGGGTCTTACCAAGGGTAATGGAGTTAAAATGAGGTCATTAGGGTTGGCTAGTCCTTTTTATAAGGACCCCAATATGACCGGTGTTCTTTTCTTTTCCTTTCTTTTTTTTTTTTTTTGATATGGAGTTTTGTTCTGTTGCCCAGGCTGGAGTGCAATGGTGCGATCTTGGCTCACCACAACCTCCACCTCCCAGGTTCAAGTGGTTCTCCTGCCTTAGCCTCTCCAGTAGCTGGGATTACAGGCATGCACCACCACACCCGGCTAATTTTGTATTTTTAGTAGAGATGGGGTTTCTCCATGTTGATCAGGCTAGTCTCAAACTCCCAACCTCAGATGATCCACCCTCCTTGGCTTCCCAAAGTGCTGGGATTACAGGTGTGAGCCATTGCACCTGGCCAACTGGTGTTCTTATAAAAAGGGAAAACTTGGCCAGAGATACACACATAGGGAGAAGGACAGATGATGAAGGCAGAGTGGATGTGATGCTTCTATGAGCCAATGAACCCCAAAGATTGCCAGCAAACCCCCAGAAGCTACAGAGAAGCATGTAACAGATTTTCTATCACAGCCCTCAGATGCAACCAACACTGCTGGCACTTTGATTTTGGACTTCCAGCCTTCAGAACTGTGAGATTACACACTTTTGACGTTTAAGTCACTCACTTTGTGGTGCTCTGTTCTGGGAACCCTGGTAGATGATTACACTGTCTCATCTGTGGCCACAATCTTCACTCATTCCTTCTATAGAAAGCTGAAAGCCTATGGACAAGGATAATTGCCTTGGCTAATACATATGTTTGAAGGCAGCTGCTGGAAGGCAACTGGAGACTTTACCTTGGTCCTAATGGAGAGGAAGCGAATAGGTGGAAGCAGGGAGACTTCCTGGCTGGCAACCCAGTGACTCAGGTTGTTTGCTTACTCCAAGGGTTTTTGTGCAAGCAGGAACCCTGGCATCTTCACTTTTCCCCTTGTTTATGAGACCCAAGAGTAAAGGGCAGAACTTAAGAATTGAATCTAATTATCTTAAAAGAATAATCTCTCATCTCCTCTGTTGGCAAAGGATTGGGATGTGGAGGTTATTGTTGGAAAACTGATCCCTAGGTCAATTTCTATGGGTGGATTTCTGTTTGAATGATGATCAGTAATGTTATGGTGTCTGGTGGTTTTTAACCAAACACACCTAACATCCTTGGTAAAGGGAAAGCTTTCTAAAATAAGAATGAGAGACAGACTGGATGGGACACGATGCTTTGCATGAAGTATGTGTTCAATTAAGTATCTGTAAAGTTGGAAGAAGTTAGATTAAACAGGGCTATTGTACAGAACATTGCCATTTGGGAGTTACAGAGGGCTTCTGGAAGGATTTGGTCAGTTTTGACTTACCTTACAATAAATTTGGACTAAAACAATTTCACTATTTGTAAAAGGTACTAGCAACCAAAGATGGGGAATGCCGCTCCATCTCACTTGTTCTACTTTCAAAAGCTTGCTTTGGTCACATTGAAAGGTTCCATTTGGTGAAGTATAGCATATCACAGAAGACAATGAAGTTTCGGAGTGGGGGAACAAATGGTTGTTTTGTGGTAATGAATAACTTTGACATTTTGTTTGAAGTTAAGTTATGTTGTTTGAACTTTTCTGTTCCTGAACAAGGCATCATATGCCAAGAATAGGTAACAATTTCTGGATCACTGGGGACTAATTAGTCATGGATGGGTAGTGGCGCTACGTTTGGTCTTCCTTCAATCCTGAAAGATGTAAGCAGCTTGTGACAGAGTCTTACCTTGGCCTTTGCACAGTATTGGTAGGGCTGGGTTATTGTTTTGACCAACTTCCAACTGTAGGAGTCTAGGACGATGCCAGTAGTTAGAGATGACCAATGTAGATAGTCTATATTTAGGAAAAGTATCCTTCATCCATGGTGTTGAACATTTGTAGGATTAAAATGAAAGAAGCCCAAATCTTTCTAGATCTTTATTGGTACATTAATAGAATTAGCTGATTAGGTATGTAGAAAAAACTTGGGGCTCGAAGTCACCATTAAAGAAATAACCGTACATAACTGTACATTAAAGAAACAACTATGACACCATTATGTAAATAACTATAAAGAAAGAACTATACATTCAAACTGCTTTTCACTGGGTTTCTCCAATTTCATTTTTAATATAATTTTGTTTGACTTATCTCTAATCTTACCGTAAGAAGATAATGAATTGAAGTGGATCTTGAGCTAATGTCTAGTCCAATATAGTGCTTTGATTTGGGGAAAGATCAAACTTCAAAATTTATTTGCATGACTGTTCTCTGGGCAAGGACTGAAGTGGCAGGAGAGGTGAAAGAAGGAACCAGGACACAAAGTAGATGCTAAAAGGAAAATATAGTCTGTCCCGTGAAGAGGAAGTACCGAAAAGAACAGAAGAGCTCAATGATGGAGAGCAATACAAGTTGAGTATCCATTTTGGATAAGTATCCCTTATCCAAAATGCTTGGGACTAGATTGTTTTGGCTTCAGGATTATTTCATATTTTGAAATATTTTCATGATACCCGCTCAGCATCCCTAATCTGAAAATCCAAAATCTGAAGTGTTTCAGTGAGCATTTCCTTTCAGTGTCCTGTTGGCCCTCAAAAAATTTTGGATTTTGAAGCATTTTGAATTTTGGAGTTTTGGATTAGGGATACTCTACCTGTACTAGCACGTTAAAACAGTCCTAGAGGTTACAGCCTAGAGCAGTGGGCAAAGAGAAGCAAATCTACAGAAGATGTTGCTCAAGGCCTGCTGTGTTAGGTCTCAGATGGCACCAGAACTGGGCAGGGCAAGAGAAGTCAGGCCCAGGGGTCTGGTTTAACCAGAAGAGGTGCTGAATTTTAGGATATGAATAGCAAGGCTTATGGTCAGGAAGTCAGTTACACGTAAGAATGAACGTGAGCGGACCTTAAATCCCTGAAAGGAGGCAAAGAGAAGAGTATAGGAAACAGGTGGGCAATTTTTGTAGTGAGTAAAAAGGTTCAGGACTTTGGAGGCAGGAAGAACAGGTAAAACAAGCTGGAGGAAAGAGGCTGGGTCAGAGGGGCCTGAAAGCAGGAGTCAGAAACATCGGTTGGAGGCCTGGAGAATGTAAGTGGGTGGTGAAGAGACTGGGGAAATAGTGCCTGGGTGGAAAGAGGCTGTCAGGAGTCCAAAACCACAGGCTGAAATATTAGGGAAAGGAGACCGAGTAATTCAGTTCAGGATAGGAGGGATTTGTGGGGCAAGACTAGTGGTTCTTCCAACAATTTTTTCAGAGATATGAAAGCAGAGTCTGTCTGTTCTCTGCCCTCAGTGTGAGCAGACAAGGGTTGACAGGAGTGCTTGGCAGCTCAAACCAGCTATGGAGCTGTGGGTGCTAGTGGTTATCAACTAGTGGCTGTTAACTACCAAGGTATTAGCACTGCTGAGTGAGTCCTCACACAGAGGCAGGAATAGAATGTTGCATTCAGAAGACTGGCCACAGAGACCGGGCTTGGTGGCCCATGCCTGTAATCCCAGCACTTTGGGAGGCCAAGGTGGGAGAATCATCTGAGGTCAGGAGTTCGAGACCAGCCTGGTCAACATGGTGAAACCCTGTTTCTACTGAAAATACGAAAATCAGCCAGGCGTGGTGGCAGGTGCCTGTAATCTCAGCTACTCAGAAGGCTGAGACAGAAAAATTGCTTGAACTGGGGAGGCAGATCTTGCAGTGAGCCAAGATTGCACCACTGCACTCCAGCCTGGGCAACAAAGAGAAACTCCATCTCAAAAACAAAACAAAACAAAAAAACAACAACAAAAAAAAAACACTGGCCACAGATTGGTTTAGCTGGAGAAGGTATTTTTTATAGGGAGAAATAAGTGCAGCTGATGTGATGGGCTGGCAGGCGGACATTCAGGTTTTACGGGATAGGTAAAAAAGTACAAAATGGTATTTTTGGGGAATGTGAATGGGATCCGAGAAAGGTTGATCCAGACTTGTGTGGAAGCTAGCTCTGAGTATAAAAAGCCAGAGAAAGGCGTGTACAACTCTGAGGCCTTTTCTTTTCTGTTTTAGATGGAATCTTGCTTTATTGCCCAGGCTGGAGTGCAGTGGCGCGATCTTGGATTACTGCAACATTTGCCTCCCAGGTTCAAGCGATTCTCCTGCCTCAGCCTCCCAAGTAGCTGGGATTACAGGTACCTGCCACCACACTTGGCTAAGTTTTTGTATTTTTAATAAAGATAGGGTTTTACCATGTTGCCCAGGCTGGTATTGAACCCCTGACCTCAAGTGATCCACCCGCCTCAGCCTCCTAAACTGCTGGAATTACAGACATGAGCTACCACCCCGGCCTATTTTCTATTTTTTTATCCAGTCTCAAGTAAGGGTTGAGGCAATGGAAATTTGGAAGAAGGGGTGAGTTAGGTATTTTGCTGGACACATATGGAAAATGCTGGTGATTTAATGCAGAGGGGGGTGTTGTTAAAAAGTTAATGTAAGAAGGTTCACGTGGGGACTGGAAATCACAATAGGGAATCAGAGGCCAGAATGCTGACCTCATAGGAAGTGGGTGACCATGCATGATTAAAATGTGCAATAGGGCCAGGCATGATGGCTCATGCCTATAATCCTAGCTCTTTGAAAGGCTAAGGCAGGCGGATCACCTGAGGTCAGGAGCTCGAGACCAGCCTGACCAACAAGGGGAAACCCCGTCTTTACTAAAAATACAAAATTAGCTGGGCATGATGTTGCATGCCTGTAATCCCAGCTACTTGGGAGGCTGAGGCAGGAGAATTGATTGAATCCAGGAGGCAGAGGTTGCAGTGAGCTAAGATTGCGCCACTGGACTTCAGTCTGGGCAACAAGAATGAAGCTCTGTCTCTAAAAAAATAAATAAAATTAAAATGTACAACAGAATCTGCAAAACCAGGAAATCTACATGTTGACACTTAGCTATCCAAGACGCAATTGGTTCCTGGTCTGATTTTTAAAAGAAGTTTTCACTTTCCTCAGAAAATCATGACAGTCCTTGTTCTTAATTTCTTTGTTTTAAAAAGACAAATGTTGTATGATTGCACTTATATAAACTACCTAGAATAAGCAAATTCTCAGGGATAGAAAGGTGGAATGGAGGTGACCAAAAGTGGAAAGGAAGGAGGATGGGAGTGATTGTTCAAGAGGTACAACATCTCTGTTTGGGATGATGAAAAATTCTGGAAATGGACAATGGTGATAGTTGCACAACACTGGGAATGTACTTGATGCCACTAAATCATATACTTAGAAATGGTTAAAAATCACACATTTTATGTTATGTATACTTACAACTTTTTTTTTTTTTTTTTTTTTTTTTTGAGACAGTATCTCGCTATGTCACCTAGGTGGAGTGCAGTGGCATAATCTCAGCTCACTGCAACCGCTGCCTCCCAGGTTCTAGCAGTTCCCCTGCCTCAGCCTCCCAAGAAGCTGGGATTATAGGTGTGCGCCACCATACCTGGGTAATTTTTGTATTTTGGGTAGAGACAGAGTTTTGCCACATTAGCCAGGCTAGTCTTGAACTCCTAACCTCAAGTAATCTGCCCACCTCAGCCTCCCAAAGTGCTGGGATTACAGGTGTGAGCCACCATGCCTGCCATATTTACAACTTTCAAATCACAAGAAAGAAACCACTAATGCTTGACAACTGAGAGATTTTAAATCTCAACTGTGAGATTATGATTTGTGAAAATTTGTTTACATGATTAAAAAGGTACTTTTTTTTTTGCAAAAATATTTCTTTGTCTTTGCTGTCATGCAAGTTCTCCTGGGAAAGCACCTTTGGCCTTGTTTTGTGCACAGTGTAGAGTATAGAGCTACAATCGTATATTGCTAAAGAAAGCCTGTTTTTTTTTTCTTGTAAATTTGTTTAAGTTCCTTGTAGATTCTGTGTAGTAGCCCTTTGTCAGATGGTTAGATTGCAAACATTTTCTCTCATTCTGTAGGTTGCCTGTTCACTCTGATGATGGTTTCTTTTGCTGTGCAGAAGCTCTTTAGTTTAATTAGATTCCATTTGTCAATTTTGGTTTTTGTTGCCATTGCTTTTGGCGTTTTAGTCACGAAGTCTTAACCCCATGCCTATGTCCTGAATGGTATTTCCTAGGTTTTCTTCTAGGGTTTTTATTGTTTTAGGTCTTATATTTAAATCTTTATTCCATCTTGAGTTAATTTTTTGTATAAGCTGTAAGGAAGTGGTCCAGCTTGAGTTTTCTGCATATGGCTAGCCAGTTTTCCCAACACCATTTATTAAATAGGGAATCCTTTCTCTATAAGGAAATGAACAGACACTTTGCAAAAGAAGACATTTATGCAGCCAACAAACATGAAAAAAAGCTCTTCATCACTGATCATTAGAAAAATGCAAATCAAAACCACAATGAGATACCGTCTCATGCCTGTTAGAATGGCGATCATTAAAAAGTCAGGAAACAACAGATGCTGGAGAGGATGTGGAGAGATAGGAACACTTTTACACTGTTGGTGGGAGTGTAAATTGGTTCAACCATTGTGGAACACAGTGTGGTTATTCCTCAAGGATCTAGAGCTAGAAATACCATTTGACCCAGCAATCCTATTATTGGGTATATACCCAAAGGATTATAAATCATTCTATATAAAGACATATGCACAGGTATGTTTACTGCAGCACTATTCACAATAGTAAAGACTTGGAACCAACCCAAATGTCCATCAATGTCAGACTGGATAAAGAAAATGTGACACAAATACACCATGGAATACTCTGCAGCCATAAAAAAGAATGAGTTTATGTCATTTGCAGGAACATGGATGAAGCTGGAAACCATCATTCTCAGAAAACTAACACAGGAATGGAAAACCAAACACCGCATGTTCTCACTCATAAGTGGGAGTTGAACAATGAGGACATTTGGGCACAGGGAGGGGAACATCACACCCTGGAGCCTCTCAGGGGGTGGGAGGCTAGGGAGGGATAGCATTAAGAAAAATATCTAATGTAGATGATGGCTTGATGGGTGCAGCAAACTACCATGGCACATGTATACCTATGTAACAGCTGCACGTTCTGCACATTTATCCCAGAACTTAAAATACAATTTAAAAAAAAGAAAAGAAAAAAAGAGAAATTTTCCCTTTTGCTTTGGCAGTCCCCATTCCTTCCTTTTTGTCATGTTCTCTTATTTAACTCAGTGGTTCTCAATTGACAGCACAAGAGAATTACTCGGGAGAGTTCAAAAAGCCCCTGTGGCTGACTCCCCTAAGATTCTGATTTCCTTGGTATGGGGTAGGACCTGGGCATGAATATTATTTAAAACCTCCTCTCATGATTCTAAGGTAGTAGCCATGGTTGAAAAATGCTGGACTTTCAAGTTTTTGTTTTCTTTCTCCCAAAAAGGTGAAGCCCTGACTTGGGAAGAATTCAAATTAGGGTTAGGCTTAAATTTGATGTCACTGATTTCTGAAGTTCCATCTGTTGATTCTTCTCATTCTCAGGAGAGCATTTGGTGTCTAAATCACGGCACAAACCTGTTACCCTAGTTCAGCATTTAACCCTCTCCAGTACTGAAACTGTCCCTGTAATCATAGTGTTGTAGAAGTTTCCAGCTAAACATCATCTCAAACATTTTGATTAGTTTTAAATCAAAATGTAGTCAAAAATTATTAAATATAATTGGCTTTCAAATATAGAGATTTTGTCATCTTTTTTGTAGAACACAAACATGAATGAAACTATTTTATTTTATTTTTTTGCTTTCAAACTATGCATTCTTCTAAAACTTCTTTCAAGGTAAAATTTTATAAGTGGAAGAATTCTTGAAGATTATTTTAACAGAATTTCTTAATTTTACAGATGAGAAAACTGAGACTCAGAGAGATTAATTTATTTAAGTGTCTTAGTCCATTTGTGCTACTATAACAGCATATTTGAGACTGGGTAATTTATATTGAACAAAAATATGTTGGCTCACAATTCTGGAGGCTGGAAAGTCCAATATCAAGGTGCTGGCATTTGGCGAGGGCCTTCTGGATGTGTCTATATGGTGGAAGGCAGAAGGGCCAAGAGGTAAAAGGTTGCTGAATTTGTGCTTCTGTTATTGCATGAGTCCCATCTATCAGGGTGGAGACCTTATGGCCTAATCATTTCTCACAGATCCCACCTCTTAATACTGTTACAATGGCAATTACATTTCCACATGAGTTTTGGAGGAGACAAAAATTCAAACCATATCACTAAGGTTATACAACTAGTTAAGAAGAGAGAACCTGAGACCAAAACCCTGATGTTCTGACTCCCAATCCAGAATGTTTGATCCCCTACATCCCACCGCTTTGCTGTTTCCATTATTTTCTCCTATTTTCATCTATTTTCACCAAGAGGGCAAGATATTTGCTAACTGCTACACACCCAAATTATATACCAGGCAGGTCAGAATGACTCTTAACATTTTATTTAATGGAGCAGAATAAAATATCTTTCTACTGAACAGTGACAATTTTTTTTTTAAGTATTGTGCAAAAAAAAAAAAAAAAAAAAACAACAAAAAAAACTGCTTTCAGCACAGGCTATGTTTTACAAAATAAATTTACAGCCGGAACCACACAGCTCTTTAGAGTGTCTGGTATAACTGATTTTATTGTTACTCTGCTTTTTTGAAGAAGAAGTGTATGAAGCAGAGGTTAGTAGTACTGAGGAAATAATAACTAAAACCAAGGACGAGATGCACATGGGCAAAGTTCTTTATTAACTGTGGAGAAATGTAGGTTCTAGATAGGTCAATCATGGAATTAGAAAATTGGAATCTTGGATTGTTGAGTTCAAACCCTTAGTTTCAAAATTGAAGACTTCAAATTTTGGTTGACTACATATCAATCAACAACCTGTTCAAGTTGGAAATTTGAATCTGATTCTCCATCCTTGTTTGGGATATGAAAAAAAGGAAGAAATTTATGAGTTGTTCTTTTTTATTTATGAAAATATTTTATGTTCATGTAAAAATATGAAACAAAGTTAAAAATTATAAATAAGAATTGTATATGTTTTTATAATCTCATTTCCTCACTTCACATAAGATGGTGAGTCCATTTTGAAATTGTTTTTAAGAATAGTATTATAATTCAATATTATAGATAAAGATTTATTTAACCCATTCCCCTTTAACAAGTGTTTGGGTTTTTTAAGTTTGCTTTCAAGTTTTCAGTAAATGATGCTTCAATGGATAGCTCTGTTTGTTATCTTACTATGTAGCTTAGATTAATTCCTCAAGATAAACATTAAAGGAATGGTATATGTAATATTCTTGATACCTACTTCCATATTTCCCTCCAGAAATGTGTGCACCTCTTTGAATGTGTGTGGAGGTGAACATTTCAACACTCCGCATTATTCTGGCTGCCTTCTATAAATCAAGCTACCCTGGTATTATGGCTCTCCTCCAGAAATCTAATCATTTAAACACAGGAAGTGAATGTGTGAATGGACAATTAAGTGCTGACCAAATGTGGAAAAATGTTAAGTGTAAATTAAAGGCAACCGAAATGTTAAATACACCTTGCATCCCTCTGCCACATCCATGCTCTTTCCCATGCTCCACATCTGCTCATTAAAACTGGAAATACACTGTAATGAACCAGAAATGTCTGACTTAGTGGTCTGTTTAGGTGAGTTTTATTGAAACACTGACTGACCTCACCACTCTAACACCATTGCCTTCATAATCACCCAGCAGCAGACCACACGTTATCCTGTATCCCCCAAGGACACTGCAATGACTTTCACAGCGACTTGTGCTGGGTTGAGGGGCAAGTGGTGGCTGAAATCCAGCCCCAGTTGGTTCCCCAAACCAAACCACCTTTACATGGCATCTCTGTGTAAAGGTGGTTTAGTTTGGGGAGATTGAACCCCATGAGGGATCAGCAGCAGCCCTGTGTCTCTCTCTTCTTCTCCTGGGGAGATGTTGGCTATTTTGCCAGCTGGAGAAGGGTACGCAATTTGTTGTAAGGAGCCAGGTTCTTAAGTGCCATTGGTATGTGCAGGACAAGACAGGCAGAGGAAATCTCCCATGGCTGCAAGCACTTCATAAACCCTGGGTGTAGACAATAATTGAAATTGGTTGATTTCATAGTCTAATACAGAGTGGTGCTAGAATCTCTGTATGTGTCTATTTAGAAAATAACTTCGTATTTAATTCTTCACTTTGCATAAAATATGTGTATTTAAATACACTTTTTATTTTAGAACAATTTTAGATTTAAATTGGGAAGACAGTAGAAATTTCCTGTCTAACCCACACCCAGTTTCCCCTATTAGCAACATCTTGGCATTAGTATGGTATATTACAATTAATGAACCAACACTGATACTGTATTATTAACTAAATTCATGCTTTATTCCAATTCCCTTAGTTTCTACCTAATGTCCATTTTCTATTCCAGTATCCCATCCAGAATGCCACATTACATTTTGTTGTCATGAGTTTCTCAGATTTTCCATGTTTTTGATGACCTTGACAGTTTTTTTTTTCTGTTTTTCTTTATTTTTATTTTTATTTTTTATTATACTTTAAGTTCTGGGATACGTGTACAGAACATGAAGGTTTGTTACATAGGTATACATGTGCCATGGTGATTTGCTGCATCCATCCCCCCGTCTCCTACATTAGGTATTTCTCCTAATGTTATTCCTCCCCAATCCCCCCAAGCCCTGTTATCCCTCCCCGAGGTCCCCCACCCCCCGACAGGCCTTGGTGTGTGATGTTCCCTTCCCTGTGTTCGTGTGTTCTCATTGTTCAATACCCACTTATTAGTGAGAACATATAGTGTTTGATTTTCTGTTCTTGTGTCAGTTTGCTGAGAATGATGGTTTCCAGCTTCATCCATGTCCCTGGAAAGGACATGAACTCACCCTTTTTTATGGCTGTATAGTATTCCATGGTGTATATGTGCCACATTTTCTTTATCCAGTCTGATGTTAACGGGCATTTGGGTTGGTTCGAAGTCTTTACTATTGTAAGCAGTGCTGCAATAAACATACGTGTGCATGTTTCGAGGAATACTGGCCAAGCATTTTGTAGAATGTACCTCAATTGAGATTTGTCTCATGTTTTTCTCATGATTGGCTTGGTATTGCAGGTGTTTTGAGAGAAAGACCACAGAGTGAAATGCCATTCTTATTACCTCATATCAAGGGAATATTCTATCAATATGATTTACGACAACTAACGTTGACCTTGGCCAACTGGCTGGGGTAGTATTTGTCTAGTTTCTCCTCTGTGAAGTCCTGCCTTACCCTCTTTCCATGCTGGACTCCACGAAGGAGGTCGCTGTGCACAGGTCACACTGTGCAGGAGGAGTGGGAGCTATGCTTCCCCTCTTTGAGGGTTGTGTATGCACACCAATTATTTGGAATTCTCTGCATGGGAGATTTGTCTATTCTCCCTCATTTATTTGTTTATTGAATCATTTATTTATATTAGTATAACTCCATGGATATTTATTTTAGACTTTGGGCTAAAAAACAATGTTACTTTATTTTATTGTTCAAATTATTCCAGCTTCTAGAAGTTATATTTTTATAGAGAAGATATATTTTAAAATATAAAAACACTTAAAAAAAAACTGAGACAACAGGAGATAATATTTTTAAATTTTTCTTAATGGGTGCTCTTTATACCATGTTTCCATCAAATAACATTCTAATTATTTGAAATCTAAACATTAGTGTTCGTATTTTAATGTGCTAAAATCAGAAAAAAAAGTCACAAGTTTCCAGGACTGAGTTAGGCAACATGTGACTCAGACTTATAAGAAATACCTTTCCCATTCCTGTCTCCAAATCTCTCTAGAAACCCATTGCTCCTGGGGCAAAGATAAAACCCTCCAGCACTGTCCTTGGGATATATGGTTTAGTCAGTATGACCACCCTCCACCCCAGCTTGTGCCTTTTGTTCATGTCTTTATGATATTTATTGGTTGGCTATTGCAACAGTAGAGGTTGGCAAGTCTGAAATTTGTGGAGCAGGCCAGCAGGTGGAAACTCAGGCAGGAGTTAATGCTACATTCTGGGGGCATTTTTTTCTTCTCTGGAAACTTCAGTTTTG
This sequence comes from Sapajus apella, assembly GCF_009761245.1. Classification (NCBI taxonomy): domain Eukaryota; kingdom Metazoa; phylum Chordata; class Mammalia; order Primates; family Cebidae; genus Sapajus; species Sapajus apella. Next base: position 5,412,501 of record NW_022437045.1, on the reverse strand, counting down.
CTGGCAAGGTTTTTAACTGATTGAGCAAAGCCCACCCATATTATGAAGGGAAACCATATAATCGGTTGACATTTAAGTCAATCAGTCAACTGATTGTAGGTGTCAACCATAACTTCAGAATACCTTCACCACAACATCTACATTGATGTTTGATTAAGTAACTGGGTACCGTAACCTTGCCAAGCTGACACCTGAAATTCACCATCACAGTGACCAAGACAGAAAGTGTAATGAGCAGGAAAGCACCCCAGTGACAGGATGGTAAGAGATGAGCCTGGGGAGGGGGCATGGGAAAAGTGGTTTAGATGGACCGGTCAAGAGAGATGGCACTTGGGCTGAGATATGAAAAAATATAAAAGAAGGGAAGGAACCAGTTCTGCCAAGAATTTGCACTTCTGCAATTTCCCAGATGATACTGATGCTGTTGCCCTGGAGCTCATACTCTGAGAACCACAGAGTCAGGGTACACCTCTGTTATTGTCCAGTGAATCCTGAGAAAGCCCACTAACATCTCAGTGTGACCATTTTTCTCAAAATTCCTATCTCACATGCTCTGAAGGGCTGGAAGCTTTTATGGGAAGGTAAAATCTCAAGAGGGAGGCTTTGAATGATTCCAGAACAAAGTGAAGATAACATGCTACTGCAAGTAAAATCTAGGTTTACTTGGAGGTGACTCAAAATACAAATTTCAACAATTTTATTGAGACATGAAGCCATGACTCTGGGTCATCACTCTGGGCAAGACACTGAATCCATTAAAGCCTCAGTTTTCCCATCTATACAAAAAGAGGTGATAAAGGATAAGCAATCCTGGAATGCATTGTGGTAATGCCATCAGGCAATGAGATTTGTCAGGAAGGAGTTGTGATTCAAGTACAGGCACTTTGTTGTTGGGCGATGACTGTGTTAAGTGTGAAGGAGGGGTTAATTATTCTTCTATTCATGTCCTTTCTGTGCTCAAATTTTCTTACATGGGTGGAAAATCTTGATGCAGTAAAGATCACAACCACCTGGGTGTGACTTGACAGAGAAGTGTGTCAAGCTTTGGTAAGCGTCACCATCCAGGGGAGTGCGGAAGAGATTGAACCTGTTAAACAAGATGACCTTTAAGGTCCTCCCCACTCCAACATCTGAGGGCTGCCTGGCTTGTCTGCACAGGGTGCTCACAGTTTTCCTGACTTTAACATAATTTTAACATTAAAGTCATATGGATGCTCTGGGTCACAACTGCTGGAGAAGAGATGGTAGTGGGGTTTGTTTCCCAAGAGACTTTTTCTGATTCCAGTGGGGCCAGGACCAACCTCCAAAATCATAGGCCTTTGCAATTGCAGCACAGAGGTCTTTGCAACTGCTGCAAGCCCACTGGCACCTCTACCCTCTAGCGAGAGGCTGCCTCTCCTGCCCCAACCCAGTTCCAAGTTTGCTGCAGGCCAGGGGCTCACTGTGCTGGCAAAAGTGAGCTGGAGATCTGGCACAGCCTGGAGCTTTTCTAACTGACTCTTTTTCATTTCGTCCTCCCTGGACTTAATCTAGACAGTCATTGATGAAACAAACACATAATTTTTCTCCCAATTTTGTGCTTTTAAATGCCAACAACAAACAACCATTTATATATACAAATGTTGCTGAAGGAGACATTTGGTTTTAGACAAGGGTAAAAACTGAACTTCTTAGTGTGACTTTGGCTGACTTATTTTAAAAATCTGTAATTTGACATATGAAGAATTATTAAGACTTTTTTTTTCCTGGTAGGTATTGAGTGTGTCCTTCAAAAGAAAAAAGATATGTTCAGTTTCAATCTTCTGTCTATGGGTAGCCAGTTATTCCAGCACCAGTTATTGAACACGAGTCCTTTTCCCATTGCTTATTCTACTTTTTGAGACAGAGTCTCACTCTGCCACCCAGGCTGGAGTGCAGTGGCATGATCTCGGCTCACTGAAACTTCTGCGTCTCAGGTTCAAGTGATTCTCCTGCCTCAGTCTCCTGAGTGGCTGGGATTACACACATGCAGCACCATGCCTGGCTAATTTTTGTATTTTTGATAGAGACAGGGTTTCACCATGTTGCCCAGGCTGGTCTTGAAATCCTGATTTCAGGTGATCCACCCCCCTTGGCCTCCTGAAGTGCTGGGATTATAGGCATGAGCCACTGTACCTGGCCACATTGCTTATTTTTGTCAGCTTTGTCAAAGATCAGATAGGTGTAGGTGAGTGGTCTTATTTCTGGCCTCTCTATTCTATTCCATTGGTCTAAATATCTGTTTTTGTACCAGTGCCATGCTGTTTTGGTTATTATAGCCCTATAGTATGGTTTGAAGTTGGATAACGTGATGCTTCCAGCTTTGTTGTTTTTGCTTAGAATTGTCTTGGCTATTTGGGTCTTCTTTTGGTTTCATATGAATTTTAAAAATAGTTTTCTCTAGTTCTGTGAAATATATCATTGTTAGTTTGACAGGAAGAGCATTGAATGTATAAGTTGCTTTGAGCAGTATGGCCCTTTTAATGATAATGATTCTTTCTATTCATGAACATGGAATGTTTTTCATTTGTTTGTGTCATCTCTGATTTCTTTGAGCAGTGTTTTGTAGTTCTCCTTGTAGAGAATTTTCACTTCCCTGATTAGCTGTATTTCTAGGTATTTTATTCTTTTTGTGGCAATTGTGAATGACATGTTCCTGATTTGGCTCTTTGCTTGATTTTTTTTTTTTTTTTTGGTGTATAGGAAGGTTAAGTGATTTTTGTATGCTGATTTTGTGTCCTGAGACTTTGCTGAAGTTGTTTATCAGCTAAAGGAGCTTTTGGGCCAAGACTGTGGGGTTTTCTGTATATAGGAACATGACATCTGCAAACAGGGATAGTTTGACTACCTCTCTTCATATTTGGATAGGCTTTATTTCTTTCTCTTGCCTGATTGCTCTGGGCAGGACTTCTAATACTATACTGAATAGAAGTGATAAGAGAGGGAATCTTTTTCTTAAAACTGGACCCCTTCTTTATACCATATAAGTGAATTAAAGACTTAAATGAAAAGCCTAAAACTATAAGAACCTTGGAAGACTATCTAGGCAATACCATCTTAGACATAGGAATGGGCAAAAATTTCATGATGAAGATGACAAAAGCAATTGCAACAAAAGCAAAAATTGAGAAATGGGATCTAATTATACTAAAGAGCTTCTGCATAACAAATAAAACTATTAACAGAGTAAACAGCCTAGAGAATGGGGGAAAATTTTTGCAAACTATGCATCTAACCAAGGTCTACTATTTAGCATCTATAAGGAACTTAAATTTACAAGAAAAACAACGCCATTAAAAAGTGGGCAAAGGGCATGAACAGACACTTTTCAAAAGAAGACATACATGTGGCCAACAAGCATATGAAAAAAGCTCAACATCACTGACCATTAGAGAAATGGAAATCCAAACCACAATAAAATACCATCTCACACTAGTCAGAATGGTTGTTATTAAAAAGTCAAAATATAATAGGTGCTGGTGAAGTTGCAGAGAGATAGGAACACTTATATACTGTTGGTGGGAGTGTAAATTAATTCAATCATTGTGAAAAACAGTGTGACAATTCCTTAAAGACCTAAAAACAGAACTGCCATTCAAACTAGCAATTCCATGACTGGGTATATGCCCAAAGGAATATAAATTGTTCTATTATAAGGACACATGCATGCGTATGTTCGTTGCAGCACTATTCATAATAGTAAAGACATGGAATCAATCTAAATGCCCATTGATGGCAGACTGGATGAAGAAAATGTGGCACATATACATGATAGAATACTATGATGCCACCAAAAAGAATGAGATCATGTCCTTTGCAGGAACATGGATGGAGTTGGAGGCCCTTAGCAAACTAATGCAGGAAGAGGAAACCTAATACGGCACGTTCTAATTTCTAAGTGGAAGCTAGATGATTAGAACTCATGGACACATAGGAACAACAGACACTGGGACCTATTAGAGGGTGGAGGGTTGGAGGAGGGAGAGGATCAGGAAAAATAACTAATGGGTACTAGGCTTAATACCTGGGTGATGAAATAATCTGTATAACAAAACCCCGTGACACAAGTTTACCTATGCAACAAACCTGCACATGTACCCCTGAACTTAAAATAAAAGTTAAAAAATACCCCCAAAGGTGAAGGTTGGTGAGGATGTGGAGAAAAGGGAACCCTTGTACACTATTAGAGGGAATGTGAATTAGTACGCCATTTTGGAAAATAGCCAAGGAAAATTCTTTATTGAGTCAAAGGACGTCACTTTACGGCAATAGCTTCCAAGGTGGGGTGTCCTGAATAGCAGAACTTCCCTTTGCATTTTCAAATCTCATCTTTTTACTTTCTGATTTTGAATTTCATAATGAATATATATCAATACAATAGCACACTATGAATTTTATAAATAAACAAATATGCAAAAAATAAAATATGTTCACTTTCCTGGTTCAGCTAATTTCACCCCAGTTAGTCTAAACTATCAGTTATGGGATCCATTTGTTCTAATCATTGAAGGCACTGTGGGGTGGTGGGGAGGGTGAATGATAGGCTCGAATTCCTTGAAGAAATAGAAACGTGACTATTATGCTAAAAAGCAGACCCCATGGAGCAGAAAGAATATTCTTGTGCTTTTACATTTGTTTCCCTAGGGCAAATACAAAACAAATCTCAAGACTTTCTGGTCATTTCCAAGTCATAAAGGGCCACTAGTCACTAATTTATATAACCAGCCCAATGTAAAATCAAACATGTTTCATTTCATCTTACAATTCCTCCCCTTTCCCAGTTCTGGCCCCATACAAGCCCGCTGCCTGTGGTGAAATAGGGGAAGATGGTTTCTTTTTCCTTCACTTTCGTTTATTTCTCTTTGTGCATCTTAGAGCCAGCCTGAATGTTTGCTTCCTACAAGGTTCAGGTGGGCAGGTCAGGAGGTGGGGAAAGAGCTAAGGAATGTTGGTGTGAGTTGTTGTGTTTATGAGTCTGGCAGGTGTTGGGAGCTGCTCTCCTCCCTCAGGTCCTCATTTGTGGGCCCTTTGGATAACCCTCGTACTCTAGCGCTGGGATCTTGCCCTGTGGATGCCTCTATACAGGTGGCACCACACCCTCTGGCTGGTTGTGATGGATCTTCCTCAGCTTTGAGAATTAGCAACACACTTTTTGTTGAAGTCATCTGTCTCTGTTGGGCAGCCCTCTTGGGCTGGATCCAAACCAAACCTGTACTGATTCTCTCTTGCATGTGGCCCACAGAAGCTCCATTGTTTGCCTCCACAAACTTTGGGTGCAAAGCCCCACGCTGACACAGATACCTTTTCTTGCATGTCACCAGAGCAGTGGGCCACAGTTCTCTCATCCTTAAGATTTTCAGGTGTCACCATGTCCATCAATTCTTAGCAGACATAAATCAATACTTCTGTGGGTTTTGGTGAAGCCCTTTACCCTGGGCTGCAGATGAGGGCAGATATGCCCTGCCTCTTCCACCTGTCATGGAGGGGATTCATGGCAAATGTCTTCTCCCAACATCTTCTAATTTTCTAATTATTGATCCTTCTGTATGCTTGATGTGTGAGAGAGGAGTGAAACCCTTCTTGCTGCTGCTGCTTTTTTTTTTTAATCCTACCTGGTGTCCTTAAACTTTACTTTGGAATGTACTATTTAATATCTGTGGATCTCAGCCCAACACAGGGACTAAATAGCTCTGTTTTAACATTCTGTTTAGATATACACATTCATTTGACAAATGAACATGGCCCAGCTTTTTTAACCCTTGCCTAGCAAATTGCTTAATTCAGTTAAGAAAAAGACTAAAATAATGAGGCCAATCTTACTGGCCAGGAACATCCATTGGGTATTCCTGAATTGATCCCTCTGTTAATCTCTACCTTTAAGGAATTTATAATTGTATTTGGCAAATTGGTGTTATAATCAAATTTCTGGACATGAAAAAAACCTGACTATATAATGTTGGATAGCATAAGTTTTCCCAAAAGTACCAGTATAAGCAGTAAGTGCTATAAATGGTCATGAATGGCTTGCAGTCATTGAGTAGAATCATTGCATTTGGTCATGAACAGAAAGAGCACCTCGCAGACAGCTGTTCTGCTGCTGGGTGTGCAGTTTTAGGGGTCGCCAGCCCCTTTCCATTCACATCTCTTGACTTTTATCAGCCGTGTGGTGGAGCTGTGGTTACAGGCTGATGTGGTTTGGCTGTGACCCACTCAAATCTCATCTTGAATTGTAGCTCCCATAATTCCCACGTGTCATGGGAGGGACCAAGTGGGAGGTAGTTGAATTACAGGGTTGGGTTTCTCTCATGCTGTTCTTGTGGTAATAAATAAATCTCACGAGATCTAATGGTTTTACTCCTGCACAGGCTCTCTTGCCTGCCCCCATGTAAGAAACCCTTTTGCTCTTCCTTCATCTTCCACCATGATTGTGAGACCTTCCCAGCCATGTGGAACTGTGAGTCCATTAAACCTCTTTCCTTTATAAATTACCCAGTCTTCGATATGTCTTTGTTAGCACTGTGAGAACAGAATACTACATGGGCCACATCGTTATAGCATTTCTGAAGGTCATTAAGGGGAGAAGTCCATGCTGTCACTAAGCTGGGACTCACAAATCTCAAAGGAGACTCAGTGCAATCATCACAAAGAGCCCATCTTGAACTTGTAAGGCAGGGCAGGGCTGCATTTTATGGAAACATGTGACTTTCAGGTAATCCACTGAGCACCTATGTTTTCCTCCTGTAATTCTTGAGGAATGGATATTGTTCTGTATTTCAGACAGTATACTAATAAACACTTGGCAAATACTATATGACCCCAAACAACGGGTAAAATTTAAAAAAAAAAAACAAAACAAAAAACCTCTTTTACCTACACAAAGTTAGACAGCAAGTTCAAATAATCTTATCCACTTATTCATTCTCTTCCATTGCAGTCATGTGTCACTTAATGATGGGGATGAGTTTGGAGAAATGTGTTGTTAGGAGAATTCATCATGGTGCAAACATCATCAAGGATACTTATGCCAACCTCAATGGTATAGCCTATTACACGTCTAGGCTTGTATAATACAGCCTGTTGCTCCTTGACTACAAACCTGTATAGCATGTTACTGTCCTGAATACTGCAGGCAACTAAAGTATAATGGTAAGTACTGTGTACTTCGACATAGAAAAGGCACCGTGAAAATATGGTATAAGAGATCAAAAATGGTCCACCTGTATAAGGTACTTGCCAGAATGGAGCTTGCAGAACTGGAAGTTGCTCTGGGTGAGTCAGCAAATGAGTGGTGAGTGAATATGAAGGCCTAGGGCATAACTGTAAGCTACTGTAAACTTTATAAACACTGTGCACTTAGAATACACTGCATTTATTTAAAATGTTCTCTTTCTTCAATCAATAATAAATTAAGATTAGCTTACTGTTTTTTTTTAACTTCATAAGATTTAATTTTTTTTTTAGAGATAGGATCTTGCTGTGTTGCCCAGGCTGGAGTGCAGTGGCACAATCATCGTTCACTGCAACCTTGAACCCCTAGGCTTAAGCAATCCTCCCACCTCAACCCCCTGAGTCGCTTGTACTACAGATGCACACTACTGCACTGGCTAATTTTTAAACTTTTTCTAGAGACTGGGTTCTGCTATGTTGCCAAGGTTGGTCTTAAACTCCTCACTCAAGCAATCCTCCTGCCTTGGCCTCCCAAAGTGCTGGGATTACAGGTATGAGCTACTGCACTTGGCCTACACTTCAATTTTTAAAATCTCCTTGACTCTTTTGTAATAACACTTAGCTTAAAACACAAACATTGTACAGCCATACAAAAATTCTTTCTTTACATCATTATTCTATAAGCTTTTTTCCATTTAATTGTTAAAAAATGTTTTCAACTTTTTTTAAAAAACAAAGTCACAAACACATGTATTAGCCTAGGCCTACCCAGGGTCAGAATCATCAAAGTCACTGTCTTCTCCCTCCACATCTCGTCCCACTGGAAGGTCCTTAGGAGCAGTAACACCCATGGAGCTGTCGTCTCCTCTGACAGCAATGCCTGCTTCTGGAAGACCTCCACAAGGACCTGCCTCCTGCCTCATGCTGTTTTACAGCTATTTTTTTTTTTTATAGTAGTAAGGAGGACACAAATAATGAGGCCAGGCACAATGGAGCACTCCCGTTATCCCAGTACTTTGGGAGGCTGAGGCAGGCGATCACCTGAGTTCGGGAGTTCAAGACTAGCCTGACTAACATGGTGAAACCCCGTCTCTACTAAAAATACAGAAATTAGCAGGAGGTGGTGGTGCGCGCCTGTAGTCCCAGCTACTCAGGAGGCTGAGGTAGGAGAATCACTTGAACCCAGGAGGCGAAGCTTGCAGTGAGCCCAGATCACAACACTGAACTCCAGGCTGGGCGAAAGAGCGAGACTCCATCTCAAACAAAAACAAAAACATATTTTAAGGCATATTAGAATAGGATGTTATCTGTAGTGGTGGTGGTGGCCAATTTCTAAATAGAGCATGTGGAAAATACAGTCGCAGCCATTTTTGGAAAACACTGGAAAGGACTTTGTGACTGCCATAAGGAATAAAATATATACTCCTGTAAAAAAAAAATAAGATGTTATCTGTAATGATAGCCTATTTAATGTTCTTTTCCTTGAGTTCTAAAAAATTGGGATAGACTGTAACAAAATGGGGAAGGGAGGGTTAGTGTAAACTCTCCCTTGATATCTATGCGGCGGATCAGAAAACTCATAAATATGTTAACAATTGGATTTTCTCCTAATATAAAAACAACTATTTGGCTTCCTTTGCAGAGGCAAAAAATTAACCATAAATATAAGACCTCTTCTTTCCACTAAAACTAGGGCACAATCATTGTTTTCCTCTTATTGGAGTCCAAATGGGTTTCCAAATTCTTCAGATCTAGTAGTTGTATTTATTGATAACATAAATGGAAAGACTAAAAAATAAAGTTAAGAAAAATTCTGTGGTTTATGTTTTCAACTCTACTGATAATTTTGTATATAAAGGGATTCTAAATTGGACGGTAGACACATTTGCCATTTGAGGTCCAAACATTTTAGTGATACATCAAAACATCTTAATGCCTGACAGTTGACAGATTACTTCCAAATATTTCTTTTTATTTTGTGAAAGCCAAAGTCCTTTTCTCGACATGACAGTCACAATTTTGTCAACAGTCTACCACTTATTTACAAAGCTTTAAAATCTGATAATAGATACTTACTTGGAGTATACAGTGTCTCAGTGGGAGCAATAGAGGGTTTGCAATGGATCCGAAAATGTTGCAAAATAGTAAAAACTAGCATTGCAACAATTCATTTCCAAAAACACACCTGACTCATGAGTTTTTAGTTTTTAAGTTTATATAGCTTGCTTCTAGCATTAACATTCTGCACACCTAAAGTGCCACCATGCATGGCTACTTTTTGTCCCCAGAGAAACATTGCTGATTTTTACCAAATTTCAATGACGTGTCAAGCAAACTGTCATTTAGAAATGTTGTAAGCACGCCTTCAACAACAGTTCTTTATCTTGTCTAAAACTTTGGGCCGCACAATTCTGCTCTCTATCACACCTTCAGTACCTTTCATTCGCTATTAGCTTGTGCTTCCAGGGCCCCAGGAATTGTCAACTACTGGCAAAATAATGGAGCAAAACAGCAAGAAGAACTTGCATTTCCTACAGCATTGCATTTAATCTTTGCAACAACTCTTTGAGATGGAAATTGTTCCAATTTTATAGATTCATTTTAAAGATCTTAATTTGTCCAAGGTCACACAACCACTAGGAGGTATAATGTTCAAATAAAAATATCTGAAAGGGCTGGGTGCGGTGGCTCATGCCTGAAATCCCAGCACTTGGGAGGACAAGGTGGGCGGATCACCTAAGGTCAAGAGTCTGAGACAAGCTTGGGCAACATGGTGAAAATCTGTCTCTACTAAAAATATAAAAATTAGCCGAGTGTGGTGGTGCATGCCTGTAATCCCAACTACTCGGGAGACTGAGGCACCAGAATCGCTTGAGCCTGGGAGGGGGAGGTTGCAGTGAGCTGAGATTGCACCATTGCACTCCACCTCAAAAATAAATAATTTTTTAAAAAAACCTGAAAAGATAGATTACTTGGCTTCATTCATAGTAAAAAAGTGTTAATTAAAACTGCATGGAGAGATGCTATTTTGAAAAGCGTCGAAAAGTTCAAAGATCCTTCATATTTTAAGGATGTGGGAGTTTAAATTGTATGGGTACTATGAAGGCATTTGGTTACATCTACCAAAATTAACATTGCACATATTAACTCACGTGCAAATGGACTTAGGTACAAATTTACTAATTGTAGCATTGTTGATAATTGTAAAAGATTGGGAGGAATCCTAATTTCCATTAATGGGGAAATGGTAAAATAAATTAGAATTCTTCTATGTCATCGAATACTACGCAGTCATCAAAAATGTGGAAGAGGTTTATGTAGTGAAATAGAAAGATATCCAAGGTATATGACTAATGAAAACAAAAAACATGACACAAACAAGATGTGTGTTACTATCGGGGTCTTTTAACAAGGGGTGTGGAACATTTTGTGTGTGTGTGTGTGTGTGTGTGTGTGTGTTTCTTCAGTATGTGTAGAATATCCCTGAAAGGAAATTTAAAAACTGGTGACTTTGGTTGTCTCCAGAGAGGGAAACTTGCTGGGTTGTAGGCAGAGGTGAAAGATTTTCCCAGTGGCTTTGAAAATATCTTTTGAAGTTTAAAGCACCAACTGCATTACATATTAAAAATAAATAAAATAAAATTTTAAAATGAAATGACATCTGTACAACACTTGACAGATGCTCAGTTAACAGCCATCAGGATCTATTAGTAATTGTGGTTTTTGCCATTACAAGTAATTTTAAATGTAATCGTTTTGCCATTAGTTTTAATGGCAAAAACCATAATTACTTTTGCACCAACTGAATACCTTATGCTTCCGGTGAGGCCTCAGAAGATAGATTATGGTTAAAGAACACTAGAAGAATGTTTAATGTGATTTCCTTTTTAAAAACTGGTGGTTATTAAACCAGTCTGAATGAAAAGTCTTCAAAATGGATGATCATGTTCATACAGCAGTAGTTTGGAGTGAACAGAAATCATCTTCACCGTCAACCTAGCTTCAAAAGAGGCTGAGCCAATCTGGTTCTCTTGGCCAACCACCTTCCTCCCAACCTATACATTGGGGTGATCCATTACAAGCTCTCAAGAATATGTACGATGCTACTACAGTCACTGTGAGTGAGGTCTGAAGGGAGCATAGGCTAGGACTCATGAGGTTATGGTTCAGAGTTTCTGCTGAAATTCCTTTCAACAAATTGAAGGCACAGCACGTGAGTTACAAGTGTTACTGACGACTCAGCTAGTGCTAGATTACCCAACAGAGTAAGTGAGTCTCATGGGCAGAGGTGGAAAAGTCTGTTAAGCATGTAGTGAAGGGTGAACCTGGGCTGATTAGAAAAGATTCGTTTGAATGAATGTAGCGTTTATTTCCAAGAATAAGCATGTCCAGACTGATTGAGCAAGAGTTATATTTAGTTCAGTGTTTCTTCTGTCCATTTTGAGAAAGTTAAACCAGCAAGCCAGAAGGGGTCAAAGGTCACATTTTGCATGAAAGAAAAGCCAGTGGAAATGGGACTGTTAGACCTAAACTTTTGGGCATTTTACAGTAGGACTTAAAAAAGGACTTTATTACTTTTTGTATTTTCCGCCTCTAGCATTGCAAGTAGCAAGAGAGTGGCTTTTTGGTATTTGGAATATCCTCCCCTCATTTTCCCATTAGCCTGCCTGCTTTGGCTGCTGTTGAATATGTTCTATGAGATCCATAAGTCTAGCTCCAGGCATTGATTGTGCTTGTTTATTACATGTGATTAACTGCTTACATAAGAACAATGATGATCCCTGTAGGGGGAGGAGAAATGTGAAGAACAACTTACCTAGGCATTCCAAGGGCTAACGAAGGATGGTTTCAGACGGCATCATTCTTGTTTTGAATTTTCAAGCCTCTTGAGAAAGGAAGGAGCAGAATATGCTTTGCATGTAGATTTGTCCTCCCAGGCCCTGTGTTTTCTTTTTTGTATTTTTGCAGTTCTCTAAGTGGGGATTTTCTTAGTTTAACATAATTTCCATTTTTAAAATTCAAATATCTACATGTAAGGCGGGAATGGAAATTAACTCAATCAGATACATCCCTATAAACTGCAGACTGAAATTAAGACCTTGAGCAAATTGGCATTTTGATGAGATGAGGGTTCGGGGGTGGGACAGTTGAACACCTTGAACTTTGGATACACTGGCGAAAGTGCGGCCTGAGAAGGTTGTGTTGAGGAAGGAGTGTCAGTGACTGCGTCTGTTGGAAAAGGACACCAAGGGAGTTGAGGACGCATATGTAAGGGGGAGCACATTGGCTGGCCAGGTGTTTTATTTCTGCTGTGAGTTTCGATTAGAATTCTGGGTCTCACTAAGTGACCCATGTTGAATAGGGGTTGGATAGGACTGGCTTCGAAAGCCTTCAGTGAAGAGGTGAGCCTGATAAGGAAGTAGGTGGGAATTCAGGACAGGAAATGGAGAAGCGGCGTGGAGAAAAGAAAACAAATTTACAATTTGTGCCATTAGCCGTGTATTAGAATTTGGCATAAGAATTTGTGGAATTATTGTTTGCTTCTGAATTTATGGTACAAAAATCTACTGGCAAGGGTCACTAAAAGTGATGTCTTTATTCAGTAATCAACCGAAAGTTTTACACTAAATTCTTTTGAATCTTTGAATGTTTATGTTATTGCCAATAATCTTTCAATTCTTTTAAAAGGCTGATTTTTAGGAAGGCTAGCACTTTTTGATCACAAAGTAGCTTTCCTTGTGAGTATGATAGCTTCACTATCTTTCAAATTAGATTCTTTTGGAAACTGAACTATATCAAATAAAGTAAAACAAGTAGGGTTTTGTTGTTGTTGTTAAAGGTATTATATTTGCAAGTTTGTACAATTTAGTAGATACAAGAAGCGTTTACATTTTTTCTTTAGCTAGATTTTTCAGTTCAAATTATACAGGTATAAGGGTGAGACCTAAATGAACTCTCTTCTGAGGAGTAATGAATGGAAGGCAGATTACTCATTTCTTCATGTTCAAAAGGCAAATTATGTCTCTGGACACAGTGGTTTTAATGTTTTTAACTTATGTTCTCAAACTCTTCCCATTTCTTTATCAGTGATTTGGGAATGTGGAGGCAGTTTTATTGTAGTTTCCAAAGATTTAGGCATTTTTAAGACTCTAAGAATAGTTCATTGATCCACCAATTTGTCCCTTAATTTTATTTAAGCTGAGCAAGGCCCACACAAAAAGTCAGAAGCATGCAGCCTCTATCTAGAGAGGCTGAGGGTGGGGTAGAAAGAAGGGGGCATTCCAAGCTTGGAGACACAGATTCTAGTCCAGTTTTTCAAGCTGCATGACCTTCAGCAAGTCTCCAGTATTGTTCAAGGCCCCCGTTTCTTTATAAGTGCAATGAAGAGCCTGGACTCAACAACTTGTAAAGAAACATTCATTCTAATCATCTATTATGTGAAAGGAATGTGAGTTGTTCTAGAAAAGATGAATCTGCTCCCCAACTGTCCTCCAAGCTCTGGTTCTAAATTTCAGTAATTATAGTTACTTCTTTTGAGGTAAAATCATTGAGGAAGTCAGTTAACAATGCAGAGATGATGTCTGGAAGGAGTTTACATGTTTGTTGTTCCAATAGTATTTGTTGGGGGTCAACTACAACTATACATCAGGTATTGTGCTCACAATGGACTTGTGACTTTGGAAAACATGGTCCCTGTGTGCCCTTTTTGAATTTATAGGCCAACTGGGAGAAGCAGAGAGAAAAATAGGAAATCCAACAGCATGAGAAAGAGTATAGTGGGAATGTGTAGGGAGATATGACCATTCATAGGAGCCGCACTCAGTAGGAAATCAAGGAAGGCTTCCTGGTGGCTATGATGTCTTAAGGGCGACTTGAAGCATGAGCAGGAGTATGTCAGATGAAAAGGGATGAGAGAAAGATTTCAGGTAGAGTAACTTGTATACATGAATATTTGGACCCAGAGAGAGTCCAGAGGGATTGAGGAACTTAAAACAAATCCAGTATGGGAGGAGTATACTTCTGTGGGGGAGGGTGAGGACTCTTGATAAATAAGGATAACGATTCAAGTTATTTGGCTCTTGAGTTACTTTTGGACAAGTTGAGCTTCCAGTAGCTAGTACAGAGTAGGAACTTAATAAGTATTGAATGAATGAACATGTAAGTAAAAATGTCTAATACATACCTGGAAATGTGGACTTACTAGTCAGGAAAGAGAGGTTGGTTAGAGATTTCTATTTTGAAGTTTTGAATGTATATATGAAAGTAAAAACACAAGGAGTAGTTGCAATCATCCTGGAGAAAGTACGCAGAGGAGGGAAGAGGGTCTAGGGGCTGAATCCTGGGGTACCCACATCTGAGAGGAGGGAGAAGAAGAGGGGCTTTCAGAAGAGTCTGAGCAGGAAGGGCCATTGCAAAAGGACTAAACACTAAGCCCCTAGAAGTCAGCTCTGTTTTTTGGGACAGAAATTTTTGTTTTGTTTATTTTGAGATGCCTGCTGTTGACCAGACTGTGCCCTCCTACCTACCCAGGTTCACATATTGAAGCCCTAACCCTCAGTGTGACTGTGTGTGGAGATAGTGTCTTTAGGAGGTAATTAAGGTTGAATGAGGTTATGAGGTGGGACCCTACGCTGATAGGACTGTGGCCTTATAAGAAGATCTTTCTCTCTTTCTGTCCTCTTCCTTCTACTGCCCTAGTACTCACCCCCACCCCACACTGAGAAAATAAATTGCTGTTGTTTAAGTCACCCAGTTTATCATATTTTGTTATAGCAGTCTGAGCTGACTATAGTAACCAATGCTCGATGCATAGAATTGGTCCTGGTAAATACAGCTAATCAATATTTTTTTGAGTGAATTGAATGAATGAGTTATTCATTGGCATGCTGATGAATGCATTACTCCCTGCACAGTGTGACTGTAATTGAGCAGGTTGGGAGAAGGGAGGAGTTTTGCAAGCATGGAAGTCCTAGGCGCTTAGGGAGAATAGAATGGGAGGGTGCCGTGGTAACAAAATCAGAACAGCTGAAAAGCCTGAAAATGCTAAACTGCTCAAATCTCCTCTCTCTTTTAAAAAAATCATTTGGCGAGGCTGGCTCTGAAATCGGGAATAGTTCTTGGTTGATTATGTGATTGTGTGTGTGTTTGTGTGTGTGTATAAAGGCCCTTCTTAACAGTAGATAGGACTATCTGAATCTAAGTGAATTTAGGCACAATCTGGATATTGCTCTTCCTAGAGAAATAATACTCTAAGTTGGCAATGAAATTCCTCAAGTAAACAACAGATAAAGGGACGGAGAGGGACACAGTGTAACAATAATTGGAATAATTGGAATTCTTATATCACTCATGGCACTTACAGTGAAAGTTCTTTCTAAATTGCTTTCTACTACATGCCACACAGGTACATTATATAAAAAGATCCTAAAATATTGTTAAAAAGAAAATTTCCCAGAGAAGGTAAGATGAAAGTTACTAAATTCTATTAAGCTGGCAAATTAAACCCAAATCATTCATTGACTCATAATCAAGAACAGTCATTCTGCCTGCCAACAAAAAATTCAAACTGTCCTCATCCAGTTCTGGGTGGGAAGGTAGGAAATGGCATCTCAGATCACAGGCTTTGTAAAAGTAAGGGTTTCTGGCTTGATTCTTGGTCACAAATCATGCCTTTTTTCCTTGGAATGATAGTGGGAAAGAAAAGGCTGTTTAAAAATAGCACTGGACGCAGTGGCTCATGCCTATAACCCCAGGACTTTGGGAGGCTTACGCGGGCAGCTCACGAGGTCAGGAGTTCAAGACCAGTCTGGCCAATATAGTGAAATCCTGCCTGTACTAATGATAGAAAATATTAGCCAGCTGTGGTGGCATGCACCTGTAATCCCAGCTACTCGGGAGGCTGAGGCAGGAGAATTGCTAGAGCCCAAAAGGTGGAGGTTGCAGTGAGCTGAGTTGGTGCCATTGCATTCCAGCCTGGGTGACAGGGCGAGACTTTGTCTCCAATAACTACATAAAAATAAATAAGTAAATTAAAAAAATAAAAAATAAACATGTTAAAGAATACTGATTCCATTTGCCTTCTTGCTAACGTGTACCCTTGCAGACTGGGGTAAAACTAGATCACGTTAAAAGCCATTGTACTTAGAAAGATCCATGACTAGAGTGCGAGGACAATTCTGTGGCCTCGAGGGTCCCATTGGAGCGAGAGGAGTCTGACTGAGAAGAAGATAGCTCTGTCCTTTGATGCCCAGTAACCTGCATGCCCAGTACCCTGCTGGCTGTGCCATTGATAGGATATGTGGTATACGCACTTCAATTTGTAAGAGATCATGGTCCAAAGAGATCACAGATTTATTTTGCCACCTGGCCCAGATGGAGATAGAAATCAGGACAATGGTTGCCTATAGGGTTGGGAGTTTATTAGAATGGAACACAATGGGAAATTTCTGGGGTGATGGGAATAGTCTATACTTTGATCAGATGGTTGTTACATGGGCCCATCTATCTGCCAAATTCATCAAATGGTATGCTGTAGATACATGTGTTTCATTGTATATAAATTTTGCTTCAAAAAGCAAATACTCAAGGTCAGATGACAAAGGTCTAGGAGCTAATCAAAAACTCTTAAAATAAGTGACCAAAGTTTTTGTGAAAATGAGAAGAAACTTAAAGGAAAATTCTTTGTTCTTTTTCTACATTAGAGGAAAATTGATGGTATCAGATAAATGCTCAAAAACAAGCTTCCAAACAGCATTTATAATCACTACAATAATCAGTTTGAACACAGCCAAACCTTCATGTCTCAGAGTGAAGGAACCATTTCTAGTAGTATAAGCTATGATGGAGATATTTCCACATTTATTTTCTTTCACATTTCTGTTGGAGGAACAATGTTTTTGTAAATGTAAAAAGCTTTTAATGGAGGTAGAGAAGAAGCTATGTTTGGTCATAGTATTATCTGCTTACGAACTAAAAATTCAGAGCTCTCTTGTGAATCATGCTGCCAAGAATTGCAGGCTAAAGCCTCGAGATTGTACGAATTTAAATTTTGACTTTATGGCCTCAGTTGGCATGAAGATACAAAGATAATCTTCTAGCAAAAACAGCTTTGAAAATGGTAGAATGGGCTGGGCACGGTGTCTCACAGCTATAATCTCAGCACTTTGGGAGGCCAAAGTGGGTGGATCACCTGAGGTCAGAAGTTCAAGACCAGCCTGGCCAACATGATGAAACCCCATCTCAACTAAAAATACAAAAAAATTAGTCGGGTGTGGTGGCAGGCACCTGTAATCCCAGCTACTTCAGGAGGCCGAGGCAAGAGAATTGCTTGAACCCAGGAGGCGGAAAGTTAACTTTTAGAGATGGTTATCCATGGCTGGACGTGGTGGCTCATGCCTGTAATCCCAGAACTTTGGGAGGCTGAGGCAGGTGGATCACCTGAAGTCAGAAGTTCAAGACCAGCCTGGCCAGCATGGTGAAACCCCATCTCAACTAAAAATACAAAAAAAATTAGCTGGGCATGGTGATGGATGCCTGTAATCCCAGCTACTTCAGGAGGCTGAGGCAGGAGAATCACTTGAACCCGGTGGTGGTGGGGGGTGGTAGGGAACAGAGGTTGTGGCGAACCGAGATTGCAGCATTGCACTCCAGTCTGGGTGACAAGAGTGAAACTAACTCTGTTGCAAAAAAAAAAAAAAAGAAAAGAAAATGGTTGAATGTCACATGGAAAGTTACTTTTAGAGATGGTTATCCACAGCCAGGCGTGGTGGTTCACTCCTGTGATCCCAGTACTTTGGGAGGCCAAGGCAGGTGGATCATAAGGTCAAGAGATAGAGATGGTTATCCAGACACCTATAATATTACATTGTCCTTTTGACTATCTATATCAATAAATTAACCAACATTTTATGACCTGACATGGCCAGGCGCAGTGCTGGATGCTCATGATTCTCAAATAATTCTAGCCGGACCTTGTCCTCAAGAAGCTTCTGAGCAGGTTGAGGGGATACAAAACAGATAAATAGTACTAATGCAGGAGGAATGTGTTAAATGCATGACAACTACCACTAGAATTCAGAGGAGATGAAATTTTGTTGGAACAGAGACTAAAGGAAGGAATTCTGCATGTGGTGGCATTTTGGCTGGACCTATTACAAAAGGTATGCTTCCCCCTGACAAGCCAAGAAAGTGGGGATTAAGGCAGAAGAAAAGAAAAGCTTTGAATTCATGGAATATTAAGGTTTTCCTTGGCTGAAGCATAGGTTACAGTAGGAGGAGATGGACTTGGAAGGATTGCTATAGGCAGAGAGGAAGCGCTGAACTCATGGGGAGGCTATGATTTGGGTTAAAGATAGAGCTGGGTCATGACAGGATGGATCCTGAAGCAGTAAAAAATCCAAGAAAATTAGAAGGCAGCAGGGTCTAGGATGAAGTTCAGGAGGAAAGTCCACGGTCTAGGATGAGAGGTCCTTAGGAG
The DNA here is from genome assembly GCF_009761245.1 of Sapajus apella. Classification (NCBI taxonomy): domain Eukaryota; kingdom Metazoa; phylum Chordata; class Mammalia; order Primates; family Cebidae; genus Sapajus; species Sapajus apella. The sequence continues at coordinate 5,393,840 of NW_022437045.1, read as the reverse complement.
GCTCTTAGGACAGATAAGGTAATAGGTCTCAAAGGGAATGACAGAAATGCAATGAAAAGGGAGAGATTGTAAAGCTAGAAGGCTCAGGAATTGCCTCTTGATTAGGTGAGGAAGGCAAAGGAGAATCAGCCCTGGAAGAAGACAGTGAGATTTTAATCTGGGTGACTGGAGGGACAGGGATCCTGGGCACAGACAGAAGGAAGTTGAGAGGAACACCATGTTTGAGAATGGTGACTCATATTTGAACAAGCCAGCAATGCCCAGGAGACAGCTGGAAAAGTGAGGCTGGAGATACATTCAGCAGTGAAGCCAGAGCAATCTTTACCCTTCTTCACCTGGGAGAGCCAGTAAGTCACGGCTAGAGTCTGTGTGTCCAGCATGTGAGGGTAAAGAGGGAAGCAAGGAGAGCTGGGAGCCCAAGAGTGAAGTTTTTGCCAAAAGGCACGAGAGGAAAGTCGATGTAGCACCGTATACTTTCTCACCTATGCTCACCAAGCCCAGGGACGAGGCTCACAGAGACGAGTTTGGAAGAGAATGCTGGAGAGAAAGTGGTCAAGAAAACTGCCGTTATTGAACCTCTTGGGCTAACTTTGATTGTAAGTCTTGGAACAATCAGAGCCTATGAGGAGACAGCCATCCTGGCTATTCTTCCCATGTCAATAGTGAACACGTGCAGATCCTCTTTCTTTTCTTTCTCCTTTCCCCTCTTCCTCTCTCCTCCCTCCCTGAATACTCTTGCTTATTTTTGGACTGGTCTAGAGCATGGGTGGCCATTGTCGTCCAACAGGAGGGGCCACTGTCGCCAACAAAGCGTAACAGCCTTTCTTCTCAATATTTATCTGTAAATATTTATTGTCAATACTGACTACGGAGAGAGCTCCCTGTGCTTCAACGATGCAATATTGGGGGTCTTTCAAATCATACAAATATATATTTGCATGACGGCTTCATTGACATTTTTATGACTTTCTCCTTCTTTCTTTGTACTGGTCTCAAGAGCCACTCATAAATCTCTCAGTAACTGCATAGTGTCCCAGGGCCAGAGACCGGTCACTCCTGGCATTGTGTAGAGTCATTTAATATCCAAGGTGGTGACTAATGTCTGGCAACAAAGGCTCCATTGGGTGTCATGTGTCCTGGGACCCTGAGCGTGGGCACTCTAGGAGCACCTCATTATTGCTTGTTAGTACTGTGGTCAAGAGAAAAGTTGAGAAAGTGGTCAGGAGGGTGGATCCACATGAACCCCACTGGGACATGAGAGACCTCATTCCTGATCACTGTCAGTGCAACCTGAAATCTTAAAATCAGTTTAAAACAAAGGTATCTACCTTTATCTTATGTTCATATCCTAGGCTTTTAATAATATGTATTTTTCACATGTTTACAGAAAGCAATCAACTGAGCTATTCGTGGAAAGGTTTGTGGGTTTGGTTAAAGAAGTGGAGGAGTATTACATTTCAGCTGGAAACACATCCCTAGAATGCCAAAACATTTATTCCAAAGTCTGGTTTCCTGGTGCAATCGGAGGCATGGCAATGCCTGTGTTCAGAGACTGGGAGCTAGGGCCAGTAAGGCATTTGATCCACATGGATCCCAGAAGGCTTTTATTGTTAAATTATATTCTTTCGGAAAAACCACCCATGTCCTATTTTGTAAACTTGATATCCATACACTTTTGACTGGCAATCTATTTTAGCCGTAAGACTATGATTCACAGCAAGCCTGTTTTTCCTCTTGCTTGGGGTGGCAGCGGAAAGCATAGGGCACTTTCCAGCCTCCAAGGGTAAGGGGCAAAGGTGCTGGGGTTTCTCCTCCCCAGGAAAGCTTTCTCTGCCTGTGCCACGCTGCTCCCTGTGAGCAGACAGCAAATCTCCCCTCACTCCCCACTGCCATTCATCCAGCTCCGTGCAGTAGCCCAGCTGCGTGTCTGCCGGGAGGGGCTGCCAAGTGCCCTGCCTACTGGCTGCTTCCCGAATCCCTGCCATTCCACGCACAAACACATCCACACACGCTCTCTGCCTAGTTCACACACTGAGCCACTCACACATGCGAGCACATTCCTTCCTTCCTTCTCACTGTCTCGGCCCTTGACTTCTACAAGCCCATGGAACATTTCTGGAAAGACGTTCTTGATCCAGCAGGGTAGGATTGTTTTGATTTCTCTCTCTGTAGCTTTAGCATTTTGAGAAAGCAACTTACCTTTCTGGCTAGTGTCTGTATCCTCGCAGGGAGATAAGGATTGCTGTTCTCCATGGGGGTATGTGTGTGTCTCCTTTTTCTTTCAGGACTTGTAGGATTCTTTGTGCCATTTGCATATAATTTGGCAGGTTCAGATTTTTTTAAGAGCCCTATGAAGTGCTTTTTGCATGTGTTTTAAAAAGGCATTTGAAAATTGAAAGTGTGATTTATGTAAACTAAATCATCTGTAAAAAATTGCTTTGGAAAGTAATGATAGCTGGCCGTAAAGGGAAATATCTGTGATGCACCTAATGTGTTTTTAACCCTTTATTTGCTGACAATCTATAGTTATTAATGCTAAACTGGATTTTGGCTTCATACTAAATCAGCTACCTTTGCGTATTGTCCAACAAGGGTCTGTTTTTGTAAGAATGAGATAAAATGTATACTTGATATAAAATAGTCAAAAATGTAACTATTAGTAAGAGTAAGCTTGGCATTTAGGTATACCATGAACACGTTGTCAGATACTCTGTTGGGTGTTAGGGGTAGCAGTTAAAACAAAATATTGATAGTTGTATCAGAGTCTATTAGGCTACAGCAACGGAAGTTTATTAAAAAATATAAACGATCCAAGATGATAGATGCATGGTATACTTCCTGTAACTTTTGTCTCCTTAATATATGTCTCTGTGTGTGTGCATGCTTAACTTTTAATTCAGTTAAAAACTTTTTTCTATTTGTTTTTCATCTGGATATTTGATTCTGCATATCCTAGCCCAATTGAACGGATAAGACTGAGTTGTAGGACTAAAGAATAGACACGCAGAAATGCATTTTAAAAATCTGTTATTTGGACGAGACTGACTATGTAACATAATTGCCAAAGCTTTGGTTCATGACCTGAGGTTATGTTTGGTATGAAAAGGTCACATTTCACATTCAGCTTTCTGAAGTTTTGGTTGCATAACCAACCTGTGGAAGGCATGAACACCCGTGTGTGCCCTAACCAAAGGTTTTTCTGAATCATCCTTCACATGAGAATTCCTAATGGGACCAAGTACAGTACTGTGGTCCAACATAAACACACAAGTCAGGCTGAGAGAGACTGTCAGAAGGTTGTGGAAGGGTCCACTTTGGGAGCATTTTGCAGAGGAAGAAACTGAGGTCCGGGCAGGTTGCATTCTCCTGATGGCAAAATGCAGCTCTTCCTATATGTATACCCTGAATCTCCGCCCCCCTTCCCCTCAGATGCCCCCTATCAGTTCCCCCAGCTGCTAAATATAGCTGTCTGTGGCTGGCTGCGTATGCAACCCCACACCCCATTCTATCTGCCCTATCTCGGTTACAGTGTAGTCCTCCCCAGGGTCATCCTATGTACACACTACGTATTGCTAGCCAACGAGGAGGGGGAATCAAACCGAAAGAGAGACAAACAGAGATATATTGGAGTCTGGCACGGGGCACATAAGGCAGCTCCCGGGAGAAAGCCGGCCCCTGGACTCGACTTTTGCATTTATTTTAAGCCCGGTCTTCCCTGGGCCACCTTTAGCAGATCCTCGTGCGCCCCCGCCCCCTGGCCGTGAAACACAGCCTCTATCCAGCAGCGACGACAAGTAAAGTTCAGGGAAGCTGCTCTTTGGGATCGCTCCAAAACGAGTTGTGCCTGGAGTGATGTTTAAGCCAATGTCAGGGCAAGGCAACAGTCCCTGGCCGTCCTCCAGCACCTTTGTAATGCATATGAGCTCGGGAGACCAGTACTTAAAGTTGGAGGCCGGGGAGCGCGGGAGCTGGCGGAGCGCGTTCGTCCCGGGACTGCACTTGCTCCCGTCGGGTCGCCAGAGTCCACCGGACCCGCCGGCTCCCGGGGCAGGGCCGGGGCCTGAACTCGTGTCGCGTCTCGGCGGGACATGAGCTGCGCCGCCTCTAACCGCGGGCTGTGCTCTTTTTCCAGGTGGCCCGCCGGCTTGTGAGCCTTCAGCGCCGCGGGGACCGGATCTGCTCCCTGCCGGCGGCCTCGGACCATGACCATGACCCTTCACACCAAAGCGTCCGGGATGGCCCTTCTGCACCAGATCCAGGGGAACGAGCTGGAGCCCCTGAACCGTCCGCAGCTCAAGATCCCCCTGGAGCGGCCCCTGGGCGAGGTGTACGTGGACAGCAGCAAGCCCGCCGTGTACAACTACCCCGAGGGCGCCGCCTACGAGTTCAACGCCGCGGCCGCCGCCAACGCGCAGGTCTACGGCCAGTCGGGCCTCCCTTACGGCCCCGGGTCCGAGGCGGCAGCGTTCGGCTCCAATGGCCTGGGGGGGTTCCCCACGCTCAACAGCGTGTCTCCGAGCCAGCTGATGCTGCTGCACCCGCCGCCGCAGCTGTCGCCCTTCCTGCAGCCCCACGGCCAGCAGGTGCCCTACTACTTGGAGAACGAGCCCAGCGGCTACACGGTGCGCGAGGCCGGCCCGCCGGCGTTCTACAGGTACCCGCGCCCGCGTCGCCCGTCGTCGGGGTGGCCGCCGCGTCCGGTGGGAGGGAGGGAGCCGGGGGAGCCGAGGGAACCGCGGGACGTGAGACCCAAGGGCGCGCGCAGGGAGCCCGGGGCGCGCAGCCCGCCCGGGGGTTCTGAGTGCAGCCCGCCTTGCGTTCAGAGTCAAGTTCTCTCACAGGGCAGCTGAAAAAAACGCGCTCTCCGCCCTTCTACAGTCGGTGCGAGAGGCAGACCTGAACGCCCGGGGCTTCCTAACTAAAGACACATTGGAAAACCAGACAAAGCAGCAGTTATTTGCAGGGGAAAACACCTCCAGGCAAATAAACGCGGGGCGCTTTGAGTCACTTGGGAAGGTCCCGCGCTCGGCATTTAAAGCTGGGGTTGTTTGGAGTTAGCGGAGCTCCGCAGAGTTTTATTTAGCCTTTTAATGTTTTTGTTTAATGTGTTCCCCAAATTTCCTTTCATCTGGACTCTTTGATTGGAAATTTGTCCGCTGTGATGACTTACTGGGAAGCGATCCTCCTCCTCCCCACCCCGTGTCCTGGGGCTTTAGAAAGCGATTGGGAGTTGAATGGGTCACAGCAAGTTTCTGATTTCGGAGTTAGCTGGCTGAGTCCGTGCTGGAGCCGGTGGCTGGCATGTGACTTCTGACAGCCGGAAATTTGTAGGTGTCCCGCGATTTAAAAACTAGCCATATGGAAGCCTGAGTGCTTAAAAATAATCTCCCGCCAGCCCAGGGACGAGCCTGTCCCATCTGGGGAGAATACCCCGGAGTGTCCTACGGGGTCAGCGGGGTCTGCGCCTCGCAGCCACTGTCGAAGGAGCGCGGCCAGTCCAGGACATAGGAGAACACTTCATGACTTCAATGTGAAGGTTTTGTATCCTCCTTTTCATTTTTTTTCCAACAAGAATTGTTCTGTCTCCCTCTTCCATTCCTCCCATTTTCCCTTGCCCAGTTTCTCCTTTTTTTTTTTTCTCTTTCCTAATGGGCCTGCAGAGGGATTAGGTGGGCGTTTCCGGTGAACACCTGCCTAGGTGGCCACAGGACAGGTGTACCCTGGAATGGGTTTGGGAGCTTCAGGGCACCACATGGCTGATGCAGAATTAGGCATTTCCCAACTGTACACTGGTGTCTGGACTGGTGTCCCCATATCTTTCTGCTTTGTAAGCCGTGGACCATTTTTTGTTCAGTGTTCTATTTCCAGGGATATTTATAGCAGAAGGAAGGGGACTAAGGTGCAGGTTGGTGCCAGAAGGTGCTGAAGGGCAGATTCTGGGGGTATCCAGCGTGCATCTTCAGCCACCTTAGAGGAATTTAGAACATCCCACAGCCACACAGGTTCAAGCTGTCTTTACTTAAAAGACAAACAATGAACAAAACTTTTAAAAGTTGGCATATTTCAAATTAATTTTACTCCTTTTAATTTAGGGTTAAAATAGAGAAAAAGGAGTTCTTCTGCCCACCTTTTTTTTTTTTAATGGAAGAATAAAATACAGCGATTAAGTCTAATTCCACACAACATTCTAAACTCCTTGATGTGAAGGAAGGCATTGGTATGATGTGAATTCCATAACCTTATGATGGACTCCAGAAACCATTTTCTTTCCTATTTAATTTTCAGTTCTTTTATTGCAAATTAATGCCACTGAATTTCAATGGGCACTAATGAGACTGCTCCTTGGTGGATTATTTACTGCCTTGCTAATAATTACAAAGTGAACCTGGTCAAATACAGAGGGGATCACATCTTATTCAAAATTGTTCATCATCCCAGTGATAAGCAGTATAAGTGTAATATGCCCCATCTTACATTTTTTTTTGCATTAAATGATATTCAGATACTCTTAGAATAATAAAAAAGACAAGGAACTTAAAAATTAAAAAAAAAAAACTTGCAAAAATGGGACTCTGTGTGGAAATTCAGTTTTAGGATGATTTTTCCTGTGTTTTGATTCCTGGAAAGTCTTTCCTCTGTTGTTAGAATTCTGCCTTTTATTAACCAGCAAGGAAAAGAAGCATCTATGCAAGTTCTTCATATGGACAGATGTTATTTAGTATTTTTCCCCTCTTAGCTTTTCTGCTTAAGTAACTCTGAGTATAAAGGAAAGGATTGATTAGCCTCTTTTAGGGAACTTTAAGTTTCTTAAGTAGTTATCAAAAGTTTTGAGGCTGAAAGCAGTATTTTCAAACTGCTTGTCATGACCTAGAGGGTCATGGAATCAGTTTAGCAAGTCTAGAATATTCTTTTAAAAGGAATAAAACAGAAAAGAATATAATAGAAAATATTAGAATGTGTGGTATTTAGTAAGGATAAGTTTTGTTTCCTGAAAATCTGTTTTAATTATACATGCTTCTGTGTGCTGATTGTGATGTAAAATGTATTTCTTACTGTGGGTTGAATTCAAAGAAAAAGTTAGAGAGCTAATGGCCTAAAATATTATATGTTCAGTGGAAAATAAAAAATCAGACAACTGTATGGTTGTTTTTATCTGTACAAACCAAAATGCTATTTTGATTATCCTTATTTTTCCCTTACAAATTAGGCTGGTGCCTTTAGTCAGTTAGGCTAAGCTTTACTATCTGATTCTTAACTTTTTTATTTGTACTGCTCTCCTGAGTGTCATACTGGATGTTCAGAGAATTTATGTGACAGTCACATCATTTAGCTTTGAGATGCTATGGTTACTTTCTTCCATTTCTTCCATAATCTGCAGCCATATCTATGTGTGAAGAAATGTAATAGATAAAATTTCTCTGGGGGCATAACGTAAGAAAGATTGTCACATGCCCCAACAAACTATTGTTAATATAAATTTGTTACTTGGCAAGCTGAAATTTTGCAAGATGTTTCCCCAAATTTCACGATGAAGGAAATGGGGAGTCATCTTATCCTGGGTTCCTTTTCTGAGTTTAGACAACTTAGGAACTTCAAATAAAACTCAAGATGATGCTTAACTATATTATCTATCCTTTTAAAAGTTCAAATTAGGAATTTAATGCCACATGCTTATTTCAGTTTTGTTACTCAGTATTCTTAAACATTAGACTCACTTCTCCAAAAAACTTGGCAAATATATAAACCTTTGCCTCAAAACCAATGCCCTGCTAATTTGTATCCTGGCCATCTGCATATTTTGGACAACTAATTTGTCCACTGGTGATCATTTAAAACTCTTTCTTATCTTTGAACAGAGACTGATTTCCAAAGTGAGATTTAAGTGACTAACTTTCAAGTTTCCAATACATTTTTTTCTTTTACTTAGGTAACATTTCAGCCCCGTTTCTTTCTGACCTTACTTTTTTTGTTAATTTAAATGGTTACTGATTACCTGGCACTTTGTGCTGGTCTAAGAATAGTCCGAGGAGTCACATATTCCCTCATGAATGAACGTATTTTCAGATGAAAACGGAATCACATCTTCAATCCCCATTTCATTTTCACCTCCTCCATGTGGCTTGTACCTGTTTGGAAGAAAGCTCCTGAAGGATAATTGCCACTTATTCTAATCTTCTTTCTCACACTCATTTAATTTGGATCCCTGGATATAGTTGTTATTTACTTTTGTGAATATATTTAGGCTATGACATTCATAATTTGGGAAAATTCTTAGGTTTGAGAATTTTGGTTTCTTATAGTTTTAAGGATCTGTATGACAGGTGTAAGAACCTGCCAAAGGAAGGAACATAGATATCAGGAAAAACTAGAAAAGATGCCAGACTTATCATTAATGATGAGACAATAGTAACTTTGTCAAGTGAGACTGTATATGTGAAAGCGGTATAGAAGCTAAACAAGCATTAGGTTTTTTTACTATTTTATTCACATGTTAATATTTGTTTTGGTGCTTTCATAGGCTAAAGAGCAGGGAAAAAACAGATTTAAGTGGTCAGGAGTTTTGTTATAAATATGGAATGATGGTTATATAAAATATCTTTCTGTGGAAGTCAAATTTAAGTAAAATCTTTATCACTATCTGAAACATTTATCTGCAGCTGGCTTATTAGGTTATCAGAAAGAACATTTATTTTACAGATACGTTTTAAAAATGTCAAAACCCTGATTATGTGAAAACAATTTTACATAAGGAAATATATGAATTTTTAATTATATTTTTCTGAAATCCATACTCAGCACGAAATTAATACATCTTAACCCCTCCCTGTGACTTCATTATTATTTTTAATGTAACTTTAGAAGAACCCAGTAGAGAGAGCAGCGTGCTAAGCATGTTTCTTTCTTTTCCAGACAACTTTGAATGGAGAGGAGCAAATTAGTCTTTTGGTTTAATTCTGTCTCAGTTTGCTAATCTAAAAAAGAAAAACAGAGTGGCTACAATTGTTTAGAACCAGATGCATACCCCAGGGAAAGATGCTGTATTAATCCAAAAAATACTGCCACTTGAATGCAAACCAGCCAAAGCGAAAGTGTAAGGGATTTCATGGAAAGGAGGTAGTTCATCAAAGTTATTGAGGAGTTTTGTATTTTAAACTCTGCCATTGAATTGACGTGTAATGTCACTTAAAAAAAAAAAGATGTATCTGAGCTGTTCCCTTCTCCAGCTCTAAAATATACTCATACTAATCTCTGAAATCCCAGGACTTACGTGGGCTGGAGGTTGTGGGGAGCACCTTTACAATATTCTTAATCTTATGAGGGAAGAAACCGTAATTGCTGAGTTCTCTGCTTTGGCTAATATCATGAGGGACTATGAAGAAAGCTTTGCATTAATCAATAGCATTTTAAATTATGTGTATATCTTTAGACCCTATTAAAAATAGGAAGCATAGAAAGACAACTATTTTGGTCCTAACCGACAAAATTTTATGTAGTTGAATAAAGTAATAATTTCAAACACCGTGGGCAAATAAGAAAAAGTATGACTTTCTTACAGCCCACTTGTAAGTGATATGGTGTTGGTAATGATCCATGATTTTGATGATGTCAATGATGACGATGGAAATGAAGTGTTAGCCTCAGTTTGGAGAGGTAGTATTTCTGAATGCCTACTGTGCAGCCTGGAGATGTTCATGCTATACAGAAATCAAATCTTTTAAATCTACTTGGTTCATTGTTGTATGATTTTAATTTAATAGTCTGAAATTTTTAATAATGATATTACCAATAATATTAATATCACAAATCTATTAAGTACCTATAATTGCTACATAAAAAAATTTAAAAGAACCCCGAATTCCAAGCAAGACTGAAAATTTTTTGCCTCTCCTCTGAACTATTTAGAGGGATAAATTAGTTGGTTCCATAACATCTACTTTAAATAAATATATAATCTTTAATAAGATAATAGACTTCTTTGTTTGGTAATGTCTACTTTTTGGAGATCCTATGAGTTACACTTGGGAAAATTGTAAAAGTTCACTTAAAGTTAATAAAATCAGTTAAGTAATGTTCAGGACTAGATATTTCCAGATGAGCCCTTGAAATCTTATGTGGGTTCTTTTTGAGAGTTCCCCAAATGTTGTCAACCCCAAGAAGAATGAAAGACTTCTGTAGCTTTATCATTCAGATTCTCATCTCCAGCTCAGAAGCCGTAGAACTGGCCGGTTCCTAAGGTCCACCCTCCTTGGTTCCAGTCCCGTCTTCCATCCTTCGGTCCCAGGCTCATTCTGCCTGTTCCTAAACAGTGGCAAGTTAGGGGCCCCAGCAGCCAACTTGCACATACCTGGCACTACTTCCTGGGCAGTTTTCTTGGCTCCTTGACTTGTTGGGTGGCTTGGGATTTCTTTTACGGCCCTGAAAGCAAAAGACAATGTTCTCTTTTAGTTTCCTGCAATTAAATGATGTTAGCAATAGTCTTCTTTGCATTGGTGTACTTCCTCTTTCTTCTGCAAGTCTTTTAGAATTTTGAGTCCATTCTCATATTTTCTTCTTTCATTTGCTTTATTTTCTAATACGTAGAAGCTTTAAACCCCGTTTAAATACTTTTTGACCTCTTTTCTGCTATTAAGATTTCTTTTTTCTTTTCTGTTTTAGTTGTTCCATCTGTGTATTCTCAGATATTTTCACTTCACATTTTCTGGTTTATTTCTTTATTGACCTGGCTCATGTGTTATTTTAAGGAAATTTGGAACAGGGCTCAACAAAGTTCCTACCTCAGCCAGTATAAGAATATGCCTTAATAACTCAGAGTGGTATTAACTAGATTAAAAATTTCAAAAAGTGATGCTTTTCTTGTCTCTGAGGTTAGAAACTTCGACAAAATAAAGAAGACATTTTCAATTAGTAGAATTTCTTGGAGAGTTCGTTCATTCATTCATTTGGCTACCTTATTCCGAATTGAGTCGTTCATTGAGGGCTTCGATTATATAAAGTGTGGTTTTGAATTCCCAGCAGTTCATACAACAGCGTTGCACCTAGCAGTTGGGAAATCTTACAGCATGAATGGATGAGATTCTAATATCAGACTGTCCTGCATGTGTAAACTAACAGTGTAGTCTCAACTGTTGTCTCCCAGTGGACTTGGTTTCTGCAGTTTTAGATCCATGTGAACATGTACAAGGCAATTTTGCTGACTGTAATTCCCCACTTAATCAACAAAAACACTCATTTTTGAACATTCAGTGCATTCATCATTAATCCTACTTACATGACAAAGGGATTTTTCAATGGTGATTTTTTTTGAGGGGGTAACTCGAAAGCAACATTGTCAGAAACGTAATTGTTTTTAAAGGTTCTTTATGGTGACTTTGACTTTTGCTTTTTTGGAAGACCTTACAAATGGTTGTATTTATTTCTCCTGGAATAGTTCAAGCAATTCAGAGTGAAAGGGCATATATTCTAATTTGCATATAAGATATAATTTAGTTATATTGAGATGGTATTTTCTTTAGTTACAGGGAAAATAATTGTAGGGCTTTCAAAAGCCTCTTTGATTTCGAATAGGAGGAATCCCTGAGCGCTGGTCCAAACAGAAACCATGTCTTTTTCATTGCTGCATTTCTCTCAAGATCTTAGCAAAGTGCATGGCACATGTAAGCCCGGAGAAGCTGTTGGTTGAATGAATGGATGGTGGTGGGCAGGAAGCATCAGTGACATGGTTTGCCCCAGCCTATTGGCTGGGAGAGAGGCCATTAAGGAAGGGATCTTTACATGCCACTGGAAGAATGTGGGAAGTTTGTGAATCTCTCTTTCTCAGGAACAAAAGTAGAAAAAGGACTCTACACGGCATTCCAAGTATAGTCGGCTCTCATTATTCACAGATTCTGTATTTGCAAAATCACTGACTTACTCACATTTATTTGTAACTTTCCAGTCAATACTTAAGGTGCTTTCTCAGTCTTTTGCAGACATGTATGGAATGGCAAAAAAATTTGAGTTATCTAACGTATACATTCCCAGCTGAGGCTGAACAAGGCTGACTTCCCGTTTCGGCTCTTAGACTATAAACAAGTGTCCCTTTTGCGATCTACTTAGTGTCATGATTTTTGCATTTTCATAATTCAGTTGATGATTTTGCTGTTTAAAATGCCCCCAAGCATAGGCCTGAAGTGCTGTCTACGGATTCTAAGTGCAACAAGGCTCTGATGTGTCTTAAGAGAAAATACGTGCTTGATAAACTTTGTTCACGCATGAATTACAATAGTGTTGGCCATGAGTTCAATGATAGAGAATCAATGGTATACATTCAATAAAGTGTTTTAGAACAGAAAAACATGTAAATGAAGGTTATGTATTAATGAGTTGGCAAAAATGCTGTGACTAAAGGCTCCCAGGAACCTACCCTGTTTTCCCCTCAATGTAGTGGTTCAGTATTTGCTAATTCAGTGTTTGAGGCGACTTTATGCCCCATGAGTACCATGAATAATGAGAATCGATTCTATATAATAGAGTGATGAAAGCACAGAGCTGGATGCCAACAGTTATGTTTCGATCCTGGCTTGACTCCTGTCTAGTTGTAATCACTGGCAAATTGATTAGCTGTGTGCCTCAGTTTCCTCATCTGTAAAAGCTATATCTTTTGGATGATGTTAGGACTAAACAAATTCATAGACGTCTAGGGCTTATAACGTTCCTGGCACATAGCAAGCCATTATTTTTTATTACTGCTTCAGAAGGGAATTGAGAACTATACCCTGAAGAAGGTGACTGTGGGAATTCTCTTTGAGACTGGAATATCCCTATATTTTTTTTTTTTTTTTTTTACCTTCAAGTGACTAACTTTAATACCCTATTGTGATTAGACATTAAACTTCTGCAACCAAAAGGAAGCAGGAAACTAATATTTCTTGAAGTGCTTATTACATGCCAGGTACTGTGCTAGAGAAACAAAACAAAACAACTATAAAAAACCCTTCAAATTTGGCTGGGTGCAGCTGCTCATGCCTATAATCCCAGCACTTTGAGAAGCCGAAGGGAGGAATGCTTGAGCCCAGGAGTTCCAGACCAGTTTGGGCAACACAGGGAGACCCTGCCTCTACAAAAACAAACAAACAAAACCAAAAACCCAAAGACACTCAAAATCAGTAAAAATTAATCAATCAATGTAAAGAGTGAGGGACATTATGTATTTTGGACTGAGGCACTGTCAGAGAGGGAAGTAGTTGAAGCTGAGGTAAGCAGCTTATGAAGAAGCTATGATGTACAGAGGGCAAGGATTTGGAAAATGGCAACAGGAAGAAAGAAAAATTTGGAAGCTCGGACTTAGGGAGCATTTACAAGGGTGTCTTTTTCACATTGGTTGGAACATCCAAATCAAGGATGATTTCTGAATCACCCAGATGAGTAAAAAACTGCAGAGACCCAGGCCGTATCTCAGCAGATCTGACAATTGCTCTGGGTTGAAGCTTGAATCAGTAGTCACGAAAAACAACAAGCAAAACCAGTTTTGGGGCTTTTTTCATTGATTTGCAGTTTCTCAGCACATCTCTAATTGGTAGGTCATTTACTCTTCCTATGACTTTAGACGGAGGACGTTTCCATCTAAGTTTTCAGGATGGAGACATGGAGAGACGTGAGACCAGTGGTGTGTCCCAGGGTTCCGCTGTGTTGTAACCACGGGGAGCACTATTCAAAGCCAGGTCTGCTTGACTTCTAAGGCTTCATTCCTTGGGTCTTTTGGATTTCAGAAGCAAAGTGTAAAAGGAGTGCTGAGGAGAAAGATGACGGAGGCTTTCACTTCTACTCCTCGGCTTTCCAAAATAAGTTTCAAGACCGGCTGTTGCATTTGGTATGCAATACATACAAAGAAGGCAGATTGAAGAGTATGGAGATGTAGATTTTGCTACCAGATATGAAGATAAAAGTAAGAAGCAATATAAAACATGGACACAAACACACACCTGCGCCAGTTAGCCTGCTTCAGTAGATTTTTGTTAAGTGTTTAGATAACTGAAGGTAATTTAAGCCTTCAGGTCTTCCCTCCACCGGGTTCTTTTTCTTTCTGGCTCTGCAGAGAGTTGCCACCAACTCAGACTGTGAGTAGTAGACATAACCTCTAGCATTGTTGATACAACTATAAATTCCCAAATATGAGTACAATTGGTTGACTGCATAAAATTTCCAGTTGCATGGTTGGAAAGTTCTGTAAGTCTGAATGCTTGAACCAGTCTTAAAGATGGAGGAGGACTCCATTAAGGTTCTCTTCGTGTCCTCCCTCTCATGTATTTGCAAAATCCTTTCCACAAATAGAACACTGTTTTTAATGCTTCCCCACTCCAATTTTTATTGTTGAAGACGAATTTATGGATGAGGGAAGTGGGATTCAGGCGCTCCAGCTTGGCATAGAAGCCTACAGTTGTCTGGTCCTCAGTCCTCAAGCCCTCTCATTTCCTCAGAAATGTGACTGCTCAGAATAAGCAGCAGAAAGTAAGTCTTTGAAATCTCAGAAACGTGTATAAATGCAAGTGTTTGGGTGACAAGTGAACGTGGGTGTTCTCTAGTACCCACGCTACTTGACTAATAGGTTCTGGGCTCCACACAGTGAGGGATTATCAGCCCCCTGGCCCAGGAATCTCTGGGTCTTGGTTCTTTGTTTTTGATGCTCAGCAATTGTGATCAATGAAACCAATGCTGCTTTTCTATCATGAGGTCCAACCCTTTTTTAAGAAGTCTGTGTTTGATGTTAGGGAATAGCTAGCAAAGTTATCAAGTAACTATAGAAACATCCTGTTGTTAGAGTTTTTATATTGAATGACTGTAGTTGACAACAGTGCATCACCAGTCATTTTCTGGGACATCTTAAAAACACTGATGAGAAGTTTCCCCTCAGATGTCTGTCATGTCATTCTTGCCTTTCTCTACACAGGGTCTGTTTTCTATTATCGCTGCTGGGAGTTCTTCTATTGGTTTTTCAGCTTTTGAACTTTCAAACTCTAATTAATTGCAAGCCACTAGAGTGTACTACCTAAAGTGTATATGTATATATACAGATATATATATATATATATATATATATATATATATGAGAGATAGATAGAGATCAGACATATATATGTTATATATATGTGCGTATATATATAAAAGTTACATATATATGTGTGTGTACGTGTATACATATATGTATATATATGTAAAACAGATCTGGTTCTTTATCTGAGTAAAAGCCCTCAGGCTAGTCAGAGAAAACATGCATATTCCATGCTATGGCATTCAAGCCCTTGTACTTTGATTCCATTCAATCTCCTACTATTTCTCCAGGAAGCTCTTGTTTAAAAAGCCATGTTTAAATGGCATGTTCCTACTTCTGTTCTTCATAGTGATCTTCATCTGTACCATGTACCCTTCTTCCTTCTTGTTCCATCTCTGTTAGGCTGTTTCTACCCAGAAGTCCAGGTTCAGCTCAAATGCTATCCCTGTCAGGTGAGTTTTCCACCTGGCATATGTTCAGTGTGAATTGTGTGCATATAGCACCTTTTCCTGGTACTTTTGTTGAAATTACCAGAGAATTCCTCTCATTTTAGTAGTAAATAGAGTTGTTTCCCCCGTCTATTTAATAGATTTTATTAATGTATAGAGTAGTGATCCCCAACCTCTGGACATTGGACTGGGACTGGTTTGGGGGCTGTTAAGAACTGGGTCACAGAGCTGGAGGTGAGCAGTGGGCATGCTACTGAAGCTTCACCTGTATTCACAGCCACTCCCCATCGCTTGCACTACTGCCTGAGCTCCACCTTCTGTCAGATCAGTGGTAGCAATAGATTCTCATGGGAACGAGAACCCTATTGTAAACTGCCCATGTGAGAGACTTGGGTTTTCCTTATGAGAATCTAATGCCTGATGATCTGTCACTGTGTCCCATCACCCCCATCACCCCCAGATGGGACTGTCTAGTTGCAGGAAAACAAGCTCAGGGATCTCACTGATTCTACATCGTGGTGAGTTGCATAATTATTTCATTATGTATTACAATGCAATAGTAATAGAAATAAAATGCACAATAAATGTGATGTACTTGAATCATCCCAAAACCATCCCCCATTCTGTCTGTGGAAAAATTGTCTTCCATGAAACTAGTTATGGAACTGGTACCAAGAAGTTGGGGACCACCCTTCTAGAGTATATCACAGTAATTTCATAGATTGATGAATTCATTTATCACATTCATTCACTCAGCAAGCTTTACTGGACATTGATTGTGTACTGGCTTTGGTGGTAGATACAGAGATTGGGAACATTGTCATCAAGGAGTTTGTAGTTGAGTGAAGGAGATGACAAGTGTACAGACAATGAAAAAAAAAAAAACCAGTAGAATAAGAATCATGATAGAAAAGAGACAGCCAGGACATTGAGGAGAAGCACTTAACCAGATGGGG
The DNA here is from genome assembly GCF_009761245.1 of Sapajus apella. Taxonomy (NCBI): domain Eukaryota; kingdom Metazoa; phylum Chordata; class Mammalia; order Primates; family Cebidae; genus Sapajus; species Sapajus apella. Next base: position 5,377,407 of record NW_022437045.1, on the reverse strand, counting down.
GTTCTCAGTCCATTGATATGGAGGTCAAAATTGTTTAATGGAGCAAGCGACTCTTCCAACTGTTTTAAGAATGAGGATTTGGGGAGCACTACACACTGGGGTCTGTTGGGGGAAATAAGGGAGGGACGGGGGCAGTGGGGAGTTGGGGAGAGATAGCATGGGGAGAAATGCCAGATATAGGTGAAGGGGAGGAAGGCCGCAAATCACACTGCCACGTGTGTACCTATGCAACAATCTTGCATGTTCTTCACATGTACCCCAAAACCTAAAATGCAATTAAAAAAAAAAAAAGGAATGAGGATTTAGCCAGACAAAGAAGGGAAGGTGAGGTTGTGAAGAGGAACTGAGAGCTCCAGCCCAGTTCCTTGGACAGAATAAATGCTTACTGACTTGTAGAGCCAAATTATTGAATTCATACAATAGGGGCAAATTGTTAAGAATCAGATAAATAGCTTGAAAAACACTGATAGCTAGTGTTTTTTGAACACAGTGTGCCAGATGCCTTGCCGAAAATCTTAATGATCATCTTGTCTAAACCTTACATCGCTCATAAGAGGATGGTGCTGTTGTTATTCTCATTTTATGGATGTAGAAACTAAGACTTGGAGAGGGGAAGTGACTTACCCAAGGTCATGCAACCAGTACTGGAGAATTAGGGATTCTAGATCTAGAATTTGGACTCTGGAGCTTAAGATTCTAACCAACTATATTATGCAGAAAAATGGACAGGATCTCCTCTGTTGCTGATCAATTCACTTGGCAGTTGGTCTGTTAATTCCTTGCCTTTATTTTAGTTGTGACGATGCTTTCATCTTAGACAGTGTCCTGAGGCTGCTGCTTTTATTTTAATGGGAAATGGCTATTTTTATGATCCTTGCTGACAGCATGTTTAAACAATTTTCCATTAAGTTGGGGGATGTTTTTCCTTCTAATATTAGGAGCCATTAAATGAAATTCTACAAAGACTTGCTGATAGCAACCTTAGGAATTTCTCTGTATGTGAAACCTATCTGAGAACTTAAAATCTGGATAAAATTATAGTGTTCATTTGGTGCAATCCTCTCTTGGCACAAATAAAATCATAAAATCACAGTATTGTCATCCAGGAGGGGCCTTAGTCATGATGGAATCCTACCTTTTTCATTTTCCAGGTGAAGAAATCAAAGTCCAGAAAGGTAAAAGAACTTCCACCAAGGTTTCCCAGCTGGTAGAGACAGAATCAGGACTAGATCCTCTATTCTGACTCCTGACCAGAACCTCACACCTAATAGATGGAGACGTGGTCAGTCTCTGATCACCAAGAACATAAGACCATGCCATACTTATTGTTACTGTTCTAGTATTTATAGTAGAAGTTCAAGCAAAGCAGGATGATAGAATACCTAATTATGGTCACTACAAAATTATAATGATGGCTAAAGTGAATGCCCAGCCATGCCTGTCTAGACGGGCCATCTATTTAATTGGTTTATGGTTGATGTGAAAATTTTTAATCTCTGTTTGCCATGTCAGTTTTAGTCCTCTAGTGGTGACTTATTTCCTATACTTCCATTTAGATTATTTACTCTTAATTTAATAACTATATCTTGTTTACTTTGAGACTGAAGTTTCCCTTGTTTTTCTTTCTTTTCTTTTTTTTTCTGTTTCCAGGGCTTAAAGGTTAGGAATGACCTTGCCAGACTTCCCTGGAGACTTATGCTGTCTCCTTTCAGATTTCTGGAGCAGTTGGGTGCTATTTTTAGTCCACTATCACCAATGTGAAAATGGAACTTGTATTATTTCATTATAGATATTTCACTTTAGTATTGACAGAATTAAAAAAATAATTTGATCTGTGCTTGATCTAGCAGCCAGGTTATGATAGACATTTTTAGTTATGTGGTCCACATGTTGAAAAACATGTGCCTTCTCTGAGATTAATTACTAAGCCGGATGTTGGTTATATACTGTTTACTATTAAATTTTCCCCTTGTAGCTTAGTACTGTTCCAGGAAATGAAATGAAAGTTTAATAAGAATGGCAATTGATGGACCCATATGTCGGAAGTATAACCCCATCTCAAAAAAAAAAAAAAAAAAAAAAAAAGGGAAAGAAAGAAAGGGAAAAGAGAAAAAGGTGAGGGAGTTTCTCTTTGGTAACCTAAGCTACATGAATCAGAAGGTACATTAGCTTTTCTTTTTTGTAAACGCCTACATAATTTTAGTAAACAGGAACGGTAACCTAATGTGATATGTGTTATATTACATGTGTTAAAGGCGTGGCTGATGGGTTGTAAGTGTACCACATCAAGTTGATTTGACACACTTATTTTGTAGAGATATATTTATTAGGATAGAATTTATAACTAAACAAAACTATAGCTTTTTTTTCACTTCAGCTTTCTTAAATGAGTCAAAGAACTGCTAGAATTTCCAGTTAAAATATTTTAAAAGGAGATATGAAAAATCTTATAATTCACAATGCTATAAATAGAGAATGCAGGAATTAATAGGTTCTTAATATCAATATTTTATGGCTTGCATACATGTAGAAGAAAAACAATTTGAGATAGAAAAAGTTAATATGAACTTCTTGAGATTGGCCTTCACATTTCTTTTCCTTTCTGTGAAAAATTGAAGGCCAAAATGTATTTTCTTCTGGTTTTAAAAGTACTATCAAGATCCTTGCAGCAAAATACATTCTACTAAGGAGCTGAAAACAAAGTTCACTCCCCTGGTGATACTGAGAGACTTTGCTCAGCATCCTTTATTCTGGTGGTTCCTTGAAGACAGATAATACTAAACACAGGAAGATTAGGTCCACGACAACTTTTTCTAAGTCAGTATTTCTTCTCCTTGGAAGATGATCTTTTAAAATCTTCTTGAAGTCCAGGCTAAAACTTTCTAATTGAATCTACATGAAGGAGAGCTCCAGCAGGTGGAGAGAAAGTGAGAAAGGAAATGAAAGCTGCATGTCTCATGATGCTGTGCCAGGGAGTTCTTAAAGTGAGGGAGGCCAGGCATAGTGGCTCACGTTTGTAATCCCAGCACTTTCGGAGGCCAAGGCGGGTGGATCATGAGGTCAGGAGTTAGAGACCAGCCTGGCCAATATGGTGACACCACGTCTCTACTAAACATACAAAAATTAGCCAGGTGTGGTGGTGTGTGCCTGTAGTCCCAGATACTCGAGAGGCTGAGGCAGAAGAATCACTGGAACCTGGGAGGCGGAGGTTGCCATGAGCCGAGATCACACCATTGCACTCCTGCCTGATGACAGAGCAAGGCTCCTTCTCAAAAACAAAAAGTGAGGGAGTTTCTCTTTGGTAACCTAAGCTATGTGAATCAGAAGGCACTTCAGCTTTTCTTTTTTGTAAACGCCTACATAATTTTAGCAAACAGCAGCAGTGACCTAATGGGATATCCCACGGGCCCAAGACTTAGCGCACCTTCAAAATTGCCTAATTATGTCCAAAACAGACATTTGTCTTTTGACGAGAAAAGTATGGTTAAGCGTGTGATGATTTCTTATAGTCCTGAGCTCAGGTCTGTAATTGTGGCTGGATTCGTGCTTCCCTGCTGCCTTCTCTTAGAGGCACCATATGTAGGCTTGTCAGATAACACATAGGATGCCCAGGAAAACTGGAATTTCAGTGAAATAACAAATAACATTTTTGCATGTTCCATGTGATATCATGCTAAAATATTATTTGTTGTTTATCTGAAATTCAAATTTAATTGAATGTCCTGCATTTTTATTGCTTAAATCTGGCAGCCCTAGCCATGTTGCCTCCCTGTTTAATGGGCTTAATTTTTTGAAGCCTGTAGGTTTTCTGTTGTGCCCATTCCCATCTGCTATTCTACCAGGAAAGGAAGCATGCTGATGTAGAATTTGCATGCTTATTTTTGTCATGATTATTGATTATAATAGAAGACACATGTTTAGATTAAACATACAATGACATTGTTGTCATTCAGATAATCGTAATTATTGCTAATTGTAAAGGATAATTAAAGTATAAGAGAAAATATTACAATGTATGAGGGGAATGTTAAGGAATAGGATCTGGTAAAAAGAATTCTTGTGGCCAGGTGCAGTGGCTCATGCCTGTAATCCCAGTACTTTGGGAGGCCAAGGCAGGTGGATCATAAGGTCAGGAGTTCAAGACCAGCCTGGCTAACATGGTGAAACCTTGTTTCTACTGAAAATACAAAAAAATAGCCAGATGTGGTGGTGCATGTCTGTAATCCCAGCTACTTGTGAGGCTGAGGCAGGAGAATCCAGAAGGCAGAGGTCGCAGTGAGCTGAGATCACGCCATTACACTGCAGCCTGGCAACAGAGCGAGACTCAGTCTCAAAAAAAAAAAAAAAGTTTTTGCTTTTAGAACTATGGATTACGTAACTTTTGTGAATGAGTAAGACCATGAGTATTATACAAATAATACCTTTGTTGTCTTGGGGAAACAATCTTACTTTTCAATTGGATTTCAGAAAAGAATAGTTCAGAGAAACAAATCTCTGAAATGTTTTTTGAAGCATGATTAGAAGACAAAAGTAAACCTCCTATCTAGATAAAGCACTGAAGAGAGCTGCACTTCCCCTCTTCTACCCATTCAGTTTGCCACACTTTGGGGGTGGCTCACTTGGTAGAACTTGACCTTGACACTGGTGGACTCGGAGATGGCATGCGTGCAAGGGATGAGTGGCTACAACCGGGCCATGGGAATGGGGCTCTCCAACAAGTGGTTGGGTTTGTAAATAAATCAAGCCTATGGCGTGAACAATAATATGCATAGGAGACAGTGAGATGAGGAAATGCTCCAGCAATTAGTGGAATATAGGTCGGATAAGTAACTGTACTTGTGTCATTTTCTGGGGAAAAATGATCTGAAGTCTTTTTGATGAGGCCACTGGAAAGGAATGGAAGTGAGAATTCTCAAGTCCTCGAAATATTTCCTTTTACACGGTCCTAACATGAGGTCGTTAAAGAACTCCCACAGTCACACTGGAAGGCATGACTGGGAGTAAGAGTCAGAGTGAGGCCTAGAAATGTGTTCTTGGCCAGGCACAGTGGCTCACACCTATAATCCCAGCACTTTGGGAGGCCAAGGCAGGTGGATCACCTGAGGTCAGGAGTTTGAGACCAGCCTGGCCAAAATGGTGAAACCTCATCTCTACCAAAAATACAAAAATTAGCCAGGCGTGGTGGCATGCGCCTGTAATCCCAGTTATTCAGGAGGCTGAGCCAGGAGAATTGCTTGAACCTGGGAGATGGAGGCTGCAGTGAGCCAAGATCATGCTGCTGCACTCTAGCCTGTGTGACAGAGCAGGATTCTTATCTCAAAAAAAAAAAAATAAAGAAAGAAAAAAATAAATAAATGTGCTCTCCAGGGCTCTTGGTTACTTGGGATATTGGTTGCTTTCGTGGGTGGGAGTTGAGGTGACTAGCTAACAGCTGAGTGATTTTGCCCCAGTTGGACATGAACCAGGTTGAGCAGAGAGCCCGGAGGATGGGGGAGGGAAGGAATTGAAAGTTGGTTGTGTGGTTTGGCTTTGGCTTCATGGCATGCTTACATCTTGCTTTGCATTGCATGCTTAGACTATAGCAGGAGCATCAGGAAGTGGATTTCTGAGCTCAATACAAAAAGTTATAAATATCACCTATAAAGGTAATAAAGATATATAGTTGATTTTCTTCTGTGCAAGGCCAAAGCTTGTAGGAATATAGGAGTGAATGACATACAGATTGGGAATTTGGGCCTTATATTCAGAGATTTTAGGTTGCTTCTGATTCTACTGTCTAGACAAAACCATGAGATCATAGTGTCTAGAAAAGAGAGGTAGCTCTTTTCTAAGGGACAGAGGCTAGAATGTGCCAGCCTGTGCTGTGAGGCCTGGGCTAGATGTTTCTGAAGAGTAAAAGGGCAGCTTTACTACTGGATATTTGATCCTCAGGCTCTAGAAAACTCCGCTTTACTAACTTCATTGACTTCCTGGGTACCACATGGTATCCTTGTTCTTCCTCCTTGTAAGTAGCAATTGAAATCATAGTTTGGCAGCCTGGTTTACAGTGATCATGGTGGCTTGTCTCCCATGCCCTTACCTCACCCTGTTGATGTTGTAAAACCTCCAGCTAGCTTCAGGGGGTGGCTGACCCAGTTTGCTCATTTTTTCATTTAACACATATTCATTGACCATCTACTCTACACCAGGTACTGTTAACAGCACTGGGAATAGATCAGTGAACCACTGATCAATTTGCCTGATGGGACAAATTGACAAATTGGGAAAGGTTCCATTACAAGGTTCTATTCAAGACTTTGCTTAAAGGTGACATTTAAGCAAAGTCTTGATTGAGGTGGGAATAGTGCCATGAGGATATCCTAGTGAAAAGCATTTTAGGCTGAGGGCACAGCAGGGAAAAGGCCCTGATGTGGGAACATGCCTGGTGTGTTTGAGGCGCAGAGGCCAGCGTGGCTGGTATAGAGTAAGAAGTTGGAGGTGCCGGGCATGGTGACTCACACCTGTAATCCCAGCACTTTGGGAAGCTGAGGCAGACGGATCACCTAAGCCCAGTAGCTTGAGATCAGCCTGGGCGACATGGTGAGACCCCATCTCTGCAAAAAATGCAAAGAAAGTCAGCTGGATATGGTAGCATGCACCATAGTCCCAATTACTTGGGAGGCTGAGATGGGAGGATCACTTGAGTCCAGGAGGCAGGGGTTGCAGAGTGAGCTGAGATCATGCCAAATTGACAGAGTGAGACCCTGTCTCAAAAACAAAACAAAGCAAAACAAAACAAAACAAAAAACAAAAAAGGAAGTTGGAGGTGGGTAAGGAGAGGAGTGTAGGGGGCAGATTCCTAAGGACTCCGGCTTTTACTCTGAGTGAGTCGAAAATCCAGTTAAAGGTTTGAAAGAGAGGAATGACCTGATCTGACATTTTATTGTGGACATTTTCAAACCTTTACAGAAGTGGAAGAGCATAATGATCCTTCATGTACACATCATCCAGCTTCAACTATGATGTTTCATTTGTAAATATTTTCGTATGCACTTCCAAAGGATGAGGACTATTTTTAAAAGCCCAACTATAACACCATTGTATTTTTAAGTTAACACTATGTCTTTAAATATCAAGAGTTTGTATTGATTCACACTTCGAAGGTCAAGCTGATGAGATTTCCCAACAGGGTGGATGTGACATGAGAGAGGAATCAAGTATTGCATGATGATTGAAAGCCTTTGCTGCGTAGTCCATTTGTTGAAAGACTACTGTGTATGCACTTCAAAGCAGGTTTTAAAGATTAGCATCAAGCATCTGGCTTCATGAGTTTTAACTTCTTTTCAGAAATGTTATAAAATGTCATCATCTCTCCAGATAGAGAAAATGCTGTTATTCTTATTTTCAAATGAGGAAAATGACACAAAATTATTTACATTTTATGTAACTTTGTCCCAAGTCCCTTAGATAGTGGTTTAGAAAATCCTAGCAAACCAGAAGTGGCTGATCCAGACTTGAAATTTCTTTTGTTCTACTGTTGCCTATGGGAACTTTGTGCAGGTAACTGGGCACATATCAAGACTGATTTACTGACCTCTCAAGGTATTTTTAATTATTTCATGGGATATCATGGAATGAGTTCCACATAATTCATTTGAATTGAATTCAACTTAAATAAATACAGCTGATGTATTGGCTCCCTCCTATTTATTAGATGCTACTTACAGGGACTTTAGTCTAACAGGTATAAAACCTGTGTAACTGTAGGTTTCAGTGCAGAGTGATGCGGGCTGAGAAGACAGATGTGCAAAGAGGAGAGGTAGCAGAGTGAAGCTGAGTCAATGTGATGAAGATTTTCTAGACTTGAAAGGGCTAGAAAGGGTTATTCTTGGCAGGAAAAAACATGAGCCAAGGCATAAGGATAAGCACAGGCATGGCAGATTTGGGAATGTCATGTAATTGGCTGCTGGACTGCAAAGTATATGTAAGGTGGGTGAAGGAACAGAAGATGAATCTGGAGGAAGAGGTTAAAGTGTTCCAGAGAGCAATCTGTATGTGTTACCCTAAGTCAAAGAGGTCATAGTAGCATGTCCAAACTCCAAAACTCCAAACAAGTCATAGAATCGCTGCCTTGATAGGGCATATCACACACATCAACCCAATCTTCTCCCACCATGCCATCAATAGAACTGCAGATCTACACATTTCCCAGCATAAGTTCCCGGGGTCTCCAGATGACACAGCAAACTGCACTGCAGAAGGCTCTGCTATGTCTTCTTAAAAGTAAACAAGACTGTTTTCCTTTGTTACATGAGCAGCAAAAGGATAGGGTGCTCTTTGACTTCACTTACTGTAGGGTGGATAGGAAAATCAAGGAAAAGTAACCCAGAAGATTTAGTTGTAACTTTCACGTCGAAGAGGTGCCTTAGCACCTACTCAGAGATGTTACAATTTCTGGTCTGTGATTATGTTTAAGAATTTGGCCTTGCCACTGTTGAAGTTTTTCTGCAGAAAAAAGAACCTCTCTTTGTTTTATGCCATATCCAACTTGTCTTTTATTCCAGAATCACTCATTTGCTGCTGCAGGACTCTTTCTGACCATGTGTGCTAAGCTGGGCAATGCCACAACAGATGAATTATGTTTACTTTGTCTTTGATATCTCAGCTCTTTTTTCTTCTATACAAATTCTCACTTCCATCATTATTGAGAGAGGTCATTGAACTAGGAATATGTCAGATATATAGAAGTGTTTTCCCCCTTTTCTTTGTTTCTGTGTTCCTTCCTTTACTTTAGTTTCCTATCTCTGTCTGTTTTCTCATGCCTCATTTTAGAGAAGTGATTTTTTTTTTGGTGGGAAAATCATTTCAGCATTAGAAACACAATGGCTATCACTGACAGCTTCTTCTGATGACATGGCCATTTGTCATCATTACTCAGCCATGGGAGTGCTAAGAAGACTTAAATGCAGTGCTACCACCTCTTCCCAACTCATCTTTTATCCATTTCATTTCTCCAAATAAAGAGTTTGAAAAAGGGGCTGTGCCCTCTTGGATGCAGTGAAGAAATTCTAGCCAGCTACAGATGTTATTGTTGGTTGGAGGCAAGGGGTAGAATCATGGTCACACAATTGTCGAGCCAGATGGGAAACTTAGGAAGCATAGTTGTAATTTCTCATTTTACAGATGAAGAAACTGAGGTCCAGAGAGGTTTGATGAATTGTTTAAGGCATGCAATTGTTATTGGCAGCTTTCTGTTTAGAACCTTAGAGTATGACTCAGTCTAGAACTTTTTATCACAATAGCCTGCTGCTCTTACTTTTTCCTGAAATTTATCACGTTGGCGGCAATGTGATCCCTAATGACACACAGATTCCCAAATAATTTTTGTAGCAAAAATTTCCATTTGCAATTCTGGACATGTGTGTGTAGAATTTTATGTGATGACATATTGGTCCTGTCTTTTAGATAGGATCTTAAATGAAATGATTTATAGATCACATTCAAAAGCAGTCCAGAGGCCAGTGTGTAAGCAGGTGTGTTTTCCTGTTTGGAGTTCTATACTTCTGTGTTAGTCAATGGGTCTAGAACTCTCGCCTGTAGCACATTTCCGAAGGGCCTAAGTCTTCTGCCTTGAGCTGTTTGCTTTCCTCGCAGCAGCTGACTGCCTTCTCTTCCTTCTGGTCACCTTCCTCTTAGGCTCCCCACTTCTCTACTCCTCCGTTTGTATCTGTCCTTTGTCCTAGTACTGTCCCTGGATGGTTTCAACTACATGCTCACTCAATGCTATTGAATAAATGAATGAATTTCTTAGTAATTCTGCAGGTAAATCAACTTACTATCTCCTAATATAGTGCCATGCTTTCTGTGGAAATTAGCCCGGAAGTGAGGCTTTCTAAAAAAGAAGGTGTGGTGTCAAACTGCAGCACACTCTCTCTCTCTCTTGACTTATCTTTTTTCTATCATCCATATATCTTCTTTCTTGTATCTTTGGGCTCCTAGACCTCACCATTCATTAGCACTTGGAGCAGATTGGTGAGAAAGGAGATGTGATGAAAGTCAGCTGGGTCATTTGGTTACACATTAGTAACTGACAAAAGATAAAAAGATATAGACTAAATGGGTTTTTAGGGAGCTTTTGCCAGGCTATTCTTATTTCCCATTAGCGTGAAAAATCAACACTTGCCTGTATTTTGGGGTGAAGACATTTTTCTTAAGTGAGTGGGAAAGCCTCTTGACATTTTACAGAGAGCCTTAAATTTTGAATGGTGAATGCTAATGTTCTTTGTGCATGAAGAATTTCAGAACTTGTATATATGAGCATTAATGACGCATCATTTTCTATTTGTGAGTTAAACTAAGTATTATCTGTAATCATACTTTTAGGAAACATTCAGGCTTTCATCAAGCCATTCTCTTGTATGACTGTCAGCTCCATTAACTCTGTTTTCATGGAACTCAACAGAGTTCTCAACCTTTGCATTAGAAATTGAATTAGCATTTTCCCTCAAAATGTCTTTATAATAAATAATTGCAGACAATTTCTCTCTCTTTTTAAAAAAAATATATATTTTATTGCATTTTAGGTTTTGGGGTACATGTGAAGACCATGCAAGATTGTTGCATAGGTACATACATGGCAATGTGGTTTGCTGCCTTCATCCCCATCACCTATATCTGGCATTTCTCCCCATGTTATCCCTCCTCAACTCTCCACCCCCCACTGTCCCTCCCCTAGATCTCCCCACAGACCCCAGTGTGTGATGCTCCCCTCCCTGTGTCCATGTGTTCTCATCGTTCAACACTCACCTATGAGTGAGAACATGCGGTGTTTGATTTTCTGTTCTTGTGTCAGTTTGCTGAGGATGATGGTTTCCAGGTTCATCTATGTCTCTTCAAAGGACACAAACTCATTGTTTTTTGTGGCTGCATAGTATTCCATGGTGTATATGTACCACATTTTCCCTGTCTAGCCTATCATCGATGGGCATTTGGGTTGGTTCTCTCTCTTTCACCCAGGCTGGAGCACAGTGGCACAATCACAGCTCACTGCAGCCTCGACCCCCTGGGCTCAAGCGATCTTCTCACCTCAACCTCCTGAGTAGCTAGAATTATGGGTGCACACCAGACCTGGCTAATTTTTAAATTGTTTTTAGAGTTGGGATCTCACTATGTTGCCCAGGCTGATCTCTAACTCTTGGGTTCAAGCATCCCTCCCAACTCAGCCTCCCAAAGCACTGAGGTTACAGGTGTGAGCTATCACACCCAGCTAATTGCAGGTGATTTCTGATGGGATTTAGTATTTCTGGGTTTAAGGATGAGATCAGAGGTAATGATTTTGTTTCCAGGTGTGAAATACTTTGCCTTTGGTTTGTGAGGCCTTTGGGTAGGCTCCTGAGGATCCTGCTCTCTTCCAGTTGCCTGTGCTGTGGGGTCAGACTTCCTGGGTCTTTGACTCTCTGTTTTCTGATTGTACAACTTTGGTGAGTGGCCTAATCCCTCTGTGCCTTGGTTACCTTGGTTACTATTTCTAAAACAACTGGTGTTGTAATAGTACTGCTTAGAGTACTTTTAAGGGTTAAATGAATTAATCCATGTAAGACGCTTAAAATAGTGCCTGCCACAACCATCAATTTAGTGTGAAAATCTGCTCACCTGCTTGGCCAGCCCCTTTTACTTTATTAGACCAAGGGTCATGCTGGGTTTTCCAGAATTCTAAGTTGTGGTCTAATCTTTGTGCAGAAGCTGAAATAGCAGCCATAACCTTCTCCCTAGATAATTTTGTGGAGCTTCTCTGAACTGCATATATTGCCAGTTATTTTTTGGAAGAAATTATCTTCTGTGCTTTTTAGGGATGGGTCTTACCTGCCTTGGTTTATTAACTAAAAGACACAATGATTACAAATAAAATTAAATAAATATTATATTACTAAATGGATAATATGAGATAAGAGACAGATATATTAAGTTTTCAGGTAAACGGTATAAAGGAGCTAGAGTAATTTGTAAAAAGTTGGGAGGACCTATTTTGTCATGCAGGAAACAGTTTTTAACCTGCCTACCCCACAACACAGCTACCACATGGTTTAGGGCATTGCTCAAACCTGGCCCAGGACTCATTTACCTTGAGCTTTTCTAAAAAGGAGAATCAGGATTTTCCTCCCCAGACTCCATCATTTTAGGTAGAGTCCTTCTTGTCAATTCTTTTTAAGAATATACATTTACTTTTATGGAAAATAAATAGATACAAAAATAAATAAATACAAAATTGCATAGCAATTAGAAGTACCCAGAGGAGGTATGTTCTGGTCACAGACACAAACTGCCTCCAGCTTCTGTCCATCCATACTGATATTTAAAGCAGAGAGAGGCAAACAAGAGACCATATTCAGATGGACTCAGGTGTTGGCACACATACAAGCATCACTAACTGGCTTCTCATTACCCGAATACATTCTTCTGTCAGAGCAACAGTCTCAGCTATGCTTCTTGCAAAATTGTTCTTAATTCTCTGTTGATTAATTTATTCATTAGGTATTTACTGGGTATTTTCTGTCTGAAAAGTGCGATTCCAGGTGCTTCATGTTTCTCCATGTGTGGGTGTTATATAAATACTTATAATACAGTATCCATACTCTTGAAAAGCTTAGTTGGGAAGGCAAGGCATACAATATGGAACACAGAATTTTAGTCATTCCACAACCATCTGTTGAATGGCTGCTATTGTTAGCATCGTGGTGGAAACTGAGAAGCAACGATGACTACAATAGGATCTCTTTTCTGGAAATGCACAGTGGCCATGTAGTTATATGATGATGAGAAGGACACCAGAATAGTTCTATACATGATGCTCTAGGGGCATATGCGAATTCTTTTGAGAAACAATTAACTTTCTTTTTGCCTGCTACCTGAGAAGGAGTAATTTTCACTCAGGAGGTTTTTGCCTTTTGACCAACATAGAAAGGAGTGTGGGTGAAGGCAAGAGATGTATTAACTCGGTCAGGGCAGGGTGACACATAAAATGAACGATTACAGAGAAGGGTAGGGCTGGGGAGGCAGACAACGGCCAGGTCACAGTGGGCGGATGCTAAGGAGATTGCATTTATCCTGTAGGCCAGTGGGTCTTACTCTGAAGTCTTTTGGGTGGGGCATTCATGGACTTCAAGAGACCTGTGAATGTCCTAAGATTATAAGTGAAATCCGTGAGTCTGTAACTAAAGCTAAAGCTACTTTTCTGGGGCCCACCACCTAAAGAAGATTCTGAAACCTTAGGGTAGCTGTGGAGGAGACATGAAGGGCTGTGAGTAGGGGTCCATTTTGCATGGTAGAACCCTGCCTGACTCTTGCTGCAGTGTGGGACGACAGGTTTGCAATGTGGGGGTGTGGCAGGCATGGAGTTGGGAGGATTGGCGGAGGACTCACCGTGCCCATACACTCACTCAGATAGGAAATATTTATTAATCATACAACTGTGTATCAGATGCTAAGGATAAGCTGGGAGACCATGGAAAGTGAGGTCACCATAATCCCTGCCACGGTGGAGGTTATGGTATAAGTAAGGCAGAGAAGAGCACTGCGATGGATTTGCCCATTGCATCAATCGTTTATTTATGCACTTGTTAATTCAACAATTATTTCTATGCCAAGCTCTCCTCAAGGTGCTGGAGGAAATGAAGCTTACGTTTCACTGGGGAAGACAGACAATAAGTAAACACATTAAAATCTGGCTTGGCTTGACATTGGGGAGCGGTGCGTGCCGTAAAGAAAACAAACCAGTGTATGAGGATGGAAAGTAATAGACTCGTTTAGAACTCCATGAGAAAGCCAGGCAGGGAGAAGGCACTGAGAAAGGGAGGTCCTGGATATGTCTGTGGAGTAGCTGTGGTAGCACCTGGAACCTAGGGAGCAAGGGAAGGAGTGTGGGGAGATGAGGTGAAGGTGCAGATGAGGGTGAAGGTCATGCTGTGCCTTCCAAGCTACAGAAGTACTTGAGCTTTATCCCTTATGTGGTGGGAAGCTGCTGAAGGCTTTGAGTTAGGGGAGTGAAAAAGTCTCTGCTATAATAGGGAGAGTTTGAGATCTGTAACCTAACCCCAGAAGCCAGCAAAGCTTCCTGGAGGAAATGAAGTTTAAGCTGAGAACAGGAGGATAAACAGAAATTTTTCAGAAGGGAGGAAGGATGCTCTCGGCACAGGGAACAAGATGCTGGAATACCTCTGGTGGAACATAGGGCAAAAATTAGAGTGCAGGAGTAGGAGCAGGCTTTCTGGGAAAGATGTTTATTTTAGTTTTGCACGCATTGAGTTTGAGGTCTCTTTGTTCATGTAGAGGTGCAGGGTGGGTATTTAGCACATAGGTCTGAAGTCCAGGGGAGGGGTGTGGGAAGGCAGTTGGATGTGGCTGAGATTCCACAAAGAGAAAATATCACCTGAGAATGGCAGAGGGGTGAAGGCAGAGCCCTGAGGAACACTGGTGTTTAGGAGCCTGCTGGAGAGAGAAAATGCTGCAAAGGAAATGGAAGTGGAGTGGTTGCCAGACGTAGACGCTAGTGTCTAACTAGATGTCATGAGATGTGGGGAAGGTATTACGTGAGCTAAGATGCAAAGTTGAATCCTTGTAATCTGTAGTACTTAGGATACGTTGTATAAATTGTGTGGAACTAGAGCTTGGTTTTCCAGTAGAGATGAAATGTGTGTAGGTGACAGGAAGCAATGAATATGTGGGCGAGTGTGGTGTGAACAATTTCTCAGAGGTAAATTCGATAACATTTTGCTTAGGGAGCTACAAAAAGACCAGTACTAATTGGTGCAAGGAATTCAAGAATTTGAACTTAATTCTATATAATGATGATTTTTTTTTTAAACTTGAGTTTCCTGGTTTATCACTCCCAGAATATAGGCAGAAGTTTGAGAGTTTTATGTGTATTTTCTGGAAAACATAGTTTTAGTGTTTTTGATATAGTCTCAAACAGGTTTATGATTCAACAAAAGGCAGTGGTCACAGATACATAAAATGACAAGGTATTTAAAGAAGAATGTTGTGCTTTATGACAGTTCTTTGGGCAGTGGCTTGCCGGATTAGTTTGAGGAGTGATTGGAGGCAGGAGAGTAATTCTAATAATTCAGATGTGGAGTATCACTGATCTCTGAAATGCAGATGAAAACACAAGGCATTCAAAGAAGGATAGGCAGAGTGTTTTGAAGAAATAATTGATGAAATTTGGTAATGGGTTAGATGGAGGAGATACATTTAGCAAATATTTATTAAGGACTCTATTAGTCTTTCTCATGCTGCTAATAAAGATATACCCGAGACTGGGTAATTTATAAAGAAAAAGAGATTTAATGGACTCCCAGTTCCACATAGCTGGGGAGGCCTCACAATCATGGTGGAAGGCAAAGGAGGAGCAAAGTCATGTTTTCCATGGTGGCAGGCTAGAGATTGTGTGCAGGGGAACTGCCCTTTATAAAACCATCAGATCTCGTGAAACTTATGCACTATCATGAGAACAGCACAGAAAAAAACCTACCACCATGGTTCAATTACCTCCCACCAGTTCTGTCCTAGGACACATGGGAATTATGGGAGCTGCATAATCTCAACATGAGATTTAGGTGGGGACACATCCAAACCATATCAAGGACCTACTGTCTGTTTGTTAAAATTGGGAGCAAATGAGACATGATTCTTGCCTTCTTGGAGTTTACTGTTTACTAGGGCAACATATACTTGTCAATAATCACCCAAATATAGGATTGGAAATTGTGGTAAGTGCCATAATAAACAAGTATAGGAAATTTTGAATGCACATAGCTTTGGGGACTTGATTTGGTGAGGGAGCCTTATGAAGTTATCACACTAGAACTGAATTAAGCCACATTTCTAGGGACTGGACATCTGTTGGTTCTTTTAATTTGGCTTTACAAAAATATTTCCTTTAAAAACCAAGGCCTCTTAAATTTTTAAAACTACTTGGCTAATCAGGAGAATAATCCTTTTGGATAGCTGGTATCATTATTTATGGTTGGAAAAACAACAGTATTTGATTACACTGAGCTTTAAACTTTTCCTTGATTAATGAAAATTTTATTGGCCAACGGTTTTTATTATGCTCTGTTTTTACTTGGTTCAAGAGAGTCTACTTCTGGACCCAATATGAATACCTTCAGACATCCCTCTTAATTATGTTGAATATGTAATATCAGTACTTGGAAATATTTAGTAGTCAATTGATGTAATGAAAATAGAACTAGATCAAGGCAGTTAAGTTTCCTGTTTCCATAGATGCAGTGATACTGTGTTTTTTTTTATATCATCTCTCATGCTTCTGGACATCCTTTTCTCTGTTGTTCTTTTGTTCCTTAGTCACGCTGGTTGCTTCATGGTTGCAATGCATTGTCATTGATGCATTCATTTCTCACTCAAGCTTCAGCTCTACTTCTTTCCGGAGAATCTTTACAGGCATCTGTTAGGTTGAAGGACATCTGATGTCTTAATGTGTTGCTTGGTAAACCAGTCAACTTCCTAACTGCGAATTAAGTGAAAGTGCCTATCTGAGTATTAGGGGGTTGGGGAAGGAGAAAATGGGGAAATGGGGAATTACTATTTAATGGGTATGAAGTGTTTAATGGGTATAGAGTTTCGAGATGAGAAACAGTAAAGGTTTGGTGACAATTAAATGAGAAAAAGATAAGAATGTTACAAAAAAGGAGGTATCTTAGTAATTTTGCTAAAGAAATAGATGAACCTTTACTTATAATAAAGGTTAAGATTTGTGAGGTCTCCCCTTAGGAAGGCAGACCCTGAAACATTTTGAGTCTTTTAAAGAAAGAAAATAAGAGTCTTTTAAATAAATTTTAAAAATGTATTTCATATATTTTTTCAAGACGGGGTCTCTGTCTCCCAGGCTGGAATGCAGTGGTATAATCATAGCTCACTGCATCCTTGAACACTTGGGCTCAGGAGGTTCTCCTGCCCCAGCCTCCTGTTGTAGCTGAGACTGCAGGCATGTGCCAATGTGCCCAGCAAGAGACATTCATTTTGGTACTATGATAACAAGGGAAAAAAAGGGCCTTTGGGGCTGAGGGAGAAGAAGAAGGATGGACTTAGACATGGTATAGGCACTTTCTACTAAAGAGCTGTGAGGCTAGAAATGCCAGGTCTTTGACAGGTGCAGTGGGCCAAGGCCAGGTAGAGAGCAGCAGGAAGAGATGAGGTGGGGACCTGTTCCTAGGCCCATCTGCTGGGACCAATCTAGCCATAGGTACTCAGAGAAGCCCAGGTTGGTGCCTGACCCACCCTTATAGCCAAGTTTGAGCCCAAACATGGACACCTTCTAGTCTATTCCTTCCTGCTGCCCATGGTGGGACTGCGTTAGTTTGTATTCTGAGGACACGGCTCTCTGTCTAGAGGAAGTTATGTTAACAGACATAGTCTGATGGATACTCAATACGAATATTATTTCAATGTGCCACAGGGTCGTGCAGCCTAGATGAAGATCCCAGTTGCCTTTTAGCTTGATCTAGTTTATATTCTTCTTTTTCTTTGATAGTATTTTGAGAGTCTTTATAGTGTAAGTCTGAGCCAAAATGATAAGTGACAATGCTTATATATGGATTTCTAAGTTGACTAAAAAAGTTGTTTTATAGGTAGTGATGAATACAGCCTATATGGTTTCCCTGTCTTCTTTAGATGCCTTCTATTTGCATGCCCAAAGTCCACAGTTGATTTTCAGTAATCTCGGGATCATCTTAGAGATAAAATGTAAATGAATGGCATTTTGCTAACAGTGTACATCTTTGCTAGTTCTGAGGATAATGGGCTCTCGCTATTAAATCTTTTACCAATATTTATAAAAAATTTACATATTCTATTTATATTGTGAAAACTATAAATTCATTGATTCAGTTATTGATTAATTTATTTGATATCAATATTGCTGAGTCCCTATTCCAGATTAGGCACTATACTCTAAGCGTATGGCATTTTAAAGATGAATAAGACACAAGGAACTTTGTAGATAGTAACAGAAATGAGAATTAATCAATTGAAGGATATAATTGTAAGTAGCAGAAGAGAAGTAAGAAATTCTGCTAGGGAGTTCAGAACAGGGATGTTATTTCAAATTTATGGGGATTAGGAGTGGCTGGTAAGAGAGGCATTCACAGAAAAGGTGACATAAGAATGCAATATTCCCCTCACACTCATTAGGATGGCTACCATATTAAAAAAAGAAAAGAGTAAGTGTTGGAGAGGATACAGAAAAAATAGAAACCTTGTGCCTTGTTGATGAGAATGCAAAATGGTGCAGCCACTGTAGAAAACACTGGTGATTCCTCAAAAAATCAAAATAGAATTTTCATATGGTCCAGTAATTCTACTTTTGGGTGTATCTCTAAAAGAATTAAAAATTTGGGTCTTGAAGAAATATTTGTATACCTATAGTGATAGCAGCATTATTCACAATAGCCAAAAGGTAGTAGCAATCCAGAGGTCTATAGATGGATGAATGGATAAATCATCTGTGTAGTATGTACAGATGAGGGAATGTTAGTCACACCATGGACCTTCAGGACATTGTCCTAAGTGAAATATGCCAGACACAAAAGGAGAAATACTGTAGGGTTCCACTTAATGAGGTATCTAGAAATATCAAATTCACAGAGAACAAAAGTAGAATGGTGACTGCTAGGGGGTTGGGGAAGGAGAAAATGGGGAATTACTGTTTAATGGGTATGGAGTGTTTAATGGGTGTGGAGTTTCAGTTTTGTGGAATGAAAATGTTCTAAAGATTGGTTGCATAACGATGTGAGTATATCTAACACTACTGAATAGATGAACATTTAAACATGGTTCTGATGGTGAATTTTGTGTTATGTATATCTTACCACAATTTAAAAAATATAGTATTTTATTATGTAGGGATGGGTGGGTAGATACTTGACACACTGGAATTTCTGGCCATGCATATTCTGTTCACTCACTCGTTCCTTCATTCATTCAACAGACTTGTATTGAACGCCTGCTATGTGCTGGGCACTGAGCTAGATGCCAACAATTAATAAGGCTTACAATACATTGAATCTGTCAATTTCATACTTGCTAAATATCTACTCCCACCTCCAAAGGCACTAAGCTTCTACAGTTAAATATTCATAGCTGTTTCCTACTGACTTGAGTCATGAATAAGATATTAGTAAACAAACAATAAAAAGATTTGAGGTTGATGGGGGCAGGTTCAACGGTATAGTGGTGAAATGGAAAGAATGGGTAACAGAATACGAACTGGAATTGTAAACTGCGAGCCAGTGCTCTCTGAAGAACATTAAAAAATAAAGAATTCCTATTTGAGGCTGCCAACCTCAGAACAAAGTTATTTAGAATGGAAAAAATTGGCAAAGTCAGACGTATTCAACCCAAGGAGCCAATATTTTATGAATATTATGGCAAATGTAGTTTGAGAACCACTACTACAAAATTGTGAACCATCCTAATGAATGAGGAGGCAGGGAAAGGTTATACAATTTGGGCTAAAAGGAAAGACAGGCCTTGTGAAGGGGAGGACCAGTGAAAGTGAGTATGGTCTGGGTGTTTGGGTGGGGAATGGAAGCAGGAAGCATGAGCTTCCTTTGCCAAGAGACCCTGGATGTGTTATCATCAGTTGACTTTAGCTCATCTTAGGATTTCGATTCTTTTGAAAATTTCATAGGAACCCTCACTCCATCTATATTTTCAATATCTGCCCACCTGTCTTTCTTATACAACTTTGAACACTCTCTCCATTCATTTAAATATATTATGGAGTACCAGCTATATACCAGGCACTGTGCTGGGCTCTTATCCCACCTTTATTTGATTGCACATGCCTGGCAAGTCTTGGACCAACATGACATCTACTCCTATGCCTGGTCAGGTGAGAGATGAAAACTCATCCTTCTCTACTTTCCTTACCTTCTTCCTTCCAGTCTTCTTCAAGGTGTCTTCATTAGGCAGTTTCTTTTACCTATGTTTTTAATCCTGGCTGCTCTAGTTTCCTTCTTGGCTTTATTCTTTTATCTTCTTCTTTGTGCTTTCAACGTGCCTTCTCTACTGGCCCATTCCCTTCAGTCTACATGAGGCCTTCTCAAGTCTCTTCATTCTAAACAATTCATCTTCTTGGGTCTTACATTCTTTAGCTGCCACCTTAGCTGTATCTTTTCCTATTCTCCTCCAAGTTCTCAAAGGAATGGCCTTTCCTCATTTTCATCTCCTTAGTTTCCATCTGTTAGATTTTGGCTTCTGCCTATGCCTGTCTATGGAAACTCCTTGCTAAGAGTCTGCTTTGTCAGATCTAAATTCACTTAACCAGTCTTTGCTTTATTGAATGTCTCTGCCCCATTTGGTTTATTGATCATTCTCTCCATAAGGCTTTTACTTTCTTAAGGCATTTTACTTCCTTATTTTTTTGGTTTTCCTAGAATTTTCTTACTGTTCATTTTCAGTTTCTTTTCTGTGTTCCTCTTATTATCTCTCTTTCTGCATTTCTTTTTAGGTTTTTTCTTAAAGCATTTTACTTCCTTATTTTCTTGGTTTTCGTAGAATTTCCTTACTGTTAATTTTCAGTTCCCTTTCTGTGTTCCTTTGATTGTCTCTCTTTCTACATATTTTTTTCCTGTGTTCCTCTGATTGTCTCTCTGTGTCACACAGTTTGGAGTGCAGTGGCATGATCACAGCCTACTGAAGCCTCGACATTCTGGGCTCAAGTGATCCTTCCACCTTAGCCTTCCAAGTAGCTAGGACTACAGTTCTCAGCTATTTTTTTTAAAGCACTTTTATGGAGATGGAGTCTTGCTGTATTGTGGAGGCTGGTCTCAAACTCCAGGCCTTAAGCAATTCTCCTGCTTCAGCCTCCCAAAGTCCTGGGATTCTAGGCATGAATCACTGTGCTCAGTCTCTATGTGTTCCTAAAAAGGAGTTTTGAATATTGAAGAACAGTATTTTCAAATTACAGATTAAGTTATGAAAACTGATTGCCACATAACAGGGTTATGTGGCAATGACATAAAAATTTGAATTGTTATTTTTTGACATGTGTTCTGTGTGGCTCATCAGTTCGCCTGAGTTCCAAATGCCCCAGCCATTTTATGCTTTGTCTCTCTTTCCTAAAGACCCTGCACGTGGTCTAGAGTTGGAGTGAGCATTGGTCCCTAAATGGTTCTGAAATAATTGTAAATTCCTGCAAAAACGTTAAGTCTATTAGAAACCAGCTAATTTCATTTTGCCATTTTTCTGGGTAATATATTCTGGTGCAGGTAGTATGTTTTTAAATCAAGTTTGCAATAAACGATTTCCCCTCAAGGTTAATATAATAGGCAACACCTTTTGCTGCAACAGACGGCAAGAGGTAATGAAAGATTAGCTTACATTATGATTCATTATTTCAAAATGTCAGGATAAAGTGGATCTGCTGCATCTCCCAGAGAGTGCATGTTTTGCTTTTCTAATGTTAATGGATTTACTGTTTTTTTCCCCCCAGGCCAAATTCAGATAATCGACGCCAGGGTGGCAGAGAGAGATTGGCCAGTACCAATGACAAGGGAAGTATGGCTATGGAATCTGCCAAGGAGACTCGCTACTGTGCAGTGTGCAATGACTATGCTTCAGGCTACCATTATGGAGTCTGGTCCTGTGAGGGCTGCAAGGCCTTCTTCAAGAGAAGTATTCAAGGTAATAGTGTGTTGAAAACGACTTCTATTTTTGATCCTACAAGCAGATCCTAAGAGCCAAAGCGACTGAGGAAGGAAGACATAGAATCAGCCATTTGTCCAAAACATGAATACCTAGTAGGTGCCAGTAGTATCTTTCATGGAAGTGTGAAGAGACAGGATCTCAGGAGGAGGAGTTGACACGTGCCAGGGCAGCTGAGGCTGGGTAATTCTGCTTCCTTCCTCTGGCAAGACTCAAACAGTCTTGAGCAACTCTACAGAGGAATGCCACTAGCTGGATCTCTAAGGACAAAATAAATGTGTGTATGCCCTGATTGGGGGATGGCAGATGGACATTCATGTTTGGTAGACAACTTTGCCTGTATGATCTGGTGTATGCTGTTCATTGTCCATGCATAATTATCTCTCTATTCTGGCCTTGTCCAGGGAAATATTCTCTTTTGTTCTAGGTTAGCTTGTTCTCCTCTTCCTCTCTTCCATCTCTTTCTTGTCTCAATGGATGACAGGACGTTTTGCTATGAGCTGACCCAGTGGCTGATGTCTTGTAATGGGGGATGTATCATCTTTACCAAACAGTTATTAATATCTCCCTGTAGCATTACATTTTCCTGCCTACCTCCACCCTTTTCTTGTCTATAGTTTACTAATTGTAGCTAATATACTGCCAGCTATACTTTATTTCTACTCCAGAAGTGTCTCTATTGTTGTATTATAATAAGATACCCCCGGGAAACACTAATCATTTTTAATACCTAAAATACCTGTGGTAAATATTCTTTATCTGACAGGAACAGAGAGATCTGACAGCAGTTTAGGCTAACTGAATTCATTTTTTATCTTAAGTGTGGGACATTGTTCTCTCTTGTTATTCTTTACCTTTTCAGCTTAGGTGAAGGTTAGTATATAAATACTAAGAATATTTCTGATGGAGTTTTCATGTGATTCCTTCTACAAAAATCCAGATTTAAGTAACTTGTTGAAAACCAGAGTCTGCTAAGTTAATAACCACTGATTGAAGAAATGATTCTCACAGACTTTCTGTGATAGCTCTTTCTTGCCCTAATATGAGACAAAAGCTGGGGAATGGTACATAGTATTTATTTTTCCTTCCATTGCCAGTGAGACTTCTTTTTTTTTTTTTTTTTTTTTTTTTAAAAAAAAAAAAAGCTGTTCATATCTTAACTGAGTAGCATGTGAAGTCAACATGGTCCATTTTAAAAGCATTTTCTTTGACACATTGCTTTTAACATCTTTTACAACTCTGCTATAAGACATGGATTTTTTTGTTGGTATTTTTATAAAATTAATGACATTGTCAATAGTAATCTGTGTGTGTGTGTGTGTGTGTGTGTGTGTATAAATTCTAAATGTAGGTTAATATATTTACTATTCATCTGCTAAACATAGGTAAATAAATATATATATGCACACAGACTATTTAATTTTATTAGATGATCCTATTTTAATTCACAAAAATGACATTTATATTTTGATTTAGGTTGATATAAGCCCTTAGATGTCTTTTTACAACTCTCTTAATTTGTGGTCTTATTGTTTATTTGATTTTATACAATCTAAAATACCATTGTTTTCACCAAGCATTTAATCTGGCAGTGAAAGAGCATTGGCAGAGTTATGGTTAGTAGATAGGTTTAACTGCACAATTGGACAGATTGATCTTAGACTATTTCCTCATCAGTACAAATGATTTGGAGTGGTCGTTGAAAAGTGTTTCTGTAAAGGGCCAGGTAATAATATTTTAGGCTTTCCAGGTAATTCAGTCTCTGTTGCAGCTACTTAACTGGATTGTAGCCTGTAAGGAGACCCTGTAAACACATGGAAGTGATTATGAGCTAATAAAATTTTATTTTAATAAGATAGAGTTTTTTGATAGGTAACGAATTAGCCCTGGCCCGTGGGCCATAATTTACTGTTACCTGATTTAATGTTTATTTATCTGATGTAAATACCATTATTTATGGAAAGGGAAAAGAAGGTTTTTAAACCTGAAGTTTTGATTATTCACATTTTACTGAGAACATACTCTATACCTGATTAGATGTTCTGAGAGAAATAAAAAGTGTAAGACATAATCCATAATCCCACAAAATTTAGAATTTATTTAGGAAATGTATTTGGGGAAGTAAATGTACTTGTTCTCATGATACAATCAGAAAGTAAGTCAGTATTGATAAAGTGCTACCTGTATGACAAAGATAAGGAAAACAATAGAGGAACATAAGAAGTGAAAATATCAGTTATAAATGTAAAATTATTAAGATGGAAAGTGGAAATAATCTTCCTCCAAGAAACAATGGCAATATTCTCACAAATTCTTTGCATCATTTTTGTTCAGTGTTTAGGATATGATTGTATAAAATCCCATAATATTTACTATTGTCATTAAGCATTAAGAACAGAAAAAAAAAGACGAAAAATATATTTATAAAAATCAATGAATACAATGTGAGATATTTCATTGCTATGGCACTATCTCAAGTTCAAATATTTTGAAAAAATTCTGCTTACTCTTTGATAGTTAAAAATACATACATATATCTCTTATCTCCATCTTGTATATGCAGACCAGCAAGTAGAATTACATTAAAACTGTAGCATTTAAAAATGCAATTCCCACTTGGTTTCAGAAACTTCTTATGTATCATAGTGTGAAGTTACTTATCTTAGGTTTTTAAAATGTGATGAATATTGAGTCCAAAGTTCTGGAAGAAGCCTAGAAATAAGGCAGAGTTATTAACTTTAAGATTTAAGGAAGAACCTTAAAATTATTCAGTTCTTCATTCATTCATTTAGTCATTGACTAGCTTTACTGACAAACCCCTGTGCAAAACCCTGGAAATGCAATGATAGAGAAGCCTGGTCGCTACCCTCACAGAACTTGCGAGGTAAAGGGGCATACAGAGCAATAAACCAGCAATTTGATGACAGTGCCAAGATAGAGGTGAAGGCAGCATCTCATAGTTTGGAAGATCCAAACTTCACTCAGTCCTGCTGGTGGTTGAGTCTGGCTCTCAGAGGTTTCCTGATTAAGTCTGGAGGGTATGTCAAGGAAGCATGATGAAGAAGGAGGGAATACATGTCCAGCCATGTGAGTGAGTCCACAAGTGAAAACCAGGAGGAAAGGCAGAGTGCAGGGAATTTTGTGCATAAAAATGAACAAAATTAATGTACTGTTCGACAAAGACATTTCTGGGCCGTGGATTTAATCCTAGGCTGTGTAAAAACTAAGTAATTGATTCCCTCTTTACTTTAAAGGTGTTTCCCTGTATTTGATTTGTTTGTGTGTATGTATAAAAGGAAAATACCAGAGCAAGTTTAAGGGCTTCTAGTTCTGCTTTCTCATCATAGTCTTGATAACTTGGAACTAAAAAGTTTTTGCTGAAATTGTCTGTGACTCTTTATAAATCACACTGCCCCTCAAACACATTTAAGGATGGTGAAGGATCTGACACGTAGGTGGGAAGTTCTGAAGATGCAGCAGCTCTCCCTGTTTTCTTTGTTACTTAAGAAGAGAGCTAGAAATGAGTGTACGTCAGATTATTCTTGTGTTCTAAGTGTTTTGGTTGAAGAGGTAAAGTGTTTGGCTTGAAAGCATACAAATTTTCATCCACTACTTAGTGTACAAACTTGATTACTTAAGAGATTGAGTAATGGCCTCCAGTGAAACACATTCTTTTTAAAAAGCAAAGTGAAGGATGCTATTTAAATCAGAAGGGGCGAAATTGGATATTTTATGAATTTATTAATCATTGCAGGCATAGAAGTAGTGTTCCTTAAGATGCTTTTTAGACAGAGACTCTGGGATGAGTTATGTAAGCAGATCTGGTTGCAGCTTCAGCAGCCAGATACTATCTTTGAATATAATTTCAAGGAAAAAGGACTCCACTGAGCTCACTGCTTCTCTCTCATTATTATTTCGGAAGGTCATGTGGCACAGAGGGGGCCCAGGCCTACCTATACTCCCTCCACTAGCTATGTTGCCATTTTATATTCTTTCTATAAGATGCCAACAGAAGCTGCTCATCATTCAGTCAGACAAACGTGTCCCAGGCAGGTATTGACTTACAGGTTATCTTTGACCAGGAAGACAGTGGTATCAGGGTAGAGTCTGGTTGTGGGTCAATGCAGTGGGGACCTTAGGTTCTACAAGTATAACAGAGCCTGATCTATCTGGCCTTAGAAAGCTTCAGGGTGACACAGTCCAGCACCCTGGATAGCTCCTTTAACAGCTGCGGCTGGTCAGCAGGGACTTAAAGTTGCTAAAGAACTCATGCCCATTTAGCTGTCTTCATCTGTTTTGTAGGACTCTGTTAAAAGAGATCTTAGTTCTTTTGGGCTTGGGGACTCACTCTTGTTCACTCAAAATGAATTAGTTCTTACATTTATTATCACATTTGTGTCTGGTCACCTCCTGGCTTGATGTATGCACCTATGTCTGGAAAAGTTTAGAGAATGGGGTAGAGGTGGAGGCTGCTCTCCCATCTCCTAACTGTTTTATCTTTTCAGAGATACAACTGAGATCCTAACCCTTTGGTCTCTTTATTTCCACACTTGCTCTTCTACAGTTCAGTTTCTAGGTAACAGTGGGAGAGATCTTGTAGATATATTAATCAGATCCTGTGGTCTTGAGTTTATAACTCTCAGTGTAGATCTTATTCTCAGGAAAAAAGTTTTGTTCTGCAGGTGAAAACATTTGACATATTCTCACTTCTGGTTCCTTCTTCCCCATTCACTATACTCCAGTAACACTGACCTTTTTTTTTTCTATTCCCTGAACACACCAACGTGTTCCTTTCTCAGGATCTCAGCACATGTGGTTTCCTTTTTCCCTTTGCTTGGAATATCCAGACCTTTACTTGGCTGGTTTCTTGTCATTCAGACTCTGCCCAAAGTCACTTTTTCAGAGAGACCTTCTCCCCCTCCCATGAGTAATCCTACTCTTATTTCTCTTTACAGCTCTCAAATTTTTATGAAGTTTTCCTATTTATTAATTTGATTATTGTCTATCCACCCAAACTTGGATGTAAACTCAGTGACAGCTGACTTCTGGTCAGCATTGTTTGTTGCTATAGCTCCAGTGCATTTATTCATGTTGGATGCATTCCTACTAAATAGTTGAATATGGCAAAGGATCAAAATCATGATAGATAAAAACTGCTGGAGGCTCGCAGAGAAGGAAGAAATATCACTGGGTTAGGCTGATAAGAGAAGTGTTAATACAAGTGGTACATTTGATATAAGCATGCAGATAAATGGTAGTTTGGAAGAGAATTCCAGAAATGTGAAATAGTATTGAGAAATTGAGTAAGTCAGCCTTGGAAGAACCCAGGGCTTATTGTTCTCTCCATTTGTTTTGCTCTTCAGCTCTCTGAAGTGGACATTCTCCAGGGTCTTGTCTTCAATCTCTGCTTCTTTTTCTTCTTCATCCTTCTTTTTCCACCCAGTTGCTGAGGGAATCGTATATATACCTGGTACAGGCTGAATTGTGTCTCCCAGAAAGATATGTTGAAGTCGTAACCCTCAGTGCTTCAGAATGTGATCTTATTTGGAAATAATATCATTGCAGGTGTAATTAGTTAAGATGAAGTTATACTGTGGTGTAAACTACAGTATACTTCCAGTATGTACTCCAGTATATGGGTCCTTAATCTAATGTGACTGATATCCTTAGAAGAAGAAGATACAGACACAGAGAAAGAGAATACCCTATGGGGAGAGAGAGAGAGAGAGAGAGAGAGAGAGAGAGAGAGAGAGAGAGAGAGAGAGAGAGAGAGAGAAGAGAGAGAGAGAGAGAGGAGAGAGAGAGGGGGAAAGAAAAAGGAGAGAGAAGAGAAACATCTATAAAGTAAGGAACACCAAAGATTGCTACTGCCTAGGAAAACTAATATAATAATATAATATTTGGGGCCTAAACTGTCACAACTGTGACAATATCTCCAAAACCAGGCTCCTGCCCCAGGCTGATTTCTCAGTGACTCCCTGTGTTTCCCTCTGCTACCAGCCCCTCGGCTGCCTGCTGTGTGTGTCAGTTCCCTCGCCACTCCCTCTGGCAGCCATACTTCAACCTGGGGAGTTCATTATTTCCATTGTTTCACATTGCAGTCTCTGCCTCTGACGTTTCCAGAGCTCTTGCCTAGTTCTGTTGAGTCTATCTCTTAAACGCATTTTCATACACTTACCATTGCTGAGTTAGCTACATAACCTTTCACCAGGATGCTTGAAATAATTTATTGTTTCCATTTGCCTTCTCCTTCATCTAAGCCATTTGCTTATTTCTTTTTTCTTCTTGTGAAACAGTCTGCACATTGACACTCTACTAGTGGTCATAAAGCAAATCACTGATCATGTCAAATACCCTGTGGAGGATCCTTTAATGACTTCTACAGTCCACGGAATGATCCTTAAACAAGTATTCAAGGACTTCCACAATCTTGTTCTAGCCTAACTTTCTAGTCATTTTAAAGTCACCGTTTCCACTTCTGAAATAGGCACTCCAGACACTGAATTACCTGTTCTTCTACAAATATGATGGTTCCATTTCTTTGCTGGGAATTTCTTTCCAGATTTACCTGTAAAAATTCTAATCCTAATCAAAAGTGACTGTTGTGAAACCTCTGAAGATAATGCAGAAGTCCTCTCTCTGCTGGGACCTTGATATTAGTTTATTCTATTGTACTGCATATATTTCATTGTCCATATTCCGTCCCATATTGAATATGAACTCCTCAGAGGGAATCACCCAATATCCTCAGAGTCACTCAGTGAATAAATAAAAGAATAAATAGGAAATTAGGATCAGTTTGTGGGCTTTAGTAAACAGAAAAACATTATACTTTTTCACTATGGGAGAGGTATGATGAAAGAGTCTTTAATGCAGATGAATCTGCCAGAGGCATACAAGAGATACCAGACAAGGGAAAGAATCAAAGCATGAAGAAGAATTTGGCTGATATTCAACTAGCTTAGATGTACTAAAAATCTGGACATTTTGGCATTCATGAAATGGAAAAAAGGGGAATAGAATAAATGATATCATAATGAAAAGATATACATTGCTTGAAGATGATTAAATATGGGTTACCCAGGAGGGAAAGGAGTTAAAGAGATTCAGACATAGATTGAATGAACTGAGAAATGAATGATTTGGAAATCAAGAGGAAGGCCAGTCATCAGGGGGTAGGATAAGTTCAATTCTAGACACGCTGCATTTGAGATGATAGCTGGATGTCCAGATGGAATTATCCAGCAGCCACAGAAACAGAATCAGCTCTCTGCAGATATTCCAGGGGTGGGGATTTGAATTAATTTCCTCAATTAATTTTAAAGAAACTTGATGAAAAGAATGGTCTGAATACTTCTTGAAGGTTGCACATAATTAATAATGGAGAAGTAACTCTAAAACCTTCCTTTTGATTTTCATACTAATATAAGCATTTTCTGAATCTTACCAAGCCTTGTAAGAAACATTCTTATTAACAAAAGTGTATGTACAAGGTCCTTCTAAACAGAAAATTATAAATTAGTCCTACAGGGCCAAATGCACCTCTCTGGGAGCTTACAATTTAAAAAAGAATATGCTGCCGCCAGCACGTTAAGCTGTATAAATAATAAACTGCAGAAACGCATATAAGCATTTTTATGATGTCCAAACAAGAACCAATCAGTTTTTTTTTTTTTTTGCAAATTATTTGTACTGTGGGAGTTCATAACCTCCTTTTTCTGACCCAGAGGTTGCCTAATCCTTCCCTTATTTCTACTTCTACTTTTTTTTTACTCTCTATCATGTGTTAACATACCTACTATGCAACAGATATGATGATGGAGGTTGAGGGCAGCAGAGTTTTAGTGTGTACCCATGTAAACTATCAGATAATTTTTTTTCTTTTTTTATTTGAGACAGAATCTCACTCTGTCACCCAGGCTGGCACGTAGGGGCACTATCTCGGCTCATTGCAACCTCTGCCTCCCAGGCTCGAGCGATTCTCCTGCCTCAGCCTCCCGAGTAGCTGGAACTACAGGCATGTGCCACCACGCCTGGCTAATTTTTATATTTTTGGTAGAGACAGGGTTTCATGATGTTGGCCAGAATGGTCTTGATCTGTTGGTCTTGACCTCATAATCCACCTGCTTCGGCCTCCCAAAGTGCAGGGATTATAGGCGTGAACCACCTTACCCGGCCTATCATGTAATTTTCAAGTGAAAGTCTTTGCAATGAAAATTTTTAAAAGAATGGCATTGCCCCCAGGGATTGGTAAATTTACTGGGTGTTTGGCTCCTGGTTCTCATCAGAGATATAGAAAGACACACCGTGAAAGTCAAGACCTGAAAACCTCATTCCATGTAAGAATGGCATCCCCATTACCAGTGTAAAGTGCCTGTTAATGGTTAATGCGGTGCTAGGAAACTTAGATGTGTTTGTGCACACATGCATGCATGCATTTGAAGAAGAGCTCAGGAGAGTAAAATCATAGCCTTTCAACCTGTGAAATGACAGTAGTTCTTTTTTTCCTCTCCTTTTGGCCAAGTAAGCTTTATCTTGGAGATAATTAAGACAAAATGCCTCTGACAAATAAAATCAGTATAGAACCCCAATTTCTTGGCAGCTTTTGTGGACACAGCTGAAGCTTTCAGAGGTCTTGAAAAACCATGGCAACAAATGCCTTTGAAGGGTAATCAAAGGTTCCAAACGTTTTTAATCGCCGGTGTTTTTTATGCTACCACTTCAAGCATTCTTCTTCATTTTTTGTTCATCTGATTGAAATTAAATTTCCAATTTCCCTACTAAGTGGTTCAGTCCTGGTCATGCGATCAACTATTTCCATTAAAGTAGTAGAGTTTGTGCCCACATGTAGTTGTTAAGCTCATCAACAATTCCATTAGAAAGCTTCATTTATCAGTGGTAATAATTTTCCATAAAAATTATAGATAGGTTTTAATGGGCACATTTTCAAAAAGCATCAACTAGTCCTCAAAATTATGTGTTGACACTGTTCTTACGATGGTGGTTTCTGGCCTAATTCTGCCAAATTTCTCTATTCTCCATAGAGAACTGCTGTCAGTAGCTTTATATCCTGTTAAAGAGAATGGCCCATATCTGTGATACTCATTCAGAGAAACGTATACTTTTAGACGTAGGCTGCTAATTTCAAGATATATGCTATGGTATTTCAGCACTATATAGGTTATCCTGTAACCTGATTGCCTGGCTTTTTGGCTGAAAAATAATAATATGCAAGGATAATCTAGTTCATAAGTCTATCATCTACTTAGCAAAACTTGTCGTGGATACTCTGTTAATTTTCCACTCATGTGAATTGGAAAGCAGGTTTGATTTTTTTATTTTTCAAAAGATGTGCCTTACTTGAGAAAAGAATACAGTGGGGAAAGCACTTCTATTATTTTTCTCATATTTCCATTTTCCTTCAGTGGAAATGAAAAGACATTTTAGTTTTTCAGTTGCTAAGAAATTAAGGAACAAAAGAAAAAACAACTTAATTATTAAATTACAATTTCTTTCTGTAATAATAACTTGCTCTCTCTATTTTCTTTGAGAAAGAGTATATGGATTTTAAATTTTATTCAAATAAGCATCATCTTTCTGTGATCCATGTGGCTTAGAAAGTACAGAGTGAATGAGTAGGGAGTTCCTAAATTATCACCCAAGAGTGGGTGGCTAGATTATATTTATAATATGAACTTTTGTCTTAAGTGCAATGACTTAAAAGAATGGCTGCCTCACTTTAGGCAATTTCATTAAGTGATATGGACAAATTTTTCCTTATATATCATAAAAGATAAATTATAGTTTATAAAATAGTATAAATTTCTAATTATTTTGTGCCTTTGAGACCTTGGAGTTACTAATAAGGGATTTTGTTTCAAATTAATTAATTAATTAATTAATTAATTTTGAGACACAGTCTTGCTCTGTTGCCCAGGCTGGAGTGCAGCGGTGTGATCTAGGCTCACTGCAACCTCCACCTCCCAGGTTCAAGCGATTCTCCTGCCTCAGCCTCCCGAGGAACTGGGACTACAGGCACGTGCCTCCATGCCTGACTAATTTTTGTATCTTTTAGTGGAGACGGGGTTTCACTATGTTGGCCACTTGGTCTTGAACTCCTGGCCTCAAGTAGTCCTCCTGCCATGGCCTCCCAAAGTTCTTGGATTACAGGCATGAGCCACCATGCCTGTTTCATTTAAAAATAATTAAAAGTATATTTTGCTACCACCATTAACCAGTTAAGCCATGATGGTATATTATAATCACCATGGAGATGGTTTTCCTCTTTTTTATTTTATTTTATTTGTTTTCTGATGGCTAGCGTGCTGGTTACTCTTCCTATTTTACAAGTGCCTGTGGGCCAGCCCCATTTTTGCCCTCTTACTTCATTTTTTATTTCATCCCGTTTCACTCTTCATAGCACATCTGTACTCTGTACATACCCAGAGACCTCCCTGTTGAAGTTCTTCACATTCTCTTCCCTAGAGAGGGTTAACTTGTTGAGCTCAGAGACTTAAATTTAAAATAAAGTGTAACAGATGCATATTGAATGACTATTTTATTTTAGCTCTAGGAGAAATGCAAAAATAATGTCATCCCTAGGCCCTGAAATCCAACCAAGGATTCTGCTTGTACACGAGGAGAAAGGCTGTGATAATGCACTTGAAACCGCGGAAGAGTTAAATTCAGCACTGCAAGTGATAATGGGACTTAGGGGTATTTCAGAAAAAAGTGGTATGAGTTCAGAGGCAAGAGAAAACAGAATGCTCTAGATTAAACTCAACTTCATGGAGGAGATGGTGTTTAAATAGATACCTTTTCACAGAAACATGAAGAGAGTTCTACTTCACCGTAAGTGGACTGTGACTTGTCATTAGTCATTGCATGTTTAATTCTGAATGTGTAATAACTGTGTATTTTTATAGCAAAATCACAATTACTTTTGCACCAACCTAATAGAATAGTGTAGGTTTAAAAAACTATTTGTAATATATTCTAACATATTTCTTATATATATTTGTTTTACTATCATTAGCAGTAAGTTTATTTTGTATCCAGAGACTGAATAATCTTTTTTTTCTAGGATGTGAGTAATGTACTATTTTAACTTACTTCTGAAGTTTGGCATGGGAGTAATATTAATAAAATCTAAAGATGGTCCTCTGCAGTGATAGATAATGTAGCTGTTAAGGAGGTAAGTGTATTTGATAATTTTTAATATGATATGAAGGAAAACAACTAGTCCCAAGCTAAGATTTATTTAGGTAGGCTTAGCTTATATGTCATAATTTTTATGTTTGCAACTTTCTTGATTTTCTTCCTCTGGCTTTACTTCTATGAGATATTTATGAAAGGATGTTTTTGAAATTGGGACTAGAAACTTTTGCTTCTAAGGGTTGACATAAACTTTTCCACAACATGAACAATTAGTAGGTGATAAACTTATATACACTCTTGAATTTTTAAAATTGTGGCAGTAAAAGTGATCTCAGAAAAGGAAGAAAATGCTTTTGCCAGCTTTTATCAATTATATACAGTGTGTTTGAGAGATTTCAGTTCCTCTCTTCTTCTTTCTCCCTATATAATACTTATCTTAAGGTTGATACCATTGATGCACTTGGTGTAAACACATGAGATAATAGCAGTATATGAATCTCAGTCCCAGAAGTGGGCTTCTTTTACTTTGCCACCTGTTCTGACTGCATTTCTCCTGACTTTCTGTAAATCCAGGGGAGGAGCTATAAGAGCAAGGCGTGTGCTAACGTAACTCTGGGGATGAAGCATCCTTCTCTTTTTCTGAGTTTGTTCTCATATCTCCTTACTGAACCAAGGAAGGGCATCAGTGTCAGACTTCCTGACTGAAGATCTATTTGATCTAGAAATAAAAGTACCGTGAAGGTCCCTGGGTAACATGTATTGCTTATAAAATGCTTTTTTTGGAGATGACTTTGTTTCTGAATATAAGGCAGGATAAAACATTTGATTCAAAGGTTTTTTTGTAAACGTGTGTGTGTGTGTGTGTATGTGTGTGTGTGTGTGTGTGTGTGTGTGTGTATTCACAAATAGCTGCACATCTACATAAGCCCATATATGAGTACAGCCCACTCTCCATGTTTGTGGGTCCAACCTCCATGGATTCAACTACTGCAAATCAAAAATATTTGGGAAAAAAAAAAGGGATGGTAATGTCTGTACTGAACATACACAGAGTTTTTCCTTGTCATTATTCCCTAAGCAATATAAAAACTATTTACATAGGATTTACATTGCATTAGGTATTATAAGTAATCTAGAGATGTTTTAAAGTGTATGGGAGGATGTGTGTAGGTTATATGCAAATATCATGCTATTTATGTAAAGGACTTGAACATCTATGGATGTTCAAGTTTTGGTATCTGGGGAGTCTTGAAACCAATCCCCCACAGATACTGAGGGGCCACTGTATGCATATTCATAAACACACACACACACACACACACACACACACACACACACACACACACACAAATATGTATAGACTATTTTTTTTTTTTTTTAATTTGAGACCAAGTCTCACTCTGTTGCACAGGCTGGAGTGCAGTGGTGTGACCTTGGCTCACCACAACCTCCACCTCCCGGGTTCAAGCAATTCTGTTGCCTCAGCCACCCAAGTAGCTGGGATTACAGGTGCCTGCCACGATGCCCAGCTAATTTTTGTATTTTTAGTAGAGGCAGGGCTTCACCATGTTGGCCAGTCTAGTCTCAAACTCCTTACCTCAAGTGATCCGCCCGCCTTGGTCTCCCAAAGTGCTGGGATTACATACTGTGAGCCACCACACCCAGCTGCAATGTGTATAGACTTTTGAAATATGTACTACAAAATATTAACAGTGACTATCTCGAATGATAAGATTATGAATAAACTTTGTTCTTTTTGCATATCTGTATTTTTCTTTTACCATAGTAAACATCTTTTACTTATGTAATAAAAACATCATTAAAAATCCATGCTGCAATTGATTAATTATACACTAACTTTTTTTTTGCTCTTCCCTCAGTACGGTAAGATTGTTCTGTATTTACCAAATCTTCACACTTAATTTGCAAATTGTTTTTGCTGTCTGTTTGCAAGAGGTCAAATTTGCACTAAAGTTCAGCTTTCATTCATTACCCATGAGCCCAAGTGAAATTGCATCAGGTGGATATTAGGTAGCTGAGGCCAATACAATGTTATTCTTCTGGGTTGTTGAGAAATTATAGCAGAGGAAAGCCTGTATTGATAATAGAGTACCACCAGGAATCTAGGTCTTTAGAACTGCTGGCTTGACTGGCAAGGGTAAAATATTTCAGTTATGCAGCCATTGAATGTTGACTCTAGCTATGCATTTCAGAAAGGAAGAGCTAGTTGCACATATACTGGCCACAAAGTCTACACACATGTGAAGAGCATGCTACACACATAGACTAGATACGCTGGCTCATCAGCCTGGAAACAGTGCCTGACCCTCACTTTGATTGTTTGAATGTGTTCTGACCCACTACCCTGCTTCTGGATCCTTTCCTGTTTTTTTTTTTTTTTTTTTTTTTTTTTTTTTTTTTTTTTTTAAAGCATTTTATCTTTGAATTAAAATAGTACTTTCCATTGCTTCATTTTTTTCCCTAAGGAGTTTAGCTTTGTTTAATTAGAAACAAGACCACAATTGTTACTGGTCTGGTGCAATCTTGTTTAGGACTCCCATTTTGCTTAAAACTATAACTGGATTAGGGATCACTGTGATTTAGAGTGTGCAGTATGAAGTTATTTAAATACTTAATAGTATATTTGAAATGAAAGGAGTAGAAATTAAAGACTGAGTCCAAGAAATAACAGAGGAGACTGATTTACTTCCGTAAGATTTTGTAGAGACTGTTCCCTTCTTTATAATCGGCTTTGTTTCAGTTACCATTTAAGTGCAGTGAGCTCTTATAAAAAGGCTATGGGTAAGGTTATAGTAGCATTCTTCTAAGAAAAACTATAGGACTAGTCACTATGAAGCTATCTGCTTTGTACCTGCCAATATGGTGATAGATATGGAAGGGTCAGAAAAACAGGGCTTCATGTTCAGTTTTTCCTTTTTCCTTTCTTTCACCTATTTTTTTCAACTTTCATGTCTTATTATATGCAAGATAGCATGCCCGTTCTTTACCTTCAATGGACTTTTGCATTTTTAATCCAGATCATATTTTGTCACAATTTTTAAAAGTAGCTAATAAAAATAGTTATTACATGAGAATTTGCTTTAGAAATTATCCAACACCATAGACAAATAGTATGATTCATATATTTACTTTTAGAAAAATTATTTTATGTATTAGGGCTTTTAGTTTTGAGTGAGCAAAATCCAATTCAAATTAGCTTTCGGTAGAGGTAGTGTTAAAGGAAAGGAATGGACTTCAGTGGAAGGTTACTTTGGTGTCTTGGCTAACTGCAAACATGGCAAGGTGCAACCAGACCTCAGTGATCACAGACCCAGGGACTCAGACCCTCTTCTCCATGTGTCAGCTTCATGTTCTCTGTAAATATGCATTTTCCCTAAGGTGGGAAGCAGAGCTGGCAACAGCTGCCAGGGTTTACTTCCTGTGGCATTCTTCCAGTTAGCAAATATTAGGGAAGAACTCTGATTGGCCCAGCTTTGGGACACAGCTCTAGACCAACTAGCTGTTCTCAGGAGGCAGTAACATGTACAGAGGTGATCTCTGGGGCTCGCCCTGTGAAATCATTGTGAGCCAATCACTACCTCCATCCTCAATATTGATGTCTACTATGCTTGATGTCTCTGACATCATTTCCTCAAGTATAAATGGCACCCTGGTTCCTACCTTGCTGGATTGATGTAGTGATTAGAGTTCATGCTTAACCTACAGTGGGTTCTCTATAAAGGGTCATTGGCATCATTACTTCCTGTTGACTCTACCACATTCCCTGTAGATATCTTTCTGCTCTGAGACTAAGCAGAGAGAATAATTTAACATTTCATTATTGTGCTTCTAAGTTCACTTTTACCTCTTCTTTTTTACTTTTCTCTTTATTATTTTTAATTTCTTAAAAATAAAATTGTGTATATTTAAGGTGTACAAGATGTTTTGATATATGTAGTGAAATGATTACTACAATCAAGCTAATTAACATATCAATCTCCTCACATACTTGTCATTTTTGGGGGGCATGGAAGGAGAGCATCTGAAATCTCTCTTAGCAAATTTCCAGTGTATAGGACAGTATTGTTAAACATAGTCATCATGTTGTTCTTTAGATTTCTAGACTTGTTCATGCTACATAATTACAACTGTGTACCCTTTGACCAATATCTCTCCATTTTCTCCGCTTCCCTAAGCCTGAAATTATGTGATATGTGTATATAGTGTGTGTAATATATGTACATATAAATTGTGTGATATATATGTGTGTATATGTACAAACACACACATACACACATATGTATGTATATACATGCACACATACACAATGGGATATTATTCAGCTTTGATAAAGGAGGTTCTGCATTTGCAACAGCTTGGATGAACTAGATGACATTATGTTTAGTGAAACAAGCTGGACACGAAAAGAACATGCCCCTTACTTATTAGACATGAATTTCTTTCACTTAGCTAGTACCTGAAAATAGGACCAGGTGTTTTGCATGATTTACAAATAACTGTATAAATATAGCATAGCAAGTTATATGACAATGTCGCCATTTCTGCTATAAAATCAAAAGATGAGATCAGAACATTTAACAACTTCCCTGTGGATTTCTACCTCTCACCTAAGCTTTTTTTTTTCTTTTTTCTTTTTTTTAACCTTAAGAACACCAAGCTTTAGATAGCAGAGTTCAGGTATCCTTAGGTTCAAATATACAGTTTCTTAGCTTTAGGGAGACTTGGAAAATTCCTGGAATGAATTTTCCATATTATCTTTGATTGCTCCATTGCCCATTTTTTGTGTTTTTAACTAGCCTTTCTCGACTTAAAATATACCTTAAAAAATAACAAAGGTGGTGTTTAATTTACATAGTATGAAATTAAAGGTAAACAACTTTAAATTAAATTTTGTTGGATGTATAAATTATTAAAATATCCTTTCTCTTATGGCTGGGTAAGTCCTTATAGTCTGTTCAGCCTGCTATGTCTCTTTCCATGAGAATACTCCCAAAGAATGGGGCTCTGCTTCCAAATGAGCTGAGAATTTTGTAGTAAATTTTAAAAAGCTAAATTTCATAATAACCTTTATAATTGCTACTTCAAAATGGAGTTTGGAATGGCACCAAATTATTAATCAGTAGAAGGAGAATAGATTGCAAGAAGGTAATTATATCAAATTGAACACTTCTCGAAATATATTCTGTTAAATAAAATATAGTTCCTCTTCCCTGTTCTCATTAGTAAGCAATGAGGACAATTTAGGTAGCATGAATCAGGAATCAGAGTACTTTTCTGTTCCACAGATTGGTTTAATCATTTTGGGCTCACTTCAAACTATAAATGAGCATTGTCCTTTCACTTCCTGGATAGGAGAGGCAACCACGTTCACTGCAAAGCCCAGGAGTGAGTTGTTTGTCTGCGTTAGGGTCTCTGGAAGAGGCATGTTATGACTTTCCCATTCCTGGACAGTTTAGACTGTAATTCTTGTTGTTTAAAAAGGTGCTTGAATGTATTTTGTTCAGAGCCTTGAGTAAATGGCTGTTATTCTTACTTTTTTTTTTTGCCTGCCTTTTCCAGCATTAGAATAGTTTTTAGCCCTGACAGTTAGCTTTATGCTGACTGATGTGAATTGTTTTTGCATAGGACCAAGTGTTTTCCATGATTTACAATGGACTGCATAAATATAGTCTAACAAGTTATATGATGTGAATAAAATTACTTAAGGGTAAAATGGGTTGTTTACTGAGAAAATGATGTTATTACAAACTGGTTTGAGGGTATTGTGTTTTAGATGCTGTCCTTACGAATTTGAGCTCTGTTGGTTTGGAGACTTATTATCTAATAATAATGGTTAATGTGTAATGAATACTTGCCCTGCTCCAGGCTCTATGATACGTGTCCTGGATGCATCATCTCATTTAATCCTCCATAAAATTTGAGGAAGTCAGCATTATAATTAACCTCACTTTTCAGATGAGGAAACCAAGCTATGTAAGAAACAAAACCAGTGTTGAATCTGAGTAGTCAGACGACAAAGCCTGACTCTTAACCATTGTGTTCTGTTGCCTTTCCCAAGGGAAAGGAGGGCTTCCAAAAAGGCCGCTGGAAGTAAGGAGTGTCACCTGATCATAGCTGGCTCCTTGTCCCACTAGGTTAACAGACCACAGACAGGGAGGCATAGAGTTGGCTGAGGTTAGTCCTGATCGCCAAGGGGAAATGGGGCTGTTACCATGTAATAGACGCTAGGTTGCTCCTGTGTGTCTCCTTATATCCTACTAGGTGTAGGATAAAGGTTAAGGATTACTCCTTCCTCTATTTGGAGAGGAGACCAAGGCCCTGCAGGAATAGACGTTTGGGTGAGCTGAAAGCCAAGGGCAATTGGCCCATCTTGGGAAGGAGAGTCACAGATACACTTGTGACTGATTGGACCAGAAACAGAGACTGCAGTGTTCACCTGCAGTTTGGGTGTCTGCTGCTTGTTCTTTCTGGGGTATCTGAAGGTTGAAAAACACAGCTAACACTTAGCCTTTTTTCTATTGTGCATGAAAGAACTGTGATAGTTTTTTCTTGCTTAAAAATGTTCTGGTGGTGAAGTTCATTGCTTAGTCTGTGAGTTGCTGGGAAATAACCACAGGATGGGGAGGTAGTAGAATGAGAAAAGAAAAGAAGGTTGTGGATGTCAGGCTGGTGTGGGCTTGACATTT
Source organism: Sapajus apella (assembly GCF_009761245.1). NCBI lineage: Eukaryota > Metazoa > Chordata > Mammalia > Primates > Cebidae > Sapajus > Sapajus apella. The sequence continues at coordinate 5,337,841 of NW_022437045.1, read as the reverse complement.
TTTAAATATACATTTCTTCTTTATGGGGTATTTAAAAAACATCAAATCAATACACAAGCTTAAATTTTAAGCAGCATAACATTGTATATGATGAAAGGTTAAGGTCTTTCTCTGGTCTCATACAAAAATCTACAGTCTCTTTCTCAATAGGTAAACACTATTAACAGTTTCTTCTGAAAACTACATATGTACACACACACACACACACACACACACACACACACACCCCCCACATGGATATTTTGTTAACCTAAGTGGCCTTATACTCTACACATTATTCTGTGCCTAGCTTTTCTCATAGAATAATGTAAATTGGAGATATTTCCATATCAGTACATATTGGTTTCATTCATTCATTCATCATATATATTCATATATAATGGCTATTAGTCCATAGTATGGAGTAATAATACCTTTTATCGATGCAAAGTTTTAGGGTTGACAAAGGGTTTGCATATGTTTTTTCACTGGGTCATGTAGCAGCCATCAGTGGACATATTAAGAATCCCAGAAGGGTAACTTGGGCATCACCCAGGATCGCATGGAGATTGGGACTCAAACAACTAACATTCCCTAAACAGGCTCATATTGCTGCAACTTAGTGCAGCCACCGCAATGTTTATGGAAACTCTTTGAAAGCAGTAAAAAAATCACCAATCTGGAACATCAAGAAGCCAGACAACAAGGAGATACAGACCTCAGGAGAGTGAGAAAAGAGAGTAATTGAAGTTTAGAACTGAATGGGCATTAATGAACAACAGATACATCTCTGTCCTTTCACGGATAAGGACCTGGGTGTGGCCTGGAGACATTAAGTAGCATGTTTAGGTCACACAACTGGATTGTTTTCTTTCCTGAGGCTCGTTCTGGCGAGGGGTGGAAAGACAGATGCCAGATTTTTCCAGGCTTTCTTTCTCATCAGTTAGAAAGGGATGTGGAGGGAATGCAGCTTGAGAAGCCAAACACCTTTGAGAAATGAGAACTCTGCTTTCTGATGTGGAATACATCCCGTGGGAGATAACTCCCCTGCCAGGGCAGTGTGACCACTGAGACTTGAGCTGTCTGGGTGCCCAGGTAATACCACTCCTGTTTTTGTTTACTCATCATTTAGTATTCACACAGTTCTTTGTCCAAGTACAGGGCCGTGCAGGGCCATAGCAGCAAAAAGGAAGAAGCTGTGCCCAACCATAAAAACTATAAAATGTACCGGATTATCTATGCTAGTTTGGGTTAAATTTACCATGCAAAAAACATAGAGCATTACTTCTTACACATAGATTGTATTTGTTCTATTAAACAACCATCCTGTAAAGGATTTATTCATTCACTTGTTTTGATTTGTTAGAAGAAATTATCACTTAAGAAAGTAGACTAGTATTTTTTTTTATTATACTTTAAATTCTGGGATACATGTGCAGAATATACAGGTTTGTTACATAGGCATACACGTGCCATGGTGGTTTGCTGCACCCATCAACCCATCATCTACATTAGGTATTTCTCTTAATGCTATCCCTCCCCCTACCCCCTTAAAAGCCCGAGTGTGTGATGTTCCCCTCCCTGTGTCCATGTGTTCTCATTGTTCAACTCCCAGTTGTGAGTAAGAACATGCGGTGTTTGGTTTTCTGTTCCTGTGTTAGTTTGCTGAGAATAATGGTTTCCATCTTCATCCATGTCCCTGCAAAGGACATGAACTCATTCTTTTTTATGACTTCATAGTATTCCATGGTGTGTATATGTGACACATTTTCTTTGTCCAGTCTATCACTGATGGGCATTTGGGTTGGTTCCAAGTCTTTGCTATTGTCAATAGTTCTGCAATAAACATATGTGTGCATGTGTCTTTATAGTAGAATGATTTATAATCCTTTGGGTATACACCCAGTAATGGGATTGCTGGGTCAAATACTACAAGGCTACAGTAACTAAAACAGTGTGGTACTGGTGCCAAAAACCATTGGAACAGAACAGAGGCTCAGAAATAATGCCACACATCTACAACCATCTGATCTTTGACAAACCTGACAAAAACAAGCAATGAGGAAAGGATTCCCTGTTTAATAAATGGTGTTGGGAAAACTGGCTAGTCATATGCAGAAAACCAAAATTGGACCACTTGCTTACACCATATACAAAAATTAACTAAATGTAAGACCTAAAGCCATAAAAATCCTAGAAGAAAACCTAGGCAATACCACTGAGGACACAGGCATGGGCAAAGACTTCATGACTAAAACACCAAAAGCAATGTCAACAAAAGCCAACATTGACAAATAGGATCTAATTAAACTAAAGAGCATCTGCACAGCAAAAGAAACTAACATTAGGGTGAACAGGCAGCCTACAGAATGGGAGAAATTTTTTGTCATCTATTCATCTGACAATGGGCTAATATCTAGAATCTACAAAAGACTTAAACAAATTTACACAAAAAAATAAGCCCATCGAAAAGTGGGTGAAGGATATGAACAGACGCTTCTCAAAATAAGACATTTATGTGGCCAAGAAAGCATATTTTAAAAACCCTCATCCTCCCTGGTCATTAGAGAAATGCAAATCAAGACCACAATGACATACCATCTCATACCAGTTAGAATGGTGATCATTAAAAAGTCAGGAAATAGGCCAGGCATGATGGCTCACACCTGTCATCTCAGCACCAGCACTTTGGGAGGCCGAGGCAGGTGGATCATGAGGTCAGGAGTTTGAGACCAGCCTGTCCAACATGGTGAAACCCCGTCTCTACCAAAAATACAAAGATTAACTGGGCATGGTGGCATGCATCTGTAATCCTAGCTACTTAGGAGGCTGAGGCAGGAGAATTGCTTGAATCTGGGAAGGGGAGGTTGCAGTGAGCCGAGGTCATGCCGCTGCATTCCATCCTGGGCGACTCTGTCTAAAAATAAAGAAGTCAGGAAACAACAGATGCTGGAGAGGATATGGAGAAATAGGAATGCTTTTACACTGTTGGTGGGGCTGTAAATTAAACTATTGTGGAAGACAATGTGGTGATTCTTCAAGGATCTAGGACTAGTAATTATTTCTAGGTCTGATAGGCTTTTTAGTTTGTTTCCTTATTTCTGAAGTGGACTTAAACCAATTTGAAAAACAGGGATGACTGAACTCATGTGTTAATCCTGTGCTAGAGGAACCCCTTGACATTAATTCAGAAGCGCCCAACTGATCGTTCATTACTTCCTTTTTATTTATTTTTTCAAATTTTATTTTAAAAATCAGGTGTATATATGCAGGTTTGCTACAGAGGTACACTGAGGGATGCTGAGGTTTGGAATATGGATGAATCTGTCACCTATGTAGTACCCAATAGATAGTTTTTCAGCCCTTGCCCCCATTTCTCCTTCACACCTCTAGTTGTCTCCACTGTCTATTGTTTCTGTCTTTATGTCCATGTGTACTAAATGTTTAGCTCCCACTTATAAGTTAGAACATGTGGTATTTGGTTTTCTGTTTCTGTGTTAGTTTGCTTAGATATTCCTCCAGCTGTATCCATGTTGCTGCAAAAGACATGAATTCCTTTTTTTAATGGCTGTGTAGTATTCCATGGTGTAGATGTAAAACATATGCTTTATTCAGGATATCTGATGGGCAGTTGGGTTGATCCCATGTCTTTGCTATTGTGAATAGTGCTCTGTTGACCATATGGGTGCATGTGTCTTTTCAATAGAACAATTTATTTTCAATAGTCTTATCAGAATACCTGGGAGGAGCTTCTCCCAGGAAGTTAGTTTGGGGAGGCTCCTGAAGATGAGTGAAATCGCTTATTAAGCACAGAAAGGCTCAAAAGTGTACAAGGGAGCATTCAGGTGTAAACAGCTGGCGGGACATGCATAGTTCACCTCCACGCCAGATCTTAGTGAACCATCTTTTCTGTTTTCTCACAAAGCACCAAAATGGCACAGAAATTGAAAGATGGAACATGGGCTTATTTATGAGTCTAGGAAGCCAGGGCAGTAAACAGAGTCCTGTTCAGGGTTTCTGAGTTTTACCCTCTTGCTCTGATTGCGAGGCTATTTTCCTCTTCCTTCCTTCTTCAGCTTAGGAAAAGAACAGTTCTGAAATTGTTTATACTACTTTTGGACACCAGAGTTTAGATTTCAAATGAGTGCAAGTGGGAGGAAAGCTTGGATAATTCTCTGGAAATAATTGAACAGAGTAAAGGAGAGGGGTCTACAGGTGAGCTGAATGCTGCCTGATTGAAGTAATCACACGAATCATCACACTTCTCTCCTCTTTGAGGCTTATCTACTGTCCCATAAGGAACTATTTCAGAAAGTCCTTTTCTGAGCTGTAGAATAGCACTTGCTTATTTGTTGAGCCTGAGAAGCATTACCAAAAGTGGTTCATTGTCCCTGGGGTATTACAATGAGCTGGTGGTCACTGATTTCATTATGTTTTCATTTATTGCAGCTGTTGGTTTGATCCTTTGCCAGGTGCTTAAAACAATTGCGGTTTTGCAGATGGTAAGCCAGAGGCTGGACAAAAAAAGAGGATGATGTCATTGTCCTGGCCAAAATTTCAACAGACTGGGGTCTAGTGAGGGCAAATAGAGGATTTCCTCTTCACTTTGTGTCATTTAGAGAAAGAAACTTTTCCAGGACAATTTTCTTTCCTAGAATTCCTTAAAAATTTTTTTTCTTTGAAAATTTACTTAGATGCAAATAAGATATTTTTGTCTCTCTTATATATTAAAAGTAAGATGCCTCTTGGAGGTGGTGGTTGTCACTGATAGGATGAACTAGAATTGACTAGCTGTAAAAGTATAATTTGGGATGCACTATTAAGGCATGCAGTTTTTATTTACGTGCCATTGTGTACGGATGTGGTCGTGGAATAGTTCAAATCATGGCGCATTGAATGTCCTCACCGGAGTTTTAGGGATGTGTTCACTGAGACGGCCAAATGCTACTTCATTGTCTTTGGCTCATGGCATTGGCTGTAAACTGGAGATATTCGCTTTAATATGTGAGTGAAAATTCATTTCCAAACATAATACTGCAGTTGTTCTGTTATAGAATATACATTTCTTATTTATTTCCTCAATACTTTGCTTTCTCCTTTTTATTTTTCTCTTTATTTTATTCTGGAGTATGTGGAAAGGTTTTCCAGAAAGATTTGCATATGTCATAATCTACTGACGAATACCTTCACGTGGTTACTCTTTCATATTTTGGGAGATGTAACTATGAAAGTGGTAGGAATCATGGGTTCTGGAAATAGTTTTATAGCTGCTTCTGGATATGCCTCCCAATGATACCATATAGTAATTCCACTAGGGAATAATATTTTTATTATTGTTTAAAAAATAAATTAATATTTAGGTGTTCTTGTTCAGTCATCATCAAGTTCTTTTTATTTCACCAACTGTAGCTTGGTACTCCTGAAAGCACAAGGACTTGTGAATGAGACAGACCTGGATTTAATCATCATGGCTTTGCTGTCTACTAGCCAAGAGAACTTGAACAAGTTAGTCAACCTCTCAGAGTCTCAGTTTCTGCTTCCGTAACATGGGAACTAGGGCAACATAACTCATTGCCTATGATTATTAGATGAGGCAAAACACTAAATTCACATAGCCTGGCACCTGGTCCATGGAAAGCACATGGGTTCTGCTGCTACCCAGTCCTTGGCCCAGTGCATGTTGCACAGAAGGGAATCTGAACAGGCCAACTCTGATTCCTATTCCTGACCTTTCCCATGTAGATACTTCTTACACCTTCAGCAACTTCTTCTTCCTCCTCTTCCTCCTCCTCCTCCTCCTCCTCCCCCCTCCCCCTCCCCCTCCCCCTCCTCCTCC
>NW_022437045.1:5207292-5331926 GCF_009761245.1 Sapajus apella | reverse complement strand
CCTCCTCCCCCCTCCCCCTCCCCCTCCCCCTCCTCCTCCTCCTCCTTCTTCTTCTTTCTTCTTCTTCCTGTTCTTCTTATTCTTATTCTTCTTCCTCCTCTTCTTCATCTTCTTCCTCCTCCTCTTCCTCTTCCCCATCCTTTTCCCCTTCTCCTGCCCTTTCCCCTTCTCCTTCCCCTTCCCCTTCTCCTTCTCCTTTTTTAAAGACAATGTCTCACTCTGTCCCCCAGGCTGAAGTTCAGCAGCACAATCACAGCTTAGGATAGCATCAACCTCCTAGGCTCGAGTGATCCTCCCATCTCAGTCTCCTGAGTAGCTAGGATGACAGGCACACACTACTACACCTGGGTAATTTAAAACATTTAATAGAGCTAGGTTCTTGCTATGTTGCCCAGGCTGATCTCAAACTCCTGGGCTAAAGTGATCCCCTTACCTCAGCCTCCCAGAGTGCTGGGATTACAGGCCTCTGCACCCAGCCTTCATTTTTCTTTTTTCATTGTACTTTAGGTTCTGGGGTACATATGCAGATCATGCAGGATTGTTGCATAGGTATACACATGGCAATGTGGTTTGCTGCCTCCATCCCCCCATCACCTACATCTGGCATTTCTCCCCATGTTATCCCTCCCTGACCTCCCCAACCCCCCGCTGTCCCTCCGTTTCCCACCAACAGAACCTAAAAATTATAGTAAACCATACAATTCATCCATGTAACCCAAAACCACTTATACCTCAAAAACAATTGAAATTAAAAATATATATATATATTAAAAATAAAAATAAAAATAATGACAAGATATACATAATATGAAATTTACTACTTTAATCATTTTGAAGCATACAGTTCAGTGGCATTAAGTACATTCATATTTTTGTACAACCAGAACGTTTCTTCCTCCCAAACTAAAGCTGTGTACATTTTTTTTTCTTGAGATGGAGTTTCACTCTTGTCACCCTGGCTGGAGTGCAGTGGCATGATCTCGGCTTGATGCAACCTCCGCCTCTGGGGTTCAAGCAATTCTCCTGCCTCAGCCTCCCGAGTAGCTGGCATTACAGGCACCCGCCACTACGCCCAGCTAATTTTTTTGTATTTTTAGTAGAGATGGGGTTTTGCCAGGTTGGCCAGACTGGTCTCAAACTCCTGACCTCAGGTGATCTGCCTGCCTTGGCCTCCCAAAGTGCTGGGATTAAGGGAGTGAGCCACCACATCTGGTCAGCTCTGTACTTATTAAACAATGACTTTCAGTCCCCCTTCTCTACATCTCCTGGTAACCCCATTCTACTTGCTGTCTCTGTGAATTTGACTATTCTAGGTACTTCATATAAGTACACCTTTGTAATATTTGTCCTTTTGTGTCTGGCTTTTTTCATTTAGCATAATGTCTTTATGATTCATTCATGTTGTAGCATGTATCTGAGTTTCCTTTCCTTTTTAAGGATGAATAATACTTTACTGTACGGATAGACCACACTTTGTTTATCCATTTGTCTGTTGATGGACATTTGGACAATTTCCATCTTTTGGCTATACTGAGTAATGTTGCTATAAACATGGGTGTAAAAATAACTATTTGAGTTTCTGCTTTCAATTATTTTGGGTCTATACTCCGCAGTGGAATTATTGGAAGTGAAATTGCTTCCACTTGTTGGAAATGGAATATGGTGTCCCACTTCATTTTGACATACCTCCCAAGCTTCAGAACTGTATTTACAACAGCTTGCTGGGTGACCACTTGTGAGTTTATGTCTGAAATCTCATATCAACAGGTTTTAAATTGTTCCATGTATCATCCTGCTACCCCTGTCCCAAATCAGATCTTCTTTTTGATTAATGGTAAGAGCAATTTTCAAAGCATCCTGGCACAAACTATCAGAATATTTGACTTTCTCCTCCTCCTCCCTTTAGCCCTAACTATTTGGCAAAGCTGTTGAAAACATCTTCACATCTTCTCTTTGCCTCATCTACTTTACTACTCAAAGATGATTAGTAGGTGTTTTGGTGTGATTATTTTTCCTTGGCATAAGTGTGAATACTTTTAATCCTTCATGTTTTATGACAATCATACATTCCCACTTTCATGTAAAAACATTTTGAATTCTTCTTTTTATAACAAATTTCTTGCCGGTCTCCCTTTCCTTTTTGCTAGTGAGTTCCAGTGATCTCACTGTTGGAACCTGTTTTCCAGTTCTATGCTGTGATTCCCACAACCCCTCTTTGCTTTGGTTATAGTAAATAATGTGGGTGGTACTACCAAGACAAAACATCACTCAGGAGTCAAGGGTTGGGGTAGATGCAGGTACTAGGTACTACAGGATGAATATCTTTCTCAGAGTGTAAGGCAGGACAAGACTTCTGTTCCTCTGTACTGTGGTGGCCAGGGAGTTGGACTGTGCATTTCATCCCTGTCATAGAAGTCAAAGTGTATTGCTCAAATAATTTAATATTGTTGTGGTTTTAGTAAGTTTTTGTCTTGTAGATATGTTAAAAAGAAGACAGTAACACTAGGTTGGCTAATTTCTTACTTTTTCTTTCCTATACTTGCGCTTCCTAGGAAGCAGAACACTTGGTGGTCAGACAGTTGCAGAGAATCCTTACGTTATTGCAATCTGGAAAGTAAATACCATTCTTGAGTGAAGAGTTTGACCTTTGGAGAATCTGGGCTTTCCATGTATGAAGGTTGTTAGAATGCATGAGAGTTCAGCTTCTGGAATGAAGGAGACCTTGGTTCAAAACCCATCTGCCACTTGCTTGCTGTGTGGCTTAGATCAGGCTTTTAAACTTCTATTATAATTTTGCATCTGTATAATAGGATTAATATAATTCCTTCCTCATAAAGTTGCTAGGGGGTTAAATGAAGCAATCAATGTATAACACAATTCCTGGCATGTGATGTTTAGTACCTAGAAAGTTCAGTTTCCTTGGTAGAGAGAATATTTGGCCAGATAAGCTTATGGAATTGCCCCCAGATAGGAAGTGAACACAAATGTGAAATGAACAAGCCAGAGCAGGGAGGGCCCTTGGAGGCACTTACTCAGGTCTGGATAGTTGCTGGTTTATATAACAGTGCTTTGAAAATTCACGTGCAGTTTATTTTTCTTTTTTTTTTTGGGGGGGTGGGCGGAGATTCTTATTCTTTTCCCAAATGTTACAGCTCAAAACTATGTTTTCTGTACCTTAACACCTAAAGGATAATATGGTCTTTCACTGATAAAACTAAAATGTCATAGGTTTCCCTTTGGCCAAATACGTACAGAAACTTGTGATTTCACATCAGATTCAAAGCTGTATTTTACACTGTGTGAATATATGCGGATGCTTAGAAGTAGAAAGAAATTCAGATTTTGACATCTTATTTGTCAACATAAACTATGGTTCCTGGATGCTTCAAAATATAATAAACCATGGTTAATCTTATGCAAATATTCAATGAGTGCCTTTAATAAGGAGACTATAAAGGTAGCCAAGCTTTATATGTGTTAGCTAAATTTATGGGTAAATCGGGTATAAAAAATAGGACTTTGAAAATAAAATACTATTTTGTTGGACTCCTCTAATGAGGCTTTTTGACAGGATTAGCTAAAATTGGCTCTTATTTGATGTGTGAGTACTTAAACATTGGAAAGTTCATTTTTCTTTTAGAATTCATTTCTGAGCCTTAAAATATGAACAATTAGCTAAATGCTCATATATGTTAAGAAATGTAAAATATTTATTTCTTAAGGGGACAACACTTTTTCCCAGTTTATATAACTCCGCTTTTATAGCCTAGTCTAAAAGCGTCTCCTTGACTTTCATTTTTTCTCAGAGTGCTGTGTATCTCTTCAGGGAGTGTATTTATTAAAAAAATTATAAAGCCAGAATAGATGTGATATATTTTGAAGTTTTCTAGTCACAAATTAAATCCCTAGATGTGTTGTAAGTTGTGGAACATTTTGAAATGTATCAATTTGAGATGGAAATACTGGGAAAGAACCATTCAAATATGACTTCTGACTCCGTAGTTAGGAAGTAATGAAAAAGGAAAAATAACTATACCACATACTTATGTTATAGACTTGCATTATTGGGACAAATTGATTTTCAAATTTGTAGGCTATGATGAAAGCAAATATTTTTAGTATCTTAATATTCAACATTTAAGCCAGGAGAAGAGTACTCTGAACTTTAGCTTCTCATAAAATGGGTCAGTTACAGGACAGTTTATGCAGTTTATATGTAAGAAACCCTTTGATCAAGATATGCCTTTTCTTCAGCCTTGTTAATAATTCATTTATAAGAACTTTTATTTCTAGGGAAATAATAGCGTTGATCCATTTTATTTAAAGCTAAAGTGTTTTCTGGTGATGGTGGTGAATAGGGAGATGAATCAAGGAAACTGCTAAATCTTGTAGAGTTTAGTAAAATCACAGAATAGAAATTTTAAAAAGTTAAAACATACTATGAAAACAAATCATTATTAGTAAAATGAACCATATTAAAATGTCTACATAACTAGCAGGCATGGGGGGAATAGCATTTTAACTCAGAAAAACATTTCTATAAAGAACAAGTTTTGGAATGATTAGAATATATTGACTTTTCTTTGAGGAAATCATGAAATACACTCATACTAGGAAAACAGCAAGGCCTCAAAATAGAAAGAGTAGTGAGGATAATTCATGGGTAATGCATGACTTCATGGATCCCTTCCAGGCCCTGTTCATCTATGACCATCTGCTTTAAGTTCATGTCTGGCCCCACCTAGTGCTAAAGAGCAGACTGCCTCTACTTAGAACCAAGCCTTGTTCTTGTGGATTTAAGTTTGGGGCCCTGAGGTATACCTCATCATATTGTTCAGGGTCCTCACCTTTCCACTCATTACTTCCTGTATAGAACCCCGATCATCCCCCTCAAGAGGCCTGTGCTCCACAGATGAAGTTGGGGGTGAAGGGAGCTTTAGCATCTCGGTTTATTCAGATATTAGACATTTGTTGAGCTCTGCTATGTGTGTGAGAATGTGCTGGGCTCAGAATCAACAGCGATAAATGAGACAGAAATGGTCCACCCCTTGCCAGGCCTAAGCCGATCTGGGTATTGAGACAAGCAGTTAAAGCCCAACATAGTAAGTGCTATGATAAGACACAAACTAAGCATGGCTGGAAGGGCAGCCAAGATGGTACAGAGGAATTGATGTCTTGACTGGCACACTTGAAAGATGAGTAGGAGTCAGTCGGACCAAGAGAAGGAAAAGTGTGTTTCCACCAGGAAGAAGAGTATGTGCAAAGTCCTGGGGGTGATAAGCATGGCGTGTGTCAACAGAAAGACATGGCTGGAACTTGGGTGTGAATTAGAGCGGGGAGGGAAGGCAAGGAAGAGTGTTAAGAGCTTTGCAAACTGTGCGAAGGCATTGCATTTAGATTTCACTTTTAGAGCTTGGAGGAGACTCAAGCTATTGAAGCAGGATATTGACATGATGGCATATGATTTTAGAAAAATTACTGTGATGACATGGTGGGGAATGATTGGTAGGGGAAGGCTGGAGGCAGAGGGTCATGTGGTGGGCTGTAATGATCTGGCTGTAATGATCTGGGCTAGAGAAGGTAGAGACTATGGTAGTGCTCAAGGCAGAAATGGTTTTGCTTTAAAAAATAATGAGAAAATATTTGTTTTGATCTGCGTGGCTGTGTCAGGGATGGGGAGGGAGGGTTGAATGAGGAAGAAGCTCAAATCCATGATCAAGCCCGTGTTTCAGGCTTCAGGTGCAGACATTTCTTGGTTCAGCTGGTAAGTGAATAGGAACACACTGGTGAGGAAAGAAGATAGTCGTCAGAACTATCTGGGGCACATCCATCTTGACGAGTGTGAGAGAGTCAAGTCTTGATGGATGGGGGCAGGTGGACATACAGGTCAGAAGCTCAGGAAGATTTGGTCTGAGGTGACCGCGAGAAAATACTGAGGGAACAGAGGGACAAAAAGAGAGACCTGCAATATCATATTGGCTTTCTCTAAGGTGACTGCTTGGCTTGTCTTTATATTCCTTTTGAATCTCTGCATAGGTATGGGTATTTGTTTATTTATTTATTTATTTAGAGATGGAGTCTTGCTGTGTCACCCAGGCTGGAGTGCAATGGGGCAATCTTGGCTCACTACCACCTCTGCCTCTTGGGTTCAAGAGATTCTCCTGCCTCAGCTTCCTGAGTAGCTAGGATTACAGGAGCTTGCCACCACGCCCAGCTAATGTTTGTGTTTTTAGTAGAGACAGGGTTTCACCATGTTGGTCAGGTTGGTCTCGAACTCCTGACCTTGTGATTCACCTGTCTTGGCCTCCCAAAGTGCTGGGATTACAGGCATGAGCCACTGCGCCTGGCCCCGTCATTATTTATTTTCATAACTAACAAATGTAGACTTTCTGTGTAATGACAACAAAGCCAAACCAGCTTCTATCAATGGAGGGAAAATAAGAACAGAAGGAAAATGAAGAAAACGGAAGCTTGGAGAAAAGCTGAAAGTAGGTCGTTCTGTTGCTGCAGGAGCTGGGGTGGGCCTGGCAATTCCTACTCACAGGCGTCTTCTCTCCCCACTTCCTTCTTTCTGGTTCCATCTCATTCACCTTCTGTCCCCTCCACTTCCTACCGGCCAAGCCCTAGATTCCTCCAGAGGCTTTTTATTTTTATTTTTTTGGCGGGCAAGAAAATAGTGCTGATTATTTTTCCGAACCTTCACCTGAATGTCACATTGTGGCTTTGGCCCTTTGGGCTGGGTTCATCCCAGCCTGCACAGAAGGACTTTTGGGGCCAATCTGATCACATACATACAGTACTGTCTCTTCAGTTAAAAAACCCACACTGCTATGTTTCACTAAGACAACTGCTGTGAGTTGTTTTTTTAGAAAATCGACTCTACTTCAATAAGATTTTCTCATGCGTTATTTTGATAAGACCAAATAATAAAATTTAAAAAGAACTTCTTCTTAATGCAACTTAAATCAATTGCTTTAATAACACATATTGACCAAGTTATACTTGTTAAGGAAAAAAAACCCTACTTTGCTGTTTTTCTTCTTCTGATGTGAGCTGAAGACTTACAAATAGTTGTTAATGGTGCTTGGTTAAGAATAATTTGTTTTCATTGCATATATCAAATATGTATTTATTAAATTTTTCTTTTTGCCAGTTTATCAATTCTAGCTTTGTCACAAAAGGTTTGCAGTATGTACATGATTCTGTTGTATGTTAATTTCCATTTTTGTTGAGATGAATTCCCTTGTGAATTCCATTCTGATACACATCTACAGTGGATGGCCAATCCAAACATGAGTCTCAGCCAACTGGCCTCTGACCCAATTCAGTTCTCCCATCTTCTTCTGGCTTACAAAGTAACTGGCTCTGGAGAGAAAGTGAGGCAAAGTAATATTTGGTTTGAATGGTTATTGACTATTTTCTTCCGAAACTTAATGTATACTAATTTATTTATTTATTTTTTATTTATTTATTTTTTTAGAGATAGAGTCTTGTTCTGTTGTCCAGGTTGGAGTGCAGTGGTGTGATCATAGCTCACTGCAGCCTTGACCTCCTGGGCTCATAGCGATTCTTCTGTCTCCTGAGTAGCTAGGACTACAGGCATGTGCCATCATGCCAGGCTAATATATATATATATATATATATTTTTTTTTTTTTTTGTAGAAACAAGATATTGTTATGTTGCCCCAGCTTGTCTCAAACTCCTGATCTCAAGCTATCCTCCTACCTTACTTAGCTTCCCAAAGTGCTGGGTTTATAGGCGTAAGCTGCCACACCTGGCCATATAATCATTTTTTTTTAAGCTAAAACATATCAGCATATACTACATAAATATCACAGGAGACTAAACACTGAAAGTTTCTTTAAGGTATCAGAAGAATATACTTTTTGCTTGCACTTAGCATCTGCACAGATAAGTTTTGTTTCTGGTTCTATTACTTCCTCAGTTTGACCCTATTAATAAGGACAATTATAAAAATAATAACTATGTCTGGATATCTGAGTCAGTGTGTGGTCTTTTACTGAAGTTACAGGTTCATAACTCTGCTGACTAGTTTTCTGGTTTCTGTTATGCAATAGAAGAGTGCAAACGTTAATTTGATCTGAAGCCCATTTGTACAGTGACTTTTATAATGTATATTTAAAGATGGAAAACCAAGTTTTATGAGACTAGCCTTTCTTGTCAAGTCCTCACTCCACCCTCTTCTAATTGGGCCTGACCCTTCAGTTGAATAAACAACAAAGAGTTCTGTAGTTAAAACATTTCACTACATGTTGCATCTTGCCCTTAGTAAACGAAAAAAATAGAGACTTAAGCAGAGAATCTGAATTAAAGTGTGGAATATATATTCAATTTTGGAGTGGGAGAATGAGAAACATGTTTTACAATAATATATATAATTTCCTTAGTCTAAATTCAGGACATTTCTCCAAGACATGTAAGAATTTAGATTTATGCAAACAGACTTTATAAAAACATGCCAATATGTATTAATTTGTGAATTTTAATATTCTGCTTCCTATAAACCAGATTCCTTTTGAGGGATAAAGGGATGGAGGTGACTTCTAAATCTTAGAGCAGAAGCTTCCTGTGGGCAGCTGGACATATGTACCAGGAGCTCTGAGGAGACAGTTGGATTGGGAGCATACATTCTGAGTGATCTGCATTTGGTGAAGATGGAAGCCATGGGCGTCCATTAGGTTCTCTTGTGGGAGAATGTGGAGTAGTAAGAGAAGTTGAAGACCTAAGATTGAGCCCTGAGCGGCTCTGGCTTAATGGTGGATGGAAGAAATTGAATCTGCAAACAATACTGGCAGGCTACAGCCTGAGAGGCAGAAGGGACTGGGGTGTTTGGGATTATGGACGCCAAGGGAAAAGCCTATTTCAAGGGGGAAGGGAAGAATCAACATCGTAGGCTGCTTCAGATAGGTTATGTAGGATGTGGACAAAAAATATCTAAAATTTGGCAACAGTAGTCATTGGTGATCCTAGGAAGCTGCTTTTTTTGGGGCAACTAAGGTGGAAAACATTGGTGTGGGCTGAGCCATGCAGGAGAGGTAAAGAAAAGGAGACTTCATGTGCAAACATTTCTGAGTTCAGCTGGGAAGGAGGGATAAGATAGAAGATCGAAGTTAGAGAGTGTGGGGGGTAAGGGAGACTATTTTATGGGACAGTGTTGATTGTGATCAAAGCCAATGAGTAAGGAGCATTTGAGGGAGAGAGAATCAACAAGAGAAAAAAGAAAGAGGGTTATTCATAAAATAAGAGTAACAACAACTAACATCTTTTGAGTGTTTTCCGTACTCAGGGAACTATGGTATAAACTCTTGACCTATGTTCTCACCTTTAATTCTTAGAATAACTGTATGTGATGGGTTCCATTATTTTCTAGGTTAGAGAGGAGGAAAGTGAGACCTAGAAATGTTAGGTAGCTTGCTCAGAGTGCTCCAGCCAGTCAGTGAGGGATGAACTTACGACCTAAAGGACTGAACTTTGTCACCACCCAGCCCACCAAGCTGGCTTGAATTTAGATATCCTGTGATGCATTTGAGTACCTACTTAGTTAAATTATATTTTAAGAAGGGCTACTTTGAAACTCTCTCTCTGAAAACTCTATTTTTAACAGGTCTACCCTGACAACGATTTTGGCAAGCAGCCTTGGTAAAACAAAACAAATCAAAAAGCAAAAAGCCTTATCTGCTGAGAAAACATAACCATATAAAATATCATGCTACAAAATACAGGCTGGATGAACTGAAGGCAACTTGCCCAGTGGACTCCTGATGCAATTGTCTGCTATAGAAGTTGAGTCCATGAGAGGTTTTGTTTGCACTTCAAGGAGGACAGAAAAAGGCAGGCAGGCTGAGTGGCAACATAGTAAAGCTGAGGAAGTGATAGGAAAATATCCCGTAAAAGATTTCACTGTAGATTCTGATTGGCTGTTTCCTGAAATAATATTAATTCTGTCCTCTTGCTTTTAATAGGACATAACGACTACATGTGTCCAGCTACCAACCAGTGCACCATTGATAAAAACCGGAGGAAGAGCTGCCAGGCCTGCCGGCTCCGAAAATGCTACGAAGTGGGAATGATGAAAGGTGGTAGGTACATCTCTCCCAGGGGCCCTTGGGGACTGCCCTGGCCACCACCAGGTGCTGGCTCTTCCCATCCGAATAACACCATAGGAATTTTGCATTTTTTCTTTTAATTGATTTTTTTCTATTCTTATTTTTCTTTGCAACAAAAGTATTTTCATACTCCACTTTATTTCAATATGGTGAAAGTATCTGGCACTGGAAATTCTAACATGCCATTTTGTGTTTTAGATTTTCAATGTAAATAATTATATTTTAAATCAAGATGTGTGGGAGGCAGTGTTGGAAGAAAAGGAAGAGTGCTTAGTGAATTATTCTAGAAAAATTTTTCAGTTACTGTTTATATTGCAAGTGCTAGAAAATGATATCTGAGGATAAACTTTCCCTAAATTGAGACTTGTACATGTGAAAGCTAAGTAGCTAATTTATAGCCTTTCAATCTCTTATCATTCCTTAAGGAATGTGAATTTCAATCAAAAGACACCTTTCTCTTTAGAACTTGAGTCAACCAGCCACTTTCTTAACCTCAGTGTCTAGCATGGTGCTGGCATTGTTGACTACTGAGCACTACACTAATAAGTGCCAAATCACTCAGGATTTGGTCCTGTGGGCTTGTGTCTTTGTGGCCTTTGTGGCTGTGTGTGTGTGTGTGTGTGTGTGTGTGTGTGTGTGTGTGTGTGTGTGTTTCTGTCTTCTCATGTATCCCATCTTCCAGTTTTCTCATACAGGAATCTGGAAACTGACTCCCAGTTCTGGGAATATTAGGAGCCCCATCAGTGTGGTTGCCTAATTGAGCTCGTTGTATTCTTGGGAGTCTCATCTTGAGGAACATTGCTTCTAGTCTTGGATAGCCTTCAGTGTAGTGGAAGAGAACAAGTAGAAAATGTGTAATTAAAGTCATGAGGCCAAAACGAGCAGATCACCTGAGGTTAGGAGTTCGAGACCAGACTGGCCAACATGGTGAAACTCTGTCTATACTAAAAATACAAAAATTAGCTGGGTGTGGTGGCAAGTGCCAGTAGGACCAGCTACTTGGGATGCAAAGGCAGGAGAATCATTTGAACCCGGGAGGCGGAAGTTGCAGTGAACCAAGATTGTACCACTGCACTCCAGCCTGGGTGATAGAGCGAGACTCTGTCTCTAAATAAATAAATAAATAAAGTCATGGATTCATGTAGTGTTTCAGAAAAATACGAGCAGAGGGAAGGGCTGATGACAGTGCTACCTGCTGATTGTAATAGAGAAAAGCCCATTTCTTTTCTAAAGGAGGTGAATCTTGGGGTGATTCAAGGAAAACAAAATTTCAGTGAAAAGGAATAGTGATTTTGCAGATAGAGGGCAGCTAACCTTTAACTCATTCTTACATGGGTGCAGGAGGAAGGAGAGGAAAGACCAAGAATGGAAATTATGATAAAGACAGGCTTGATTGTTAACAAGTTTAGAGTGAAAGATTTCTTAGTCCCGGGGTCATAAATAAGCCGGACAGGTTGAGGTTTGGAATGCAGCCTTTGGAATAAATTCTCCTGGTGAAGAGATGCAATGTTGAATTTACACATTGTGTGAGCTGTGACTATGACTATACATCTTGAACATCTGAAAAAGCAGCTTTAATTCAAAGGGTAATTAATTCCAAGAATTTAGCAGCTACATTCAGAAAATGACACTTGAGTCGTAGATGGATTAAATATTTAAGGAATTCATCTTTCTTTGTACTGTTGGAGAATTAGTCAGGCTTAATTAAACTCACAAAATGCTTCTTAAGGTAACTTGATAAGTGACAGGAATATAACAGCTGCATGAGAAAAGCTTAATTTGAAACAGTGGAGTCAGGGTTTAATATTCTTCTTTGGTGATTATAGGTAGGCTAAGTGCAGGCTCTTACATACATTCCCCTTGAAAGCTGAAATAATCAAGTTGTGAACATGTTCAAAACATTTTTTAAAATGTGAGGGTACCCATGCATTGACCCCACTTCATAAAAACAATTCTGTTTTTATTGTAATTAATATCCAGATACAGTCTGGCTGCATGAATATAAATTATGCATTCTCATTTTTAATCTAACAAAAATTCTAATATGCAAAGACATAATAAAAGTCTCTCCACTGTTCTCACCTAGGAATCTAGATAATTCGACTGCACATAGCAGACCATGTATGCCTGCATACAGTTGGTTGTATCCCGATGACTGTAAAATATATATCTGTGTTAGTTTTCTAGGGCTGCCATAATGAAATACCACAGGCTAGGTGCCTTAAACAACATAAATTAATTTTCTCCCATTTCTGGAAGCTGGACGTCCAAGATCAAAGTGCTGGAAAATTTGGTCTCTAGTGAGGCCTCTCTTCTTTTTTTTTTTGAGAGACAAAGTCTTGCTCTGTTGGCCAGGCTGGAGTGCAGTGGTGCAATCTCGGCTCACTGAAACCTCCGCCTCCCAGGTTCAAGCGATTCTCTTGCCTCAGCTTCCCAAGTAGCTGGGACTACAGGTACATGCCACCACACCCAGCTAATTTTTGTATTTTTCTGTAGAGTTTCACTATATGTTGGCCAGGCTGGCCCTGAACTCCTGACCCCAGGTGATTTGCTCACACTTGGCTTCCCAAAGTGTTGGGATTATAGGCATAAGCCCCACACCTGGCCTGTGAGGCCTCTCTTTTAAGCTTGTAGCCAGCCGTCTTCCCCCATGCCCTCACATGGCCTTTCCTCTGTGTCCAAGTACTCCTGGTGTCTCTTCCTCTTCTCATAAGCCCTGTTGGATTAGGGGTCCACCCTTATGACCTCATTTAACCTTAATTACCTCCAAAAAGGCCCTATTTCCAAATATAGTCATACTGGGGCTTAGGGCTTCAACATAAGAGTTTTGTGGGGACACAGTTTACAACAGGCTGCCCTCCCAAAATACCATAGACTGGGTGCCTTAAGTAACAGAGGTCAATTGCCTCACAATTCTGGAAGCTGAAGTCTGAGACCAAGGTGTTGACAGGTTTGATTTTTCCTGAGGACTCTCTCCTTGGCTGGTGGATAGCCGCCTTCTCACTGTGTCCCCACACGGCCTTTCCTCCATGCGTCTGCATCTTCTTCCTTTTTTATGAAGACACCAGTCATACCGGATTAGGGCCCCATACTTAGGACCTCATTAAATCTTAATTACCTCGCTTAAGGTCCAATTTTCAAATACAGTCACATTCTGAGGCCCAAGGGATAGGGTTTCAACATGAGTTTTAAGGGTGCACAATTCAGTATGTAGCAATATCCCATAGGGATTACTCAGCAATTGCTTAATATTTATCTATGTATAATGAAAACATGTATCTTTCTGGCAGTTTTTATATGTGCATAAGTTTTAAGTGAAACTTTAAATTCATAAAATTATAGCCCATGAGAATGTCTTATTTTAATGATATGTATAAAGTGCTTGCCATAAAGCAATATAATTTATTATATTTTCTACAACATGGGATACCACACATGGCCACAGGATACTTTCTATAACAACTCCTTGAAAAATCCCATTGAATAAAGACTTAATTTACAATTGGAAGTACAATGATAACTAACCATAAAATGCGCAGTCACATGGTAAAGACCAGCTGTGGCTGAATAAATCTTTACAACATGTTTTCAACCATTAGGGTTCACAACAATCCACTTTCTTAACCAAACTGGTTACCAATTAGGGTGTTGAAACTCTACCTATGAAATAAAAAGTTTAGTTTCAGTTAAAAGAGAACCACAGACCTACTCCCTACTTTTATAGCAAGGCTGAGAAAATTTACTGAAGATCTATTCCAAATACCCAAAAGAGTGCATGATTTATCTACATTAAGTAACAATTTTAATCTGTTGTAATACTGCCGCTGAAAATCCCAGCATCGTTACTGGATTTGGTTCTGAACCATGGTAGCTCAATAAGATACAGGATTTAAATTGTGCTTTTGGGAATATGCTTTTCTGTCCTAGTACATGTGCTGGTCTCTGAGTTGGTTTTTCCTCTTTATTTGCCTTCTTCCCCTTGAACTTTAGGTTGTAGATTACATGTCTCTTCTTCAGGAAGGCCTGAACTGTTCCCTGACAGTTCCTGAGGCTCGAAGTTCCAAATCAAAGTGCTGGAAAATTCATCTTCTAGCTTTCATAGCAAACAGCTCTTCTCTTAGCTCTCATCGCAATTATCAGTCACTCAATGTTTGTCGTTATATATGGTCCACAAGCTCCACGATGGCAGGGGGCCTCTGTGTCTCAGTTACTGATCTCGCATGAAACAAGTCACAAAGTAGGAGTTCCAGAAGTGTTTTTTTGCACTAATTAATGAATTGATTCAATTCATTTAAATGGTTATTTGCGTAGGGCTTCTTATATGCAAGCTGTTGGGGATAAAGCAAACATGAATAAGATTCTGGTTCCTTCCCTCAATCTCCTCACTGTATAAAGAGAGCATTTGTGTGGGAAGAGGCGAATAAAAATCCCGATGACAAGCGGAGACTAGGTTGCAAGATGGCTCAAGTACTGAAAGATCAGGATGGGAACCTAGAGCTTTATCCAACTGCTTCCAGGTCTAGTCAACTCAGAATGTTACTCAGACCCCCTGACTTCCAAGACATATTGTTGCTCAAGAATTTGGCCTTCTTGCTTAGTTTGGTAGAAAGAGGAACTCTTCCAAAGATAAATTTGTTCAAATGCTGGCTCCTCCTCAAACTTACTGAGCAACCTTGTTAAAGTCACTTTTATGAGCTTCACTGTTTTCAAATATGAAATGGAAATAAATAAATTTTACTGGCTGGCTTAGTGGCTCACGCCTGTAATCTCAGCACTTTGGGAAGCCGAGGTGGGTGGATCACTCCTGGATCAGGAGTTCGAGACCAGCCTGGCCAACACGGTGAAACTCCGTCTCTACCAGAAATACAAAAATTAGTTGGGTGTGGTGGCAGGTGCCTGTAATCCCAGCTACTCACGAGGATGAGGAAGGAGAATCACTTGAACCCAAGAGGCGGAGGTTGCAATGAGCAGAGATT
This sequence comes from Sapajus apella, assembly GCF_009761245.1. Classification (NCBI taxonomy): domain Eukaryota; kingdom Metazoa; phylum Chordata; class Mammalia; order Primates; family Cebidae; genus Sapajus; species Sapajus apella. Next base: position 5,316,822 of record NW_022437045.1, on the reverse strand, counting down.
GCACTACTGCACTCCAGCCTGGGCGACAGAGTGAGACTCTGTCTCAAAAATAAATAAATAAATAAATAATTCCACTTAACAAGCCTGTCGTGAAGATGACAAATCATAACAAGGGAAAATATAAATCTAAAGTGCCACACAAGTGTTATCTATTATATATCTTTTCTGTCTTAAAAATAATTCTAAAGAATTTCATCATATACAAGCACTGCTGTTTTTTTTTCAGTTGAAAGAAAGAGAATGGCAATTTTATCACTTTTATAAGGCATACATTTCGAATTTCTTTGTGAAGAATAAAAACTTGGCTTAAGCACCTAAGCTGTGCTTTTTCTTTGCTGATCTCATATGCTGAATATAGCCAAATGACAGGTGAGATGTGTTGTTTATCATTTTATGATGCCAGAGATTTGCACATATTTGTGAAAGGTATTTTCTCACCATAGACTAAGAGGTATGTTTGAGGCAAACTTTTCATATTGCTTGTGAGGAAATTGGCACATATAAATTAATTGATGTGCAGGATTCTTGCACTGACCATTCTGGGTATGTTTCCTTATAACACATTAAGAAGAAATTTGAGACAAAGTAGTAATTGTCAGCTAGTGTTTATTTATTTTAATAACAAATGTTGCCGTATAATTTTTAGAAATATTCCAAAATAACAAATAAATCTAAAAATTAGTGGGATAATTTTAAGGTGAGAAAATAACATACTACTAATATAGACAGGGAAATATACATGTGTCCAGAATGACTCAGAAGCCCAATGAAACATTGGAAAATAAAATATTTCCTTGTTGCTTGAGTTTAATAGTTATCACTATGAGTTATCGTAATTTGCTTTATTGATGGATGAACTCCCAACCTGGGGATGGGGGTTGGAATCCTCTTTAATCCTACATTCACTATCTTGTATCAAAAGTAAACAACTGGCTGGGCATGGTGGCTCATGCCTGTAATCCCAGCATTTTGTGAGGCCAAAGCGGGTGGATTACCTGAGGTCAGAAGTTTGAGACCATCCTGACCAACATGGCGAAATCCTGTCTTTACTAAAAATACACAAATTAGCTGGGCGTAGTGGAGCCCACCTGTAATCCCAGCTATTTGGGAGGCTGAGGCAGGAGAATCGGTTAAACCCAGGAGATGGAGGTTGTAGTAAGCTGAGATTATACCACTGCACTCCAGCCTGGGTGACAGAGTGAGACTCCATCTCAAAAAAAAAAAAAAAAAAAGAAAAAGAAAAGAAAAGTATGCAACCAATTATTAATGTTCAGGATGGTAGAATCAAATTAAAAAATTAAAAATGTAGATGTGAATCACTTTCTTTGAATTGCCCAATAATTGTGGAAGATTTGTAGCTGCATGTGAATCCAAGTTTTCTCAGAAGGTAGGTTGGGGTGCTCATATTTAGGATTGAATTTAAGAAAAATATTAAAGAAAAGCCAGCTGCTCTTTAACAAAGAGAGACTGGTTGTTTTAAGCAGCAGTCTACAGTATATATTTGTGATATTGAAAATATTATTTTATTAATTCATATCATAGATATTTATTAAAAACTCCCCAATCATAATTTTTTATTTGCAAAGAAATATACTGAATCAAGTAATGAATCAAATATGGAACTTAAAGACTAATGAATCCAATGTTTGGCAATATTTTAAAGCAATCAAGCTCTTGTTTCCATAAGCAGAGGCAGATATTCATCTATGAAACAGATAAAAGCTAATTTGGCATACCCTTCTCTTTATTCAATATGATGTTCATGAGAAACCTTCTTGGAACCCTAGGGCTCCACGAAACACAATTTGCAAGCCACTGATCTAATCTAACTCCTTCGTATTCTAGGTAAGAAACCCAAGGCCTGTCTGTTACCTATTAGGGATGAAGGCAGGTCAGCCTCTGTGACTGTCAGTTCAGTTGGAGGAAGCATGAGCGTAGGCAGCACAACGATCCCTGTAAGAACAGTGTTCTTCCTTTGTTGTTGTTGTTGTTGTTGTTGTTGTTTTTCCTAGTAGTTTTTATAGTTTCAGGTCTAACATTTAAGTCTTTAATCCAGATTGAGTTGATTTTTGTATATGGCATGAAGTAAGTGTCTAATTTCATTTTTTAGTGTGTAGATATCCAGTTTCTCCAGAAACATTTATTGAAGAAACTGTCCTTTAGCCTATTTTGTGCTTTTAGCAGCTTTGTCAAAAATTAATTGACTGTAAATGAATGGATTTATTTCTGGGTTCTCTATTCTGTTCAATTGGTCAATACATCTGTTTTTATGTCAGTACCATGCTGCTTTAATTACTATAACTTTGTAGTGTATTTTGAGTCAGGTAGTGTTATGCCTATAGCTTTGTTCATCTTGCTCCAGATTGCTTTGACTGTTCAGTATTTTTTGTAGTTCCAAACAAATTTTTGATTATTTTTCTACTTCTGTAAAAAATGTCATTGCAATTTTGATAGGGATTGCATTGAATCTGTAGATTAATTTGGGTCATATGGACATTTTTAACAATATTAATTCTTCCAATCTATGCACAACATGTCTTTCCATTTATTTGTGTCTTCTTCAGTTTCTTTTATTGATGTCTATAGTTTTCAGCATACAATTGTTTTACTTCCTTGGTTAAATTTCTTCCCAAATATTTTGTTTTATTCATAGCTGTTTCATAGCTATTATAAATGGGATTTTTCTGGATTTCTTTTTTTGGATAGTTTGCTGTTAGTGTATGGAAACACCACTGATTTCTGTGTGTTGCTTCTCTTCTGAAACTACTGAATTTGTTTATTAGTTCTAATAGTTTTTGTGTGTGAAGGCTTTGGGGTTTTCTATATGTAAGATCATGTAATCAGCAAACAGGAGGAATTTAACATCTTCTTTTCCAATTTGCATACCTTTATTTTTTCTCTTGCATAATTGCTCTGGCAGAACTGTCAGTACTATGCTGAATAGAAGGGCTGAGAGTGAGCATCCTTGTCTTGTTATTGATCTTAAGGGAGCACTTTTCAAATTTTCACCATTGAGTATGATGTTAGCTGTAGGCTTGTCATATATGGCCTTTATCTTGTTGAGGTACATTCCTTCTATATTTAATTTGTTGAGAGTTTTTTAATATGAAAGGATTTTGAATTTTGTCAAATGCATTCTTTTGCAACTATTGAGATGATTACATGCTTTTTGCTCTTAATTCTGTTAATGTGTGTACCATATTTATAGATTTGCATGTGTCGAACAATTGTTGCATCCCTGGGTAAATCCCACTTGATCATGGTAAATAATCCTTTTATGTGTTGTTGCAATCAGCTCTGCTAGTATTTTATTGTGGATTTTTGCATGTATGTTCACCAGGGATATTGGCATGAGATTTAATTTTCTTGTAATACCCTTGTCTGGCTTTAGTATCACAGTAATGCTGGCCTTGTAAAATGGGTTTGGAGGTATTCCTTCCTCTTCAATTTTTGGGAAGAGTTTGAGAGGGATTTGTATTAGTTCTTTAAATGTTTGGCAGAGTTCAGCAATAAAGACCATTAGGTCCTGGGCTTTTCTTCCATGGAGGACTTTTTATTACTGATTCAGTCTTCTTTCTAGTTATTGGTCTGGTCAGACTTTCTATTTCTTCATGTTCCAGTCTCAGTAGGTTGTATGTGTCTAAGACTTTATCTATTTTTTCCAGGCTATCCAAGTTGTTGGTGTATAATTCATCATAGTATTCTGTTATAATTTTTTTTATGTCTGTGCTATTGGTTGTAATGTTTCCTCTTTCATTTCTGATTCTATTTATTTGCATCTTCTCACTTTTTTTCTTAGTCTAGTTAAAGGTTAATCATTTTGTTTATTTTTTTAAAAATAATTCTTAGTTTCATTGATATTTTGTTTTTCTAGTGTCAATTTCATTGATATTTCCTCAGATGTTTATCATTTCCTTCCTTCTGCTAACTTGAGGCTTAGTTTATTTTTATTTTTCTAGTTATTTGAGATATAAATTAGGTTATTTGGAATCTTCTTTGTTGTGGACATTTATTGCCATAAACTTCCCTCTTGAAAGTACTTTTGCTGCATCTCACAAATTTTGGTGTGTTGTGTGTCCATTTTCAATTTGTTTTAAGATAATTTTCAACTTTCCTTTTTATTTCTTCTTTGACCCACTTGTTGGTTTAGAGTATATTGTTTTATTTTCACGTATTTGTGAATTTTCCAAAATTATTCTTGTTGTTGATTTATAGTTTCATATTATTTATGGTTGGAAAAAACACTTGATATAATTTCAATGTTACTAAATTTTTAAGACTTATTTTAAGACTTATTAAATAGGTGCCCAAATCTATGAGCTATATTGATTTTTTCATTTTTGTTTTTGTTTTTGAGACAGAGTCTCACTGTATCACCCAGGTTGGTGTGCAGTGGTGCAATCTCGGTTCATTGTGACCTCTGTTTCCTGGGTTCAAGCGATTGGTGCCTCAGACTCCCAAGTAGCTGGGACTACAGGTGCACACCACCATGCCTGGCTAATTTTTTGTATTTTTTAGTAGAGATGGGGTTTCACCATGTTGGTCAGACTGGTTTCAAACTCCTTACCTCAAACAATCTGCCTGCCTTGGTCTTCCAAAGTGCTGGGATTACAGGCGTGAACCACCATGCCCAGACATGATCTATACTGTTTTATCTAACATTCAATGAATAATGTTCCATGTTTATTTGAGAAGAATATGTGTCCTATTGCTGTTGGATGAAATATTCTGTATATATCTGTTAAGCCCATTTGTGCTAAAGAATAGTTTAAGTTTGAACTTTCTTTATTGATTTTCTGTCTGAATAATCTGTCCACTGCTGAAAGTGGGGTATTGAGTTTCTCCAGCATTATTGTATTACAGTCTATCTGCCCCTTCATATCAATTAATATTTGCCTCCTTCATTTAGGTGTTCCAATGTTGGGTGCATATATATGTTCAACTGTTATATCTTCTTGATGAATTGACCCTCTTGTCATTACTTAATGGCCTTCTTTGCCTTATTTTATAGTATGTGACTTAAAGCCTATTTTATCTGATATCAGTATAGCTATCTCTGCTTTCTTTTGGTTTCTATTTGTATAGAATTTTTTTTTTTGGCCCCTTCACCTTCATTCTGTGTTTTCTTAACTGTGCATTGAATCTCTTCTAGACATGATATAATAGGGTATCGTTTTTTTAAATCCATTTACTCACTGTATCTCTTTCTTTCTATCTTCCTTTGTGATTAGGTCATTTTCTGTAGTGATATGCTTTGAATTCTTTATTTTTGCCTTTTGCATATTTGCTACAGGATTTTGCTTTGTGATTGCCATAAGACTTACATAAAAGATCTTATAGTTATACCAGGCTACGTTCAACTGTTTACATTATAACTTTGATTATTTAATACTCCAGTTATTTGATTGCTTATTAAGAAATAATTTTGATTCCTATAGGAAGGAAAAAGGGGAATCTTTATGTACTTTTCAAGAATGACCATTTCTCATCTCACCTTGAATGTTAGAAGAAATTCTGGCATTAACTCAAGGCCAGGCAAAAATTTCAGAAAGGGTTTCTGTTGTTCCTATAATTTTCTTTTGCAAAAATAAATGATTCTTGATATGATGTAAAGACTTTTTCCGTAGATAGAACCTATAAAATGCAGAACTTTGGGGGAAGTAATTATATGAATGAATTGCTACTTTAAAATTATGTAAGTCCTCAAGAATTTCCATCTGCTTTTGTTTGTTTGTTTGTTTCAATGGTTGTGATTAGACTAGTGACTAGTTTTTGAGCTGAAAAGAACTTAAAGATCATCTAGGGCACCTTTTTGTTTTTCAGTTCAATTATTTTTGTCCAAATCACTAAGCTAAGTTAACTTCTCAGACAGGAAACTAAATATCCTGCCCCATGGTTTAATGCTCCTTTCATTGCTATACACCTGCTTGGCTGACCTACTAGTAACATAGAGTATCATGAGAGATAGACACATACATAAGTAAGATATTAATATCCCATAAACCAAAATTGTGACTTAGGAAATATTACTGTGGGCACAGGATATTACTCCTCTTCAACAAAAACATCAATCAATGAATTTGGCTTAGTTGCATAACAGAAGTACCAAAATAAATTTATATGGAAGGTGTCATAGATACTTTAAAAGACCTACTTAAGATTTAATTACCTAATATTATTTGATATTTATTTAAAAGGGACATTTTCATCTTTTAGCCAAGGTTTTCATTGTTTTTCATTAACTCTAATTTTTATTGTAAAGTCTGTTTTTGTTTCAATTTTTTTTGACTATTCTGGTATATAAAAACATCATTTTGTCAAATAGGAGTCCTGGCTAAGGATCAAGTGTGTAATTAAATCTGACTCTTTACCTACCACCTAAGAACCTTGGGAAGATCACTTAATTTTTCTTCACTCAGTTTTTACTTCTGAAAAATGCCAGCTATAGTATCTTTCTAATCTTAAATTTTGTGTTTTATGATCTAAGTTCAGATTAATAATGGAATGGTTAGAATCCGAAGCTAAAATTAGTACATACAAGTGTATATTGGGGGTTGGGAGCCACCGCCGCAGCTGTCATATTACATTTCACGCTAAATTTAAAGCAACTACTAGCAACTGTAAAAATTGGTCAGAATGGACAAAATTATTCTCTTCACTAGTCATTGTGGAAAGTCAATCTCTTCTGAATGGAGAGATTCACAAAAATGAGTTTGATGCTTTCATGATAGTGAAATGAGAAGATGCCATATATTGCTACAACTCATCCAGCAACATAAAAGAAAAAATTCAAGAATCGAGTTTGTTGAGGCAGGACTCTGAAAAGACAATTAAACTTTTTGTTGTTGTTGTTGTTGTTGTTGTTAGTAGAGATGTAATAATCATGACTAAGACTTGAATCCCAAGAGCTGGTGAGATTTTCTAGTTTCTGCCTTTTGGAAAGAGAAAGGAAGAGGCCCAAAAAGATAGTGAATTTTGAAAAGTTCCCAATTAAATATTGCATAGGCTAGTTTGGTTATGTTTGCTTGAAAGCTTACCGGGTAGGTATAAACTGACACACTTGAGGTCAGTCTTCTTGCAAATTACAGAAATGTATGCCAACCTTAGGGGGCATCCTGAAAAGCAGTGGGAGTCATTTATGACGAAATGTTCTCATTGGCTGGGTGTGATAGCTCATGCCTTTAATCTTAGCACTTTGGGAGGCGGAAGTGAGTGGATCACTTGAGGTCAGAAGATTGAGAGCAGCCTGGCTAACATGGTGAAATGCTGTCTGTACTAAAAATACAGGCACCCATGGTGGCAGGCACCTGTAATCCCAGCTACTTGAGAGGCTGAGGCGAGAGGATCCCTTGAACCCAGGAGGTGGAGGTTGCAGTGAGTTGAGATGGCACCATTGTACTCCAGTCTGGGTAACAGAGTGAGATTCCATCTCAAAAAAAAAAAAGATGTTCTGGTCATGCCTGGAGATAATACATGGTTTAGTTTATGCTTGATTCTGCAAATAAAAATTAGTGAGGAACATGTAGAATTATATTCAGGTGATTATATTTTTAAAGGCTTGTTTTACAAGACTAATTATTATTATATATTTTTTTAGTTTTTGTGATACATTTTATTTAACCAATATGCCCCAAATATTATTTTAATATGGAATCAACATTTAAAAATTATTGATATATTATGCATCATTTTTTCTTCACTAAGACTTCCAGATCTTCCAAGTGTTTCACACTTACATCTCAATTTGGACCAGCCATATTTCAATGCTCAGTTGGCCATGTGCTTAAGGAGGCAGCTGGAGCTGAGGCTGGGCTACAATAGCAACATAGAAGTCTTTATCTGTCAAACCAGGAGTTTGAGATCCCTGAGGGGTATAGGAGCCATAAAAGGATCTTAAGCAGAGAAGTGACTTTCTTCATTTTGAACCTAATCTTGTATTCTCAGGGAACATAAGTTAGAGGAAAGAGATTCAGGAGTGAGGGCTTTAGCAAGAGGCATGTTAGAAGGCTGCTATAATGGTCCAGGTGAGGAGTGATAAGAATGGAATTTAAATACCATGAGGAATGTGGGCCAAAGGAAGAAGGTCTGAGAGATTTAGAAGGTAAATTGTGACTTCTGGATTTGAAGAGGGAAAGAGAATAGTCTAGGGTAGCTGTCAGTTTCTACCATGGATAGTTGGGCCAATAGTAGTAGTGTTAACTGAAATGGGGGCAGGCAATTTGTGAGGGGGATGAGTGCAGCATGGGGCATGTTGACTTTGAGGTGCCTTTGAAACAGTGGGGTGGATATGCCTAATTTTACATGAAGTGTCTACTTAAGAGAATGTGTAGAGACACCAACAAGGCTGGGTAGGAGCACGCATTGCCTAAGGTTCCAAATGAAAACTTTTGGCAATAACAAGAAGTTGGAAGACAAGAGGCAGCAGAAACATAGATGGGTAAGAGCATCTTGGCATGTTTAAGTGACATTGTGAATAAATCTATCCTACTGGGCCAGAAGGGATTGGGCTAAGATCAAAGCAAGCCTAATGCAGTTTGCAGACATGTTTGTTTTTGTTTTTAAAATTTTTTTATTTCCACAAGTTTTTGGGAAAACAGGTGGTATTTGGTTACATGAGTAAGTTTTTTGGCAGTCGTTCATGAGATTTTGGTGCACCCATTACCCGAGCAGTAGCCCTCACTCCCTTACTACCCTTTCCCCCTGTGTTCCCAAAGTCCATTGTGTCATTCTTATGCCTTTGTATCCTCATAGCTTAGCTCCAACATATCAGTGAGAACGTAAAATATTTGGTTTTCCATTCCTGAGTTACTTCACCTAGAATAGTTGTCAAACCTATCCAGGTTGCTGCAAATGCCATTAATTCATTCCTTTTTATGGCTGAGCAGTAATTCATTCCTTTTTAGGGCTGGTTCCACATTTTTGCAATTGCTAATTGGGCTGCTATCAACATGTGTATGTAAATATCTTTTTTTATGTAATGACTTCTTTTCCTCTGGGTAGATACCATGTAGTGGAATTGCTGGATCGAACGGTAGTTCTACTTTTATTTCAAGAAAGTTCCACGTTGTTTTCCATAGTAGTTGTACTAGTTTACATTCTCACCAGCAGTACAGAAATGTTCCTTTTTCACTGCATCACCAACAATATCTATTACTATTTGATTTTTTGAAAATGACCAATCTTATGGGAGTAAGGTGGTATCTCATGGTGGTTTTAATTTGCATTTCCATGATCATTACTGATGCAGAGCATTTTTTCATATGTTTGTTGGTCATTTTATCTCTTCTTTTGAGAATTGTCTATTCATGTCCTTAGCCCACTTTTTGATGGGATTGTTTGTTTTTTTATTGGTAATTTGTTTGAGTTCCTTGTGGATTCTGGATATTAGTCCTTTGTTAGATATATAGATTGGGAAGATTACTGTCCCTCTCTGTGGGTTGTTTACTCTGCTGGCTGTTCCTTTTGTGCAAAAGCTCTTTAGTTTAATTAAGTCCTACTTATTTATCTTTGTTTTCTTTGCATTTGCTTTTGGGTTTTTGGTCATAAAATCCTTGCCTAAGCCCATGTCTAGAAGGGTCTTTTTCCAATGTTGTCTTCTAGAATTTTATAGTTTTAGGTCTTAGAATTAAGTCCTTTATCCATCTTGAATTGATTTTTGTGTAAGGTGAGAGCTGAGGATCCAGTTACATTCTCCTATATGTGGCTTGGCAATTATCCCAGTACCATTTGTTGAATAGAGTGTTCTTTCCCCACTTTATGTTTTCATTGGCTTGGCAAAGAGCAGTTGGCTGTAAGTATTTGGTTTTATTTCTGGGTTCTCTACTCTGTTCCATTGGTTTATGTGCCTATATTTATATCAGTACCATGCTGTTTCAGTGACTATGGCCTTATAGTATAGTTTGAAATCAGGTAATATGATGCCTCCAGATTTGTTCTTCTTGCTTAGTCTTGCTTTGGCTATGCGGGCTCTTTTTAGATTCCATATGAATTTTAGGATATTTTTTGTAGTTCTGTGAAGAATGATGGTGGTATTTTGATGGGAATTGCATTGAATTTGTAGATTGCTTTTAGCAATATGGTCATTTTTGCAATATTGATTCTACACATCCATGAGCATGGGATGTGTTTCCATTTGTTTGTGTCATCAATTATTTATTTCAGCAGTCTTTTGTAGTTTTCTTTGTAGAGGTCTTTCACCTCCTTGGTTAGGTGTATTCCTAAGTTTTTTTTTTTAAGCTATTATAAAAGGGGTTGAGTTCTTGATTTCATTCTCAGCTTGGTTGCTATTGGTGTATAGCAGAGATACTAATTTGTATACATTAATTTTGTATCCTGAAACTTTGCTGAATTCATTAATCAATTGTAGGAGCTTTTTGGAGGAGTCTTTAGTGTTTTCTATGTATAAAACCATATCATCAGCAAACAGTGACAGTTTGACTTCCTCTTTACCAATTTGGATGCCCTTTATTTCTTTCTCTTGTCTGTTCCGGCTAGGACTTCCAGTACTATGTTGAACAGAAGTAGTGAGAGTGGATGTCTTTGTCTTGTTCCAGTTCTCAGAGAGAATGCTTTCAAATTTTCTCCATTCAGTATTATGTTGGCTGTGGGTTCATCGTAGATACCTTTTATTACAATGAGGTATGTTCCTTATATGCCTATTTTGCTGAGGGTTTTAATCATATGGGGATGCTGGGTTTTGTTAAATGCTTTTTCTGCATCTACTGTGATTATTGCAATGGTCATGTGATTTTTGTTTTCAATTTTGTTTATGTGGTGTATTACATTTATCGACTTGCATATGTTAAACCATCCCTGCATCCCTTGTATGAAACACACTTGATCATTGCGGATTTTTTTTTGCTATGCTATTGGATTTGGTTAGCTGGTATTTTGTTAGGTTTTTTTTTTTTTTTTTTTTTTTTTTTTTGAGACAGGGTTTCATTCTTGTAGCCCAGGCTGGAGTGCAGTGGCACGATCTTGGCTCACTGTAACCTCTGCCTTCTGGTGTCAAGCGATTCTCCTGCCTCAGCCTCCCAAGTAGCTGGGATTACAGGCACCCACCACCACACCCAGCTAATTTTTGTATTTTTAGTAGAGATGGGGTTTCACCATATTGCCCAGGCTGGTCTTAAACTCCTGACTTTGTGATCCACCTGTCTTGGCCTCCCAAAGTGCTGGGATTACAGGTGTGAACCACTGTACTTGGGCAGATTTTTGCATCTGTGTTCATTAGGAACATTAGCCTGTAGTTTTCTTTTTTTGTTATGTTCTTCCTTGGTTTTGGTATTAGGGTGATACTTGCTTCATAGAATGATTTAGGGAGGATTCCCTCTTTCTCTATCTTGTGGAATAGTCTCAATAGGATTGGTGCCAATTCTTCTTTGAGTGTCTGGTGGAATTCAGCTGTGAATCTATCTGGTCTTGGACTTTCTTTTTTTGGACGGTAATTTTTAAATTACTATTTCAATATTATTGGTGTATTTAGGATTTCTGATTCTTCCTGATTTAAGCTAGGAGCATTGTATCTTTCCAGGAATTATCCATCTCCTCTAGGTTTTCTAGTTTATGCTACAGTAAAGCTGTCATAGTAGTCTTGAATGATCTTTTGTATTTCTGTGGTGTTGATTGTAATATCGCCTATTTTGTTTCTAATTGAGCTTATTTGGGCCTTCTCCCTTGTTTTCTTTGTTAATTTTGCTAATGTTCTATCAATTTCATCTTTTCAAAAAACCAGCTTTTTGTTTCATTTATCTTTTGTATTACTTTTTTCAGTTTCATTTAGCTCTGATCTGATCTTGGTTATTTTCTTTCTTCTGCTAGATTTGGGTTTTGTTTGTTCTTATCTCTCTAGTGCCTTGAGGTGTGACCTTAGATTGTCTATTTGTGCTCTTTCAGAGTTTTTGAGGTAGGCATTTAAGGTTATGAACTTTCCTCTTCGCACTGGCTTTTCTGTATTCCAGAGGTTTTGATGACTGTGTTGCTATTATTATTCATTAAAGAATTTTAAAATTTTCATCTTGATTTCATTGTTGACCCAATGATCATTTAGGAGCAGGTTATTTAATTTCCATGTATTTGCATGTTTTTAAAGGTTCTTTTGAAGTCAATTTCCAGTTTTATTCCACTGTGGACTGAGAGAGTACTTGACATAATTTCAATTTTCTTAATTTTTTGGAGACTTGCTTGTGCCATATCATATGATATATCTTGGAGAAAGTTGCATATGCTGATGAATAGAATGTATATATTCTGTGGTTGTTGGGTAGAATATTCTGTAAATATCTGTTAAGTCCATTTGTTCCAGGATATAATTTAAATCCATTGTTTTTTTGTTAACTTTCTGTCTTGATGACCTGTCTAGTACTGTCAGTGTACTTTATTGTATTGTATTGCTGTCTGTCTCATTACTTAAGTCTAGTAGTAATAGTTCTACAAATTTGGGAGGTGCATATATATTTAGGATTATGATATTTTCCTGTTGGACAAGGCCTTTTATCATTATATAATGTTCCTCTTTATCTTTTTAAATTGCTGTTGCAATTAAAGTTTGTTTTGTCTGATGTAAGAATAGGTACTCCTGTTTGCTTTTGGTGTCCATTTGCATGGAGTGTCTTTTTCCATACCTTTACCTTAAGATTATGTGAGTTCTTTTGTGTTAGGTGAGTCTCTTGAAGGCAGCAGATACTTGGTTGGTGATTTCTTATCCATTCTGTAGTTCCGCATCTTTTAAGTGGAGCATTTAAGCCATTTACTTTCAACGTTAGTTCATTGTGCTATTTGTTGCCTGTGTACCTTGGCCTTTTTTTTTAATTGTAGTTTTGTTTTATACATCTTATGAGATTTACATATTATGGAGGTTCGTTTTGATGTGCTTCCAGGATTTATTTCAAGATTTGGAGCTCCTTTTAGCAGTTCATGTAGTGCTGGCTTGGTAGTAGTGAATTCTCTCAGCATTTGTTTGTCTGAAAAAGACTGTATCTTTCCTTCATTTAAGAAGCTTAGTTTCACTGGATGCAAAATTCTTGGCTGATAATTGTTTTGTTTAAGGAGGCTGAAGATAGGGTCCCAATCCTTTCTAACCCGAAGAGTTTCTGCTGAGAAATCTGTTATTCTAATAGGGTTTTCTTTATAGGTTACCTGGTGCCTTTTGCTTCACAGCTCTTAAGGTTCTTTCCTTCATCTTGACTTTAGATAGCCTGATGACAACGTGCCTAGGCAATGATCTTTTTGTGGTGAATTTCCCAGGTGTTGTTTGAGCTTCTTGTACTTGGATGTTTAGTTCTTTAACAAGGCTAAGGAAGTTTTCCTAGATTTTTTTCCCCAAATATGTTTTCCAAACTTTTAGATTTCTTTTATTTCTCAGGAATGCCAATTATTCTTAGGTTTGGCTGTTTAATACAGTTTTAAAGTTCTTGGAGGCTTTGTTCATTTTTTAAATTCTTTTTTTCTTTGTCTTTGTTGGATTGGGTTAATTTGAAAATCTTGTCTTCAAGCTCTGAAGTTCTTTCTTATGCTTGTTTTATTCTATTGCTGAGACTTTCAAGAACATTTTGCATTCCTCTAAGTGTGTCCTTTATTTCCTGAAGCTGTGATTGTTTTTTATTTATACTATTTCACTGAAGAGTTCTCCCCTCATTTCTTGTATCATTTTTTTGATTTCCTTAAATTGGACTTCACCTTTCTCTGGTGCCTCCTTAATTAGCTTAAAAATCGACCTCCTGAATTCTTTTTCAGGTAAATCAGGGATTTCTTCTTGGTTTGGATCCACTGCTGGTGAGCTAGTGTGATTTTTTTTTGGTGGGGAGTGTATTAAAGAACCTTGTTTTGTTGTATTACCAGAATTTTTTTTTTCTGGTTCCTTCTCATTTGGGTAGGTTATGTCAGAGGGAAGATCTGTGGCTCAAGGCTGCTGTTCGGATTCTTTTGTCTCACAGGGTGTTTTCTTGATTTAGTACTTGCCCCTTTTCTTAGAGATGTGGCTTCCTGGGAGCTGAGCTTTAGTGATTGTTATTTCTCTTCTGGATCTAGCCATTCAGCAGGGCTACCAAGTTCCAGGCTGGTACTGGGGGTTGTTTGTTCAGAGTCCTGTGCTGTGGACCATCTTCAGGTCTCACAACCTTGGATTCCAGCACGTGCTCTGATGGCGGTGGCAGGGCAGTAAAGTGGACTCTGCAAGGGTCCTTAGTTTTGGTTGTTGAATGCACTATTTTTGTGCTGGTTGGCCTCCTGTTAGGAGGTGGCACTTTCAAGAAAGCATCAGCTATGGTGGTATAAGGAGGATCAGGTGGTGGGTAGGGCCTTAGAACTCCCAAGAATATATGACTTTTGCCTTCAGGTACCATGGTAGGTAGGGAAGGACCTCAGGTGGTGGCAGGGCTAGGCGTGTCTGAGCTCAGACTCCTCTTGGGTGAGTCTTGCTGAGGCTGATGTGGGGCATGGGGCTGAGTTTCCTAGGTCAATGGAGTTACGTTTCCAAAAGGATTATGGCTGCCTCTGCTACGTCATGCAGGCTGTCGGGAAAATGGGGGAAAGCCGGCAGTTACAGGCCTCACCCAACTCCCTTGCAACCCCCAAAACTGGTCTCACTTCTACTGTGTCCCACCAACAGCACTGAGTTTGTTTCCAGGCAGTGGGTGAGCAGGGCTGAGAACATGCCCCAGGTTACCAGCCTCCTAGCTAAAACAAGTAGGGCTTTTGTGCCTCCCTGCCTGGTGAGTATGTACACCAGATTCACACCCTTCCCTGAGTTCTGGCCAGGCAGCTTCATGTTTGGTTGGAATTGTTACAAAGTTCAGCTGGGGGTTTCCTTCTCCCTGTGGTCTTTTCCCAGTTCCTCTGGCAGCCCTCCCCAAGGACCCCTGTGAGACAAGGCAGAAAATGGCTTCCTAGGGGACCCAGAGAGCCTGCAGATCTTTTCCCGCTGCTTTCTCTACCCTTGTATTTCACTCAGCTCTCTAATTAAATCAGCTCCAGGCAAGATCATATCCTTCTCCTGTGATCTAGACCTTCAGATTCCCCAATGAGGGTGTGCGTTTGGGGGTGGGCAACCCCACTTTCCTACTTTTACAGCTTGGGCACTCACAGTATTTGGGTTGTCTCCCGAGTCCTGAAGAAGCAAGCTGCTTCCTTCAGAGGGTCTGTGGATTCTATTGGCTTTTGTGGCATCTTCCTGCAGTAGTTCTGGAGCAGAAGTTTATGATGTGAGTTTCCACACACCACTCTGTCTGTCTGAGTGGGAGCTGCAATCTAGTCCTGCCTCCTATCCACCTTTTTTTTTGCCTTGACATTTTACATGTATTTTATGTTTGAAGTTTTGGCAGTTTTATTTTGAAAATTTTAAATAACAAATGCCAAGCCAAATCCAAATGTCTTGGCCTAAATCATTTACAGGTCACCTTTACTGAGCATTTACTACATGAAGGTGTTGCTGACACAGGGAATTTAAGATGTGATCACTGACCACAACATCCAGGCAACCTAAAGGTGAAAAGAAGTCACTCACAAAATGTAGGACCAGATTTCCTTCATTCCTCAAGGGACCTAGGATTGGAGTTGGCCTAAAAATCCTGCTGTCTCAGCTCACCCACCAGTTTTGATCTTGCTTCCAGGATCAAGGAAGCTCAAGGTTGCTGGCCCTTTGTATTTACGGTTTCAACTTCCGGCTCATGTTCTTGGAAATATATTCTATTGTCAAGTTAAAGTCGTACCCATCCTAGATCTATCTCTCTCTCTTTGTGGGTTCCAGTCTCATAGAAAACATAACTGTGTGAAAACACCAACTACCCCATAAAGCTATTTTGAGACTCAAAGACATGAACTATATTTTGATAATTACAAACTGATGTATAGATGTCAGGTATCATTCATACATTATGTAGCATTGTGGTTTAAGTCTTAGTTTTTGGAATCAGACCACGTGGATTCAAATTTTAGCTCTGTTGATAGATGTGTAACCTTGAACAAGATATTTAACCTCTTCAGAACTTAGTCTCTTTGTCAAATGATGCTAATAATAATACCAACTTAATAAGTGTGTATAAGGATGCATGTAAAGCTTTTATTGTTGTGTTTGGCTTGTAGTGGGCCCTTCATATAAATTGGTTACAATGGGTAATGAAAAGTACGTTGAATTTTTCCCACAAGGATTTAATCTAATTTCCAAATAAAATGCAGTTTTACTACACTATCGTCATTACAATGAAACAGTAATTCTTAAGTAATTAATTACTTTGTTTCCATTTGGATAATTCATGATATATAAAATGTAGTAACTTGCTCTGAGGAACCTATAAGTTAGTCTCCCTTGAATCCTGGCATTCAAAATTATCCAGCTTCTGAATTACACTGTCTCCAACTTTCCTAGCCTTTGGCTCCAGGATACAGTTCCCTCCATTGACCACAGAATGTATTTTGTCACATATGCCTCCCTTCAATCTGAAGTTCATTTTTAATAACTTTTTTATTAGTACTGACTTTCCCCATTTACTAATGCCTTTCTCTTTAGCTCATTTAGAACTTCTTGGGAGTCATTATGTTTTTCTTCTGAATTGCTATAATATTCTGTCCCTGTGTCTACTCAGAAAGTTAGGTGAGCTGCTGTCACAGCTCCTGTGTTAATCCAGGTGCTGAGCTGTTTGTACGCTGCTGGCTTGAGAACAAGTTGGATGAATTGCTCTGTAGTGATTTGCAACTGTGAGAGAGCAGTTTCCATCAAGAAATGACTGCTTTTGGTTCTAAATACCTGCTTGACCTCGCTCTGTTTTTAACATGTGATTTTAGCCTCTGCCCTCTACCTCACCTCCAGTTCTGATCTTGGGCATGCCAGAGATTTCCATCTACAGTAGGCTTTGATTTTAGACTTGTAAGTCATTTGCTTGACTGCTCATTTTCTTTCATTGCTAGACTTAATCATCCATGCATATGACAGCCACTCAGCTCTGACCCCAATACTTCATTGAGGCTCATGCCAACCTGGTCTCTCACAGGGCAGAGCACCCTTGCCAGTGAGCCCCTGGCCCTTGGATTATGCTGTCCCACCAGCACCCAGCTGACTGCTTGGCACTGTATATGATGTATCTTTCTTTATCAATCACTTAATAGAATGGGGTATAGGATTATCTTCTACATTCCAGATCAAGTTGGACCAAGCTGACAACTTAGTATTTAAAAAATATATTTATCAGGAGATAAATTAAATAGATAAATAAAAATTTAATTTATCTGTCCAATTAAATTTTTAATCTCTAGAGGTAGAGACAGTCACATTGTGATTTAATTCCTAGCACAGCAATATTTTTGTCAATATTTGTTATTGGTGGTGAGTTTCAATGATAAAGGGAAAAGGAGAACCGGCGATTTATGTCAGCATTTGGCTAAATCCTTCCCTTAACATAAGTCTACTATTCACGTCACATAAACATGACTGAGGTAATATCACAACCATAATATCATAATTTTCTCTCTTGCTGTCTCTGCCACTTTCTCGCTTTTCTTTTTGCATAGTGCATAGGCCTGTGGAAAATTTATTGTGTAATTTTAAGCATAAAATGTAATAACACCAAATACTACAACTATTGTAACAAATAAATAAAACTATATGCTAACCTAAAGAAAAGCAGGCTTTAGGGAGGAATAAAGCCATTTCCAAAATTAAGTCAAAGTAAGATTACCTTATTACTGAGACATTTTAATAATATGTACTATTACAAGTAAGATGAATAATTTTGTTGACAGCTGACACTCTGTAGGTATTTACCTTGAGAAGTTCCCAGTGTAAGATGTTTACTGTGTTTTTTTCTTTTTTTTTTTTTTTTTTTGTGACGGGAAGCGGGTTTTTGCTATTTTTTTCAGGTGGGGGGGGCCAGGACCTACTCTCCCCACCCCCCCCCCCCCCCCCCCTGGGGCAATTCTCCTGCCTCACCCTCCTGAGTAGCTGGGATTACAGGCACGCGCCACCATGCCCAGCTGATTTTTTTGTATTTTTAGTAGAGACGGGGTTTCACCATGTTGACCAGGATGGTCTCGATCTCTTGACCTCGTGATCCACCCGCCTCGGCCTCCCAAAGTGCTGGGATTACAGGCGTGAGCCACCGCGCCCGGCCTGTGTTTTTTTTCTTTAGATTATACCTTTATGTTTACTATTTTGTTTTGTGGGGGATTAAAAATTATGCATTTTATGCCATACTTGGGGATTTCTTATAAATTATTTGTTGTAACATGACTGTTCCATCATGAATTTTCCAGATATTCTTTTATGCAAGCAGATAATAGCTCATTTTGGTTTTTAACACATTCATGAACATTCTTTCTCTCAATAAATATTGTTTTAATTTATTAAATGAAAGATTTAAACATGTGCTAAGCATTTTAATAATAATGGATTTTGGAATAACTTTTTATGTTTGCTCTAGGGCTGTAGTTCACCATTTATCCTGTTAAGTCCTTCCCCAAGTTCAATATTGTGCATGTGGAATTGATTCGTTTCCTGTGGATGTATTATTTACCACCAAGATGTTGGTTTTTGGCATTTAGTACTGGTAATGGGCCAGGAAAGTGCTCATCCATACTTGTTGTTATTCACCGATTGCATTTTGCACTTACACCCACTGGGACGAGGGAAAGTAGCAACAATACTAGGTGACTTCTTTGATTTAAACCCAGTTAAGAGAATTAGAGAGTTGTCTGATACAAGGCCAAAGAACTAAGAACAGAAACAAAAGCAAAACAACAAACAGCAGCACAAACTCCAGTGAGATAAATTTTTAAAATATTGAGAATATTATAGAATAAAAATACTCCAAGGAACCTCTGAAGTTTGATTAAAGAGTAGAGAACTCAAACAGGAGAAGGCAGAGCTGGTGAGGGAAACTCAGCAACTACCCACAAATGAAACAACCTAGGAAGGGGGCGCAAGTGACCTGAAACTCCTTTTAAAAACAGAAAGAAAAAAAGAGTTATGGGCAGACAAAAGGAAAGTGGTAGATTACTGATGTATTGTGTTATGCTTAAAACGTCCTCAGAATATGAGAGGCAATAAACACACCAGAAGAGGATAAAATATCAGGACCATTTGCAACTTTAAATAAATGTTTGGCATAAAACTCGGTTGATTTGGCTGGGTGCAGTGGCTCACACCTGTAATCCCAGCACTTTGGGAGGCTGAGGTGGGTGGATCACGAGGTTAGGTGTTCAAGACCAGCCTGGCCAACATAGTGAAACCTGTTTCCACTAAAAATACAAAAAATTAGCTGGTTGTGGTGGCGGGCGCCTGTAATCCCAGCTACTCAGGAGGCTGAGGCAGGAGAATCACTTGAACCCAGGAGGTGGAGGTTGCAGTGAGCCAAGATTGTGCCCTTGCACTCCAGCCTGGATGACAGGTCAAGACTCCGACTTGGAAAACAATAACAAGAAGAAAGAAAAAAACCTGAAACATGGTTGATTTTAAATTACATGAAGAGCTGATGATAATTGAGGCAGAACTAGTAGACCTAACAATAGAAAAAAACAGATGTAAACTCAGAGAAGACATCATCTAAGAAAATATAATGAAGCCTCTTAATAAAAGAAAATAGTCCTCTACTTAAAGTCTGAGATTTTGGACATAATCCTCAAAGACAAGCTAATAGAATCTATTTTTCAATTTAAAAAAGGAACTTTTGTTTAAAAGTAAGATGTTCAACTGCTCTTAGAGTTTATTTCTCCATATTTGGGGCACACTAGAATTTAAGGAAAAATGTAGAAATCTAAGAAAAATTTTGTGAGAATCACAAGCATGGTTTATAGGCAAGACAGCCTTTTCTGTTTGAAAGCAGAAAAACACTATCTCTATATGTAAAAACCTAAATCAGTTTTCACTGGCATGTACCACCACCATGCCTGAAATAATGGCTGAAGACAGATGTAAGACATTTCAAGGACAATAGAGTAATATATTAAACCCACTAATGCCTGGCGTTCCATTATTGGAACGCTAAGCATGTGGGAGTTATTTATATCCGCTCAAGGTTATCTCCAAGGTCATGCAAAAATTTAAAAAATTGCAACCTTGGCATAAATAAGTTAACAAAAAGTTAATGCTGGAAAGTAACATAAACTATTAAATTAGGCACACCATATATTTTAAATTATAAGTGATTAAGAACTATGAGGTATTTAAAAAACACCCACAGAAGTAGTAGGACAGGTAGAGAAGGATAAATTCTAACAATCAATCAACTGTATCTCCTCCCCACCCCATAAGTGGCAATTACTTAGTCAATTCAGGAAATTAAAAGTATATATTTTTTGTTAAAACAGAAGATTTTTTTTTTAAAGTGCATTAGTTCAGGTTAACTTTGACCTAGTTAAGAAAGAAACAGTTTAAAGTCTTGAAATGGAAGAGAAAAATACACAATTACCATTAAAAATAAGTTGATAGTGAATTTTCTCTAGGATTCTTAAAACATTTTTAATATGTAATGAAAATGGACTAAACAATTATTTAAAAATAGTTGTCTGGATTTAGAAAAATGATTCTTTAATGAGACGTATATAACAGCCTGAATTTTTGTGTCTAAATATGATAGCAACAAAATACTAGCAAGAAGAGTGTACAGAAACACTGGGTTTTCTCTTATTATTAATTTTTTAGAGATATTTACATATTCTCTCTTAATTGTTCCAGAACAATTAAGCAAAACATTCTTTCCCTGTTGATCTGTGAAGCTGCCTCCATTAGACATGAAGTTCTCCTGCAGGAGAAAATCTGATTCTGAGCTCTCTTCACTATTTCCTTATTTGTCTATGTCTACACTAAAACCAGTTTTAATTTCTGTGACTTTGTAATTACTTTGACTTTATAATCCTTCTTGAAAGGGACTTTGTTCTTCTTCAAAATTGTTTTGGCTATTTATGGCTACTTTTGCTTTCAAATGAATTTTTAAATCAAACTTTAATGAGATTGCATTAAATTTATAAATTAATTTGAGGAGGATTGACATCTTCATGTTATTTAGTCTTCCTACCCATTAACATTATATAACTCTCCATTTATTTTAGGTCTTTTTGAATGACTTTTAATGAAGTTTTTAAATTTTGTCCAAAATATCTTACATATTATAATTTACTCAGAGCTATCTCATCTTACTGATATTTTAAAGGCATATCTTTTAAAAATTATGTTATTAAATTTTTTCAGGTATGTCATGTTTTTTAAAGTTTTAAAAATTTAGGATTACATTGCCTCTTCATTCAATATTTTCCCATTCTGTTGGGGGTCCTTTAAGCCAAAATTATTAAAGGAGGTACATTAATATTCCAGCATGGCCATACTATGATTTATTTAATTATTTCCTGAATTGTATATTTTTGTTTCTAACTTCACAGTTTTAAACATGACTGTGACCAGCTATTTTTGCTAAATCTTTGCATACCACAATAATTATTTCACTGGGTCAAAGGTATGTACTTTTTCATGACTTTCGCTATATATTGTCAAAATGGAATGAATGGTGATTTGTTCAGAAATCACGGTACATCTCCGGCCTGTAATCCCAGCACTTTGGGAGGCCGAGGCAGGTGGATCACGAGGTCAAGAGATCGAGACCATCCTGGTCAACAAGGTGAAACCCCGTCTCTACTAAAACTACAAAAAATTAGCTGGGCATGGTGGCACGTGCCTGTAATCCCAGCTACTCAGGAGGCTGAGGCAGGAGAATTGCCTGAACCCAGGAGGCGGAGGTTGCGGTGAGCCGAGATCGCGCCATTGCACTCCGGCCTGGGTAACAAGAGTGAAACTCCGTCTCAAAAAAAAAAAAAAAAAAGATTACTCTGCAAGTATTACAAACTATGATACATAGAAATGTGTTTATTGACATGAAGTATATCATGAGGAAAAAATTACAAATAGTATTTAAGCATTTTAAGTTATGTAGGCTTATACTGAGCTATAAAAAAGAGGGTGAATAAATGAATGAATACACGATTCTGGAAGGGGATAAAAAAAGGTTATGACAGCCCTGGGTAAGGAAATTATGTATGACTTTTATTTTCTTCCCTGCATCTTATATTTTTAACAATGTACATGAATCATTTATGAATAAAATAAAAAAACTTTGATATTAGATCAAAAAATATTTGATCATATAGGTTTGGTAGGATAACATTTCTTTTTCATTTCTTTCATTTTTAGAAATTTTTCTTCATGAAAATTCTTTTTCTTTTAAATGTTTATTTCTTCCTTGAGGAGTGAGATTGGCTATCTTTTATACCCATGTGTATTATCATTATTGTATTTTGCTGATAAATTTCACAACTGTCAATTACTTTATTTCCCATTTCATACTTAACTCTATTTTAGGTGAGTTCACAAATATCATTGAATGTGCTCGTTCAGTGTCATCATCATGATATTGAAATATCAATTGGCAATGACTTGTTCTTGGGTATTAATATGCTTGTTGGTTACATTTGTGATTTTTGGTGATGGAAGGCAGCCATGGCGAGAATACAGCCAAGCCTCTAACTGCATACTCTTTCCACTCCTTGCTTAAAATTGAAGCATGAATAATTGGCGTCCATTCCCTAAAAAGGTACTTCATGATACTGTAGAGAAATAAGTTAACTTTTCTATCCCTATATCAAAATTTCTTTTGAAGGTAACTGGGACAACACTAAATAAGGAACAGAGATTTCATGAACTGTGAAATCTTTCTAAACAACTGAGAACAAAAAATTGTTCCGAAACAAAAACTTCTGCCCTATCCTTTTATTTGAATGCGTTTCCTTAAGGACACAACTGGTAAAGATTTGATGATTTTATGTTTAAAGCAATTTTTTTTTTTCACAGTAAGGAGTCCCACTCCATTAGGGTTTCTTTTTGGAGATATTCTGTAACTGACAGAGGGTAACTCACTCTGACAGCTTGCTCCATATTCACTATGAGTACATACTGTTCTGAAAAATTTCAAAGTTGAAATATTTTTATTTGGGAAACTTCTGCAATCAAGGTAATTCACCTTATCTTTGGAGAATAAAATGGAAAAGGGCAACCCAATCTCTGTGACCTTAAACTTCCACTGAAACTTAGAGACGGTTAGCTCAGCTGGTGAGAGCTTGCTGCTAATGACACCAAGGTCGTGGTTTCTATCCCGTTATAGGGCAGTTAAGCTCAAGGGAAAAACCCCGTTCTTTGTCACAGCCTCCCTGTGCTGCTAGCCATTCACAGCTAGGCAAAAGAGTAGAGATGTTTTAGTGAATTATGCCATGACTTAGGGAGTCTCCACCTTGAATGTGGCTGTGGGACCAAGGAATAGAATCTGCTGAGGCTGGGTAAAGAGACCCTAGAGCACCTTAGGCCACAGCACAGCAGAGGATGAGAACAGAACTGGCTTCAGGAAGTAGGTGTCAGTCTAAGGCACTGTATTCAATACATGTAGCAAAGAATGGGCTTCTGACACCAGGAAGGTTTTCAGATGGCAGTGACTGCATAAAGCAGTGTCAGGATGTCTGACTCTAAAGCATGGGACGCCCTCCATCAGGTGAGAGCTCTGGAGGTGGAGTCTGTTCCTGAAAGAAGCATGGATAAATGCTGTCAAAGGCTGACCCAGTTACCACTGGGTTCAGGGCTGAGGTGCAGCTGGGAAAGCTAGAAGCATGATCCCTAGAACTTGACCAAATGAACCAATGAGGGAGTGGTTTAGGGAGAAGTGGTATGTTTAGTGAATCACTCAGCTCTCTGCCCAGGCCTTGGGTGTGGAAGTAGAGTCTATGCTGTGTCTGTGGACAGACTGAAATATAAGCTTCACCAGATCTCCAAGCTAGAAATGTTGACATACCTGGCTTGGGGTAAGGGAAGGACTGAACTGCAGGTGGGGACCCCCAACAAATCTAACTGTAAGAATCTATGAGTGTGGAGACAGAAGGACCAAAGAAGGGATGCTGTAGCCAATTATCGTTATTGAAAAACCAAGCAGAGATTGCACTCAATTGGCAGGACCAGCCTTTTTATCTCTGACATAGTTCCAGAAGGCTGTACTGTGTATCTAGTGTGACACCATCTGATAGGATTATCTGAAATAATGGAAGTGTTCTGTGGTGATCCATTTTGATAGCCACTAGCCACAAGTGGCTATTGAGCACTTGATATGTTGGTGTGATTGAGGAACTAAACTTTAAATTAAATTAAATTTAATTTAAATTTAAGCAGCAACATGTGGCTAGTGGTTACTGGATTGGACAGAACAGATCTAGATACTAGAGTAAGAGGTAGCAGCAAATCCCTTATTGGAACAATGTAAATTGACAAGTATAAATATATGAGCAGGGCAAAACCCAAATTGGCCTGTATTCTTAGTTTTGGCTAGAGTCAACCATAGATAGAGCATTCTTTTTTTAATTTATAAAATGCAAACTCATTTTCTTCTGATGATGAATGCTCAGGTAATTGTTGAGTTTCAACACAGAGACAGCCAGGAACTCATTTTTGAGAGTTGGATTGTGCCACAGTTTGTCCATCTGCAAGATGGTGATGAAAATTTTATCAGTATCTATCTCAAGCCATTGTTAATGGCCAGTTTCTAAATATTCCTGTCAAATCGTACAGCCATTGTTTTCAAAGTAGTTTTGGAATTAGACCATTGGCAACACAATCTATTAAAGTGCAGGAAGAAAATCACAGAATCTCTATTTTTTTAAGCGTCATGAAAATTGTATTTCAGTTTGTATGTCTTATATGCACATAATATATTAATACACAAATATATTAATGTAGCAGTCCTCAAAGTTTTTGTCACCAGGGACTGGTTTTGTGGAAGACAGTTTTTCCATGGATTGCAGGGGGGATGGTTTCAGGATGAAATTGACCCACCTCAGATCATAAGTTATTATTAGATTCTCATAAGGAGCACACACTCTAGATCCCTCATGTGTGCAATTCACAATAGGGATCTCACTCCTATGAGAATCTAATGCTACCACTGATCTGACAGGAGGTGGGACTCAGGCCGTGATGCTTGCTCACTGCTCACCCCTGTTGTGTGGCCTGGTTCCTAACAGGCCATGAACTGGTACCAGTCTGTGGTCTGGGGCGTTGAGGACCCCTGCATTAATATAATTAAAATATGTACATTTCTTGAGAGTGTTTGTTCAAACATTTTTCCTGATAGAGACATACAATTTAAAAAGTGTGGGACTCTCTGGTCAATAGAATATTTTATGAAAAAGGTTATCCCTCGTACTAACCCAGTGTGATTAAGTGTTCATCTTAATCTCAGATGTTTTGATAACATAATAACAGGGAAATTATGATTATTGGATGGCTTTTCTTTACTGTATTTTCAATAACTATATGAATGGGTTCAGCTGTTACTAGTTTTATAATTCTGTTTTATGCTCAATGAGTCTTCCTGTATCTCCCCACATCTTTCCTATGGTTCATTTCCCTGCATCTTTACAGCTCCCTGGAACATTCTTTTGAATCAATCAGAGGCTTCAAAACTGGGCAGCCTCACTTTGTAACCCGCTCTGACTCGCCTCTGGGAGGCCTCCCTCCCCACTCACAGCTGCCTTCCTGTGTGATGTAAGAATACAGTGCCAGAAAGACTGATCCCTAGAACCTCTTTGTTACTTAGTTTATTGTTCCAATTTTAGAAATGGCCGTTCTACTTCCAGTGTCCCTCCCCACACAAATTAGCTGAGACTCAATGCAGCATGCTCCCAGTTATCAGAATTGTTCCCATAGCTCCGCAGGTGATCCTAACGTTCACCCAGCATTGAGCACCACTGAGATGGCTGCTGTTTGTTGTCCCCGAGCTCTGCAAGGCCGCATCGGATATTGCTTGATTGTTGTACATTAGTTTACTGTACGGTGTAAATGAATTAAAATTAAATAGTATTATAAGTTCAACTCCTCAGTTGCACTTTCTGTATTCAAGTGCTCAGCAGCCACAGTGGTTGGAGGCTACCATTTTGAACAGTGCTATTACACAACATTTCTGTCACCACAGAGAGTGCTGATGAAGAATAGTACTAACAACTGGAAACATTGAGATGGAGAGGTGAAGGAGGGAAGAGAGAATATAAGAGAAACTTTAAAGCATTCAGTGTGGCTGATAGGTGCTGTTTCTTATATTATGTTTGGAGCATAGCTGATGAATTTCTGAATTTTCAAATTCAGTTGAAACAGATTTTGGTCAATTGAAGGGAAGGACTATGCCTGCTTTAATTCGCTTGGCTTACCTTTGTTTAATGTGTCTCCCTTGTTACAGTGTTTGTAGCAGCATCTAACTCTATCCCTAACTTCTTATTGGTGCATGCACCATTTAAAAACAATTTAATCATAGAGGTTATCTCCTTTGCAATCCATATTGTTTTATGGAACAGGTGAACAGCTGGTGAAAATAGCCTCAAGGTTTCTAATCCCACCAAAGGAAAATATGGTATCAGTAATTGCCTTGTACCATGATATTTGTGAAATCCAAGAGAGGACTAGATCTCAGGCTCTAATAATACATCCGTATAAACATCTCAGTAGGGCACCACAGAAGAGTCTTAGGATATCACGAACATTAAGAGTGGGAGAATATTGACCTTAATATCCTTTTCACTTATTAAAAAGCAAAAAGGCAGCCATAAAAAAGAATGAGTTCATGTCCTGTGCAGGGACATGGATGAAGCCGGAAGCCATCATTCTCGGCAAACTAACACAGGAACAGAAAACCAAACATTGCATGTTCTCACTCGTAAGTGGGAGTTGAACAGTGAGAACACGTGGACACAGGGAGGGAAACATCATACACCAATGACTGTCAGGGAATGGGGAGCAAGGTGGGGGGAAGCATTAGGTCAAATACCTAATGTATGTGGGGCTTAAAACCTACATGATGGGTTGATAGGTGCAGCAAACCACCATGGCACATGTATGCCTACGTAACAAAACTGCACGTTCCGCACGTTCTTTAAGTTCTATCCCAGAACTTAAAGTAAAATAAATAAAATAAAGAAAAGTAGCCATTTTGTCAGTTGAGTATTTACTGGCTTTTGGTGAAAATCACTTTCACAGATTACTGGAAACCTTATGACCCTCAGCCTCTAGTCTCATCACCTGCAGATTCTCACCTCCACCTACTATGCCATGTCACGTGCCCTCCTGCTCTCTAAGACACTTGTATTAAGTTCCTCCCCCACATGTAAACGGAACACACAGGTCTGTGAATGGACCTCATTATGCTCATTTGTCTTTGCCAAGAACTATTGAAAATGATCACAAATGACTATGTAATTATAATTAAGATTTTGTAGATACATACACTTTATTTTTAACAAGTTCATCCTGTTAAGTGTTGCCCCATTTTGAATAGTGACATTCACTGGTGCAAGGAAGAATTATTAAAATGACAACTTAACTGATATCCTTGGCAGGTAAGCCAGTTATTGTATTCCATAATTGTGATTATTCGAATACCTATGAAGATTAATAAGGATAACTTATTCTATAGGACTTGGTTACCAAAATGATCTTTTTTCTCATTTTAGACCATACGTCTTCAGTTTTAATTTTCTTCTCCCAAAGAACTCTGAGTCTTTCCCAGTGTGATACTTCAGATTTTTGCAAAAATATAACATAATGAAGAAGAATAACATGCATCAGATCTTTTTATATGTACTGGGCTAAGAAATATAAGTACCATCAAATTACTAGAAAATTCTTTTAACAATCTGCTTCTTAGTTAAAAAATGATTCCAGTTAAAGAGTTGTGATAATCTTGTAATTTTCAAAGTATCATTTTAGACATTTTAAAAAATTATTCTTGTTTTCATTCAGTCTATTTCATCAGAACTTAAATTTTTCCTCCCTCTACAGTATGTGGTCTTGGTGTGCTTTCTCCTTGAAAAATAAAATCTTTAGTTTCATGATCTCTGTGTTCTATTCCTTGAGTTTAAAATCATAGGAAAAATAACCATCATTTCCTTATCTCTGTCTCCAATTCTCCCATCATTTTCTGTGAGCCAATTTTCTTCTTTTTCTTCTGTCTACCATAGGGAACTTTTTACTCTGCTCTATTCTCTGCAATTCAGGGCTCACAATTTCTTCAAGCTTCTCAGATTATCCTTTGTACTTGTGTCTACTTTTTCATTAAAAAAAAAAGAGACTTTGGTCTTATTTTGACTTTATCATCTTTATATTGCTATATTTAAAATCCATCTGCTTATTGATTGAACTAAACTTTTCATCTTACTTCATCATACTGAATATATAACTTCTGAATGACTTAAAAATCATCACACAATGTAAGAGAATTTTCTGTCATATTCAGTTGACTGCTTTGTAAGCAACGAAATTGAAGACAAATAGCTTATAATGGACATAATACCAAGAAATAATAATAATGAGAATATGCATCTAACATGTAATGGGTCAACAAGTTCACAAGGCAAATCACCATTTTGTCAGATATTTAACAAATCATACTAGTACTGGAGGAAATATAGCAGAAAAAAAGGGCATGGACATTTGGATTAGCTGCCCTGCTAACCTTTCATCAGTCCCTAATGATGTGCTTTTGGGTTGAGTCATTGTTACCTCCCTGAGCTGTTTGTTTATAAAATGAGGGTAAATATCTCAGATGTTTTAGGGTAATGACATACAAAGTGTCCTCCATAGTACATATTACCATAAGCACTCCATAAGGTAATTCTTGTCCTTTTAAAAAACGGACACTTTTGAGTTCAGGATAGGTAAACTGTAACCTAGTTGTAATCATTTTAATAAGAGAAGGTTTAATCATTTTTTATAAATGTACCACAAAAGTAGTTTTAAACTTGCCTTTCACATCCTGTACCAACTGAAAGTTTGGTAACAAATTTAAAGAAAGCATTAGATTGAATATCCCATCTGATTAAATCTCAACTCAATATTGTTTCTGGCTTTTAAAATATTTCTAATTCGGTTATAAAATAGGTCTATTACCTGGCTTGAAATGGTCTCTTCTACCTCCTTTTATTGAATTGAAGTATTCAGGCTGTTTTCATTAGCTTCATGCAATTACATGGGCTTTTCTGGAAGGCTGGAGGACTCAGACACTGAGGTATCCCATGAATACAGCTAAAAATCCATGAGTTTAATTTTAGTAGTGTCTTTTTTTATTGAATCAATGTTCTGCCAATTTAAATAGCATATTTTCAGATTTCTAATGGGAGGCCTAGAGTCACAATAAAAGTATACTGTATATGCCATAACTACTTCCAACAATATAGTAATCTTGCAAAAGATATACCAAAAAATTTGAGGAAGCTGCCTGTTTGACATTAGCCGCTATGAAGAAGGGAGAAATTGCAGGCAACAAAAGACAAATGCTGCATCATTTTTCTTATATGTATAATCTAAAAAAGTTGAACTCATGGAAGTAGAGAGGTAGAATGGTGGTTACCAGAGGCTGAAGGAGGGGAGTATGTAGGGGAAAAGGAAGGTGTTGATCAAAGAGTACAAAATTTCAGTTAGATAAGAGGAATAAGCTTTAGTGTTGTATTGCACAGACTGGTGACTACAGCAAGTAATACTGCATTGTATGTCCCCAAATTGCTAAGTGAGTAGATTTTAAATGTTTTTACCACAAAAAACTTATCAATATGTGAGGCGATGGATTTATTAATTAGCTTGATTTAATCATTTTACAGTGTTTATTTCTGTTATACCCCATAAATATGTATATAAATATATATAATTACTATTTGTTAATTAAAAATGAAACGAAACAAAACAGAAAAGGGTAAAATTCCTCTGTGTTTTCCCAAATAAAAAGGCTTGGGAAAGGCCTTTTAGTTCCAAGATTGCATGGAATCTGCTTATTAATTTTTCCATCTATGTCTCTCTGTGAAATATACTAATTATTTACAATTTTGAGTCTAAGCTTTCTCTGAAATTATAGCAATAGGAGCATTTCTCCCTTATATGGGTCACAATCTTTTCATTCTGTTTCTTACCACAACTTCTGACTTCTGACTTTATCATAATTTCTGACATCTACTAAACATGAACAGAATGAATGGCTTCTAGAAATGGATACAGGTGCAATACTTCTAGGGCCAGGGAACCGCTTAATTATCTTTACAAAGTACTAGGACTTCAGAAAAATCAAATGATGAAACGGAGCTAGCTCTAGTATGTTCTTCTTATCATTGGACTATTAGCCATGCCTGATGAGTTACCTAAGACTTCAACTGTTTTTATAGATTTAAAGGAAATATTATAAATGTATCTTATATGAGTTTAAGACTGGACAGCTGATTTTGGAATTTCTTCTGCTACCTTGTTGTAGATATCACTGACATCATCCTTTGCATTTTGACTGGAGGCTTATTCTCTCTCTGTTTCTCTCTCTCTCTCTCTCTCTCTCCAGGAAACCAGTAGTTATGTCAGGTTGCTAAGTATCTTCCTGCTGAAGGACAAGTATTCTGGAGCAGCATATATTTAGCATTTGACATTTGATGAACAAGCTTATTTGAGTTATTTTCAATACAATTTCAGCTTTGGCAATTGTAAGCAAAGGATCCAGTTGGTAATTGGTGAATTGAACAGATGTGGACATCCTGCCTTCATCAAGATGTATTAATTTTTCTGAAAAGTGGATAAGATCTTGTGATAATGAATAATGGAATTCAAATCAGATGGGGTGAGATATTTGACATTCAGGAACAAATCACAGTATAATAGATCTGCTACTTTGCTTGGTTTGAATGGGGAGTTACTCATGTTGAAATACAGTCAGAGAAAGGGAACGTGGACATTCTATAGAGGAGAGGCTGGCCCCGGGGTAATACCACTGTCCTTGGTGGAATGTTGTCTTTTCTGAAGACACTGGTTCAATTCAATACATGAAACAATTGATTATTATTTAGAAAAACTAATCTATTGACAAGACACAGAGTTAAGTAGTGAAAAACACGGAGAACTAGACACTGTTCTTATTGTTAAGAAATTTGTAAATTTAGGTAGCATATTTCAGAGATAAATTCTCTGCTTGGGGCAATAAGTACCTCCTTTGGAATAAGCATGGTGAGAAAGAATTGCTTCTGGTAGATCAGTGAGAAGAGTGAGATATTTTCTTCTGATGACTTCTCTATTAAAATTTGAATGGTAAAACTTTGTGATGATTCATGCTCTTCATAAGTCTTAATTTTATCATCCTCTAATACCAGGACTTGTGCAGATCAATATTTTAGGAAAGAGTCATGCTAACTAAACACAGGGATTTCTATTAATCACTAGGATAAGACATAAATTCATCATGTAACAGATATTTATTGAGTCCACAACTTGCCCAACACTGGGCTTTTGGTACTCTGGGCCTTGACACTCTAGGGTATGTCAAGGATGCCTAATATATTTAAAGTGACAGAGTTCACAAGTGAGACTTTATGAAAATGAATATTCCTTTTTAAGTCTCGAGAAATATGATGTGCACCTGCTTGAGCTTTATAAATTGCCAGCGAGCATGAACTTGTTTATGACCCAATTGTAGAATTGTTGTATGATGACTATCCCACTGGCAGGCACTTCTTGTCCAAGGGAATGTAATTGGATGTTGGTGACTCAAGCAAGGCTGGGAAGACTCCTCCATGACCAAATTAAAGACAACAGGGACTTGATTTGTACTCAACTCTGCACCAGTCAGCAT
The DNA here is from genome assembly GCF_009761245.1 of Sapajus apella. Classification (NCBI taxonomy): domain Eukaryota; kingdom Metazoa; phylum Chordata; class Mammalia; order Primates; family Cebidae; genus Sapajus; species Sapajus apella. The sequence continues at coordinate 5,285,170 of NW_022437045.1, read as the reverse complement.
GAGACAAAGAAGAGATCCATGGTAAAGTGGGGGGACTGCTGTTTCTTGTACAAGCTAGAGAAGGAAAGCTGCAGTTCTGAGCTGCAAAACTGCTTAGAAATGGGAGAATAGAGAACTTCACAGGCTGAACCTTGATGTCTTCATTATCCCTCTTGGCTACGGAATGCCAGCTAGCAGAAGATTCGTCACTGAGATATTACAGGGAAATGAAGCCAGGCAAGAAAAATATGTATTCCCTTTCTTCTCAGCCCATAAATTTTGTTATTAATAAATCAGATTCTTATAGAACAGCCTGCCACAGCTGTCTCTAGAAATGCTTTTATTAGCAGAATTTTTGCTAAAATAAAATACACAGTAGTTTTAAGAGTGAACATTATAATTTTAGGTCATAAGGAGTGTCATGGAGACACATGTGGATGCTACTTGCTAGTTACTCGATCTGGACCCTGACTCTTAATTTTTTTGTTGCTGGGATAAGGTAGCAGGATTTGACATGCATTTAAAGGTGTAGTAACCTGTGATTGATTTCCCATTCTTGATGCTCCCTGCCTGGACTTCTGGGAAAATGCCAAAACAATTCATTCTTATATGAGGGCTACCTCGTTGGTTGCTTCTGTTAAACAGTGCTGAGCAACAAGTCAGGAAAAGAATGTTGCAGTAACTCTTTAAGATGAAGTTAGAAACAAATGTCATCAAAGCAAATGACAATTTGCCAATATGAGTGAGCAAAAAGATGAAGATTAATACTCCCTATGTATTTGCTTTGCAGAAGAATTAATTTAAAAAATAAAAACATATATTTAAAAACGAATTGTAAATATAAACACATGCTAATTGAAGAGAGGAATTCCTGTGATTATTCTGCAATTTGTGTTTGTCAAGTGCTTTTCAGTCAGTCCACTCCAGCTCAACAGGGCAGAAGTTTGGGCTGTTATAAACTTGTGGGCAGCTGCTCAGTGATGGGGCAGGCATGAGCAAGCAGGGCTCACAGCAAGCTAATTGAGTTTTCTTCAGTCATACTGTTGCAGCTGCTCCCTTCCCTCATTGCTGAGTTTGCCACAGCAAGTAGGAAACTAACTCTGGTGCCCGGGATGAAGGAGAACCCAGACTGGACTTGGGGAACATGATCTGCCACCCTGGTGCCCCCTGGTTATGTCTCATGCAAGTGTAGCAATGAGAGAGGGTATGGGGGAGTGCTAGTTTAGGAGGAAAGGGGATAATGTGCTCTTTGCACCCCCAGGAGGAATCACTGCTCATCTGTGCCTAAGTAGGCTCAACAAGGGCAGTTGATTCACAACGGTTTATTACCCCACAGGACTATAGTGTTAGGAGAACTTGACAGTTTGTTTGAATTTGGATGCTGGCAGATGACATCATGGGCTATTATGGTTGCCCACAAATACGGCAGTTTATTGAGAAGTGGTAGACATGCTAGTGGATAAGAGGGAAGGACAGAGGCAGTTAGTAAACAGCACCTGCAGCAATTCAGTTAGCTAGTGAGTGTGACAGTAGCTTGCTGGAAAAGTTGGCAATTAATAACTTGTAAGAAAACTGAACTAATGAACCAATCCTGCTTGTGCTATGTATACAACCTCCTTCTCATTATTAATAGGTTTATTCCAAACTTATATAAGACAATGAAAATAAAGTTTGGCAATATGGGGAAGGGATGGAAGGATAAAGCCATAAATTACATCACAGGCAAATTAAGATATACCACTGGATCAAGGGAGGTAATGCAGAAAGACTGATCCTAACATTTCTTTTATTTAGCAATGATAAGATTTGTTACTTACATTAATTATTTAAAATGAGCTGCCTTATTATAAAGGACTATTTTGATGACAACTATAATGAAATATCAATAACTGATAGTAGCCAAGATATTTGAAATATGTCAAAGTTGTGCCATTAATATTAATATGTTCCTTAACATGAAGTCCCACCCAGACTTGTTTATATATTCAACAGACACATACCTATTGAAGTGTAACAGATATTCTGGACACAAACAATGGTAAACAAGACAGATGCAGTCCCTGCATTAATACGATTTGCAATTGAATGGTCGTTGACCATTTTTATTGTGGTCATTTTGCTGTGATTGTTTTTAGTTATTTAGCTGGAGAAGCTTTTAATTGAAATTTGTGTTATGTTCAGCGTTAAGGAATAGAAATGTAATGTGCATTTCTGAGATTCAGTAACACTTTTGGTTTTTCTTTTTCATTTAAAGAAAAATTTTGTGCCCAAGATAGGCTAGAATTTTTGGAATCAAGTAATTGATGACCTGGGAGCCAATTTTATTGCAATAGTGTTTTTAGTGGTCTTAGAACTTTTCAGAGGTGGTAGCTCTGAAAATGATAAAACTATGATATATCCAACACGTACATCTATCATCCAATCAATGTTAATTGAGGCCCACTACAGCATTGTGTTAGATTCTGAGGCTACAATTTGTTGACCCCATGTTGAACATGTTGACCCCATCACTGTAATCAATTTGACACTACACAGTCATTTAAACATTAAAGTGTCAGTGGATATTTTAGTTGTAATTTTGATAAGTGCTCTGAAGGAGAAAACATTGGATGCTCTGAAAGCAGTGTTTGGCTGATTATTATGGAGGATCTGAGAAAATTTACTTGAGGAAGGAACATTTGGCCGGACTCAAAGAGATGAGTAGGAGGTAAGCAGACAAGGAAAAAAAAGGACACATGAAGGAGGAAGAATATTCTAGGAACACATATACACACATGTATGTATATGTGTATGTATATGTATATATGTATATGCATATGTCTTTCTTAGGAAAAAATAAAAAGCTGCAACGTGGTTGAACTTATTTACCCAGTTACCAAAGCTTATTCTGCACTGTGAAGATGGAGATGAAGGCTTTTTAAGCAGGAAGGTTAGAATCTCTGCAGTTTTGATTTACAGGCTTGTTCTTCTGGCAGCTTTAATTTTTCCTCTTTACCACCTTTATGGTCTTCTGTGCATACAAGCATTCATTATTATAAAATTATATGTTGACTCAAACTCCTGGGTAGGATGCTTCAGCTGTCCACCATCAACACAGCAGCATGAATGGCAGAGACTAATCATTCCAAATAGTGAAGGGGCAGCAGAAAACTCATTTTAATATTATAGAAAAGTACTTCTTTGCCCTTGACTGCTTTTTTTAAAGAAAGTAAATTTTAAAAATCAGTTTTAGATTTACAGAATTATTGCAAGGATAGTAAGAGTGTTCTCATATGTGCCTTACTCAGTTTTCTCTATTATCGACGTCTTACGTTATGTGATATATCTATCATAACTAACAAACTAATATTGGTTCACTACTATTAACTAAATATGTACTTTATTCGGATTTCCTAAGTTTTCATCTAGTGTTCTTTTTCTGTCCCAGGACCCCATCAGGATATATTACATGTAGTTGTCATGTCTTCCCAGGCTTTCTTTGGTTGTGACAGTTTCTGAGACTTTCGTTGTTTTTGGTGACCTGGATAGTTTAGGTATTTTGTAGAATGCCTCTCAGTCTGGATTTATCTGAAGTTTTCCTTGTGGTTTGACTGGGTTTAATGTGTACGGGGGAGGAAGACCACAGAGGTTAAGTGTGATGGTTATCACATCGTATCAAGAGTATATGCCATCAATATGACCTATCACTGTTGATGTAAACCTTGATCACCTGGCTTGAGATAGTATTTGTCAGCTTTCTCTATTATACAGTAACTATTTTCTTCTCCCTGGCCATACAGTACTCCTTGGAAGAAACCATTTTGTTTAGCTCATTTTTTTTTTTAAATTTCAATTTTTGTTCTGGGGTACCTGTGCAGGATGTGCAGATTTGTTACATAGTTAAATGTGTACCATGGTGGCTTGCTGCACCTATCAACCCGTCACCTAGGTATTAAACCCGGCATGCATTAGTTATTTTTTCCTAATGCTCTCCTTCCCCACACTCCACCCCCCAACAGATCCCAGTGTGTGCCGTTCCCCTCCCTGTCTCCATATATTCTCATTGTTCAGCTCCCACTTATAAGAGAGAACATATGGTGTTTGGTTCTCTGTTCCAGCATTAGTTTGCTGAGGGTAATGGCTTCTATCTCCATCCATGTCCCTGCAAAGGAATGATCTTGTTCCTTTTCATGGCTGCACAGTATTCCATGGTGTATATGTACCACATTTTTTTTTATACTACCTACCATTGATGTGCATTTAGGTTGATTCTGTGTCCTTGCTATTGTGACTAGTGCTGCAGTGAACATACATCTGCATGTGTCTTTATGGTAGGACAATTTATATTCCTTTGGGCATATTCCCAGTAATGGGATTGCTGGGTTGAATGATAGTTCTCTTTTTAGGTCTTTGAAGAATTCTACACTGCTTTCCACAATGAGTGAACTAATTTACACTCCCACCAGCAGTGTATAAGTGTTCCCTTTTCTCCATAACCTCCCCAGCATCTGTTATTTTTTGGGTTTTTAATAATAGCCATTCTGACTGATGTGAGATGGTATCTCATCATGGCTTTAATTTGCATTTCTGTAATGATTAGTGATACTTAGCATTTTTTCATTTGTTGCCAACTGTATATATTCTTTAATGAGGTAAATGTCAGATCTTTTGCCCATTTTAATATTGGGGATTTGGGCTGACTGCAGTGGCTTATGTCTGTAATACCAGCACTTTGGGAGGCTGAGGCAGGTGGATCACCTGAGGTCAGGAGTTTGAGACCAGCCTGGCCAACATGGTGAAACCCCATCTCTATGAATTTTGTAAAACACAAAGTTCAAAAATTAGCTGGGCATGGTGGCAGGTGCCTATAATCCCAGCTACTCGGGAGGCTGAGGCAGGAGAATTGCTTGAACCCAGGAGGCGGAGGTTGCAGTGACCCAAGACTGCACCATTGCACTCCAGCCAGGGCAACAAGAGTGAAGCTCCATCTCAAAATAAACAAATAAATACATACATAAAATGTGTTGCTGTTGTTGTTGTTGTTGTTGAGTATGAGGAGTTTTTTGGTATATTTTAGTTCCAAGTCTTTTACCAGCCATGTGTTTTACAAATAATTTCTCCCAGTTTGTGGCTTATCTTTTCATTCTCTTTTTTTTTCATTCTAATTTTTTCAGAGTAGAAGTTTTTAAATTTTAATGAAGTCCAACTTACTGTTTTCTTCCATAGTTTGTGCTATTGGTGTTATATATAAAAACTTATCCCCAAATTCAATATTATATAGATTTTTTTCTGTTTCCTTCAAACAGTAGTTTTATAATTTTGCATTGTTATTTAAAATTCACTTTAAGTTTTTTGTAAGGTGTAAGATTTGTGTATAGGTTTTTTTTTTTTTTTTCACATTGATGTCAAATGGCTTCAGCAACATTTTCTTTTTTTATATATCTTAAGGACAATCAATGTAATATTTCCTGAAAAGATGATCTTTTTTCCTATTTAATTAGCTGTTCTTTGTCAAAGATCAGTTGACCTTATTTGTGTGGATCAATTTCAAGACTTATTCTGTTTCACTAGTCCATCTGTCTATACTTTAACCCGAACCATGCTGTCTTTATTACTGTAGCCTTTATGGTAAGTCTTGAAGTCAAGTAGTTAAGTGCTCCAATTTCAGAATTATAGTCTTTCTTCAGTATTAAAGGCTGTTCTAGGTCTTTTGCCTTTCTTTGAAAATGCTGGAATTAATTCTTAATATCTCAAAATTGATGCTTGGGATTTGGATTTAGATTACTCTGAATCTATTAATTAAGTTTGGAAGAATTGACATTTTATTAATATTGAGTAATATGAACACGTAACAATATTGAATTTTCAATCTCTGACTTAAATTATCTCTTCATCTTTTTAAGATCTTTAACTTTTCATTGTTTTATAGTTTTTTACATATAGGACTTGTACGTACTTTGTTACTATATGTCTTAGTATTTAATATACTATTGTAAATGGTATTGTTTTCTAAACTTTGAATTCCTATCATTCATGATGTTGTGTAGAAAAGCAATTGACTTTTGTATATTGATGTTAGATCCTGTAACCTTGGTATCATTAGTTCCAGGGGATTTTTTTATTGTTGATTCATTGGAATTTTCTGCATAGATAGTCATGCCATCTGTGAATAACGATGGTTTTATTTCTTCCTTCCAAATCTATATATCTTTATATCTTTCTCTTTTTTTATCTTATTACGCTTGCTAAGATTTCTAGTATAATGTGTAATCGGAGGAATGAGATAAGATGTCTTAGCCTTATCCTCATCTTCAGGAGAAAGTGTTTAGATTTTGCCATTAAGGATAATGTTAGCTATTGGTTTTTAAAATTTCCTTTATGAAATTGAGGAAATTTCTGTCTATTCTGAATTTACTGTATCATAAATAGCATTGAATTTTGTCAAATATTTTTCCTGTGTCAATTAATATGATCATATGACTTTTCCCATTTTCTCTGTTAATGGAATGTGGTAGGTTATATTGATTTATTTTCAAATGTTGAATTTGCCTTCAGACATGGAATAAATTCCATTTGTTCATGATGTATAATTTATTTTATGCATTGTTTGTTCTGTCTTGCTAACATTTTGTTGAGATTTGTGCCAGTGCTCAGGAGAGATATTGGTTTCTAGTTTTACTTTCTTATAATATCTTTATCTGATTTTGGTATTAAAATAATTCTAGACTCAGAATGTGTTACAATGTGTTTCTTCTGTCTCTGTTTACTAAAAAAGATTGTAGAGAACTGGCACAATTTTTTTCTTGAAAATTTTTAAAAATAATCATGCAACCACCTGAGCCAGATTATTTCTTTATTGGAAGGTAATGAGTTATTGATTCAATAACTTTACTTTATCTGTATATAGATATACATATTGAGGTTGTTTATTTCTCCATGTGTGACTTTTGGTAGTTTGTGTGTTTCAAGGAATTGGTCCATTTCATCTAAACTATCAAATTTGTGAGCATAGAGTTGTTCATAGTATTCTTTTATTATCCTTTTAATTTCTGTGAGACCAGTCATGGTGACTTCTCTTTCATTTATGATATTGGTAATTTATATTTAAGTTTTCTGTCTCTCTCTCTCTCTCTCTCTTTTTTTTTTTTTGCCAGAGTCTTGCTCTGCCAGCCAGGCTAGAGTGCAATGGTGTGATCTTGGCTTACTGCAACCTCTGCCTCTTGGGTTCAAGTGATTCTCATGTCTCAGCCTCCCGAGTAGCTAGTATTACAGGCATGCTCCAGTACACCTGGCTAATTATTTTTGTATTTTTAGTAGAGATGAGGTTTTGCCATGTTGGCCAGGTTGGTTATCAACTCCTGGCCTCAAGTGTTCTGCCCGCCTTGGCCTCCCAAAATGCTGGGGTTACAGTTATGAGCTACTGTGCCCAGCTGCTTCTTCTTAATTAGCCTGAATAGAAGTTTATCAATTTTACTGATCTTTTAAAAGAACTGGTTTTTGTTTCACTGAATTTATATATTATGTTTCTGTTTTCAATTTTATTGGTTTCTGCTCTAATTTCAGATGCTCCTTATAATGGGGTTGTATCCCAATAAATCCACTGCAATTTGAAAAAATATCGTAAGTCAAAAATGCATGTAATGCACCTAACCTACTGAATGCTGTTGCTTAGCCTAGCCTCCCTTAAATGTGCTCAGAACACATATGTTAGCCTACAGTTGAGCAAAATGATCTGGCAACAAAACACACTATAGAGTATTGATGGTTTATCCTGATGATCACATAGCTGATTGAGAGCTGTGGCTTGCTACTGCTGCCCAGCATTAAGTGACAGTATTGTCCTGCATATTGCTAGCACAGGAGAAGATCTAAATTGAAAATTCTAAGTACAGTTTCTGCTAAATGCATATTGCTTTTGCACCCATTGTTAAGTTAAAAAATAAGTCAAACCATCTTAAGTTGGGAACTGTCTGTATTATTCTTTCTCTTCTGCTTGCTTTAGGCTTATCTAGTTTTTTTCTTCCCTAGTTTCCTGAGGTGGTGGCTTAGGCTGTTATTGATATTATATAATTTTTTTCTCTCTAACATATTTACTTAATGCTATGAGTTTTTTTTCTAAGCACTGCTTTTCCTGCATCCTACAAATTTTGATGTTCTATTTTTATTTTCATTCAGTTAAAAATAGTTTACAATTTCTTTTGAGGCTTTCTCTTTGACTCATACATTCTTTAAAAGTGTCTTGTTTCATCTCTAAATATTTGGGAAATTTTCAGCTATCTTTCTGTTATTGATTTCTAATTTATTTCCAATTTGATGTGAGAGCCTACTTTGTACAATTTCTATTCTTTTAAATTTGTTAGGGGTGTTTTGTGACCCAGAGTTTGGTGGATCTTGGCATGTATTCCATCAGAGCTTGAGAAGAATGTGTATTATAGTTGTGGTTTGATGGAGTATTCTATAAATATCAATTAGATCATGTTGATTAATCATACTGTTTAAGCCAACTACATCTGTATTAATTTTCTACCTGCTTGCACTAGGACTTACTGACAGCAAAATGGTGAGGGTTCTAAATATAATAATTGTTTGGGCTTATCTATTTCCCCTTTTAGTTTCAACCATTTTCCTTTATGTGTTTTGATTCACTTTTGTTAGGTATACACATATTTACTATTGTTATATCATCTTAGACAATCAGTCTCTTTATCATTATCTTTATCCTTGACACTTTTCCTTCTTTTGTAGTCTGCTTTGCATGAAATTAATATAGCCATGCCAGCTTTATTTTTATTAATGTTAGGATGGTGTATCTTTCTTCATTTCTTTACTTTTAATATGTCAGAGCCATTATATTTAAAGTGGGGGTTTTTATTAGGACAAATACCAAATAAAGTATTTTGCATGAAGGGCTTAAAACCTACATGATAGGTTAATAGGTGCAGCAAACCACCATGGCATGCATACCTATGTAACAAACTTGCACATTCTGCACATGTATCCTAGAATGTAAAGTAAAATAAAAAATAAATAAATAAAAAATAAATTAGCTGGGCTTGGAGCCAGCCACCTGTAGTCCCAGCTACTCAGGAAGCTGAGGCAGAAGAATTTAAATAAATAAACAAATAAATAAATAAATAAATGGGACTTGTTGTAGGCAATGTATAGTTTGTTTTTTTTAAAAAAAATCAATTTGAGAATTTCCATCTTTTGGTTGTTGTATTTAAACAATTTATATTTAAAGCAAGTATTGATACATTTGAATTAAACCTATATTTGTTAACTGTTTCATATTTGTTGCCAGAAGCTTCTTTTTTGGCCCTCCATAGTTTTATTTGAGCAAATTATATAATACCATTTAATCTTTTCTCCTAGAGTATGGACCATACTTCTTTAAAGAATTTTTGTAGTGATTCCCCTGAAGTTCACAGGTTACATTTTTAACTATTCTAAATACACTTTCAAATAACAGTGTTCCTCTTTATATGAAATATAGGGATATTATAACAGTATTCCCAATTCCTCCCTACTGTCCTTGTGACATAGCTGTCATTCATCGCACTTACTTATATACTATAATCACCTATACATTGTTACTACTATGATTTCAAATAGGCAGTTATTGTTCACATCAATTAAGAATTTAGAAAGGATTTCTTTTACCTTAATTTACACATTCTCTGATATCTTCCATGCTTTATGTAGATCCAAGTTTCTGATTTATAATACCTTCCTCTTGCTTGAAGAACATCTTTTAACATATTCTGTAGGGCAAGTCTGCTGGGGATGAATTCTCCAAATTTTTGTCTGATTGTATTTTAACCTTTTCTTTACTTTTGAGGGATAATTTCCCTGGACCTAGAATTCTAGATTGGTCACTTTTTTTCAACATTTTATATATATCTTACTTTGCTTTCTTTGCTAATGTATGGTTTCTGAAGAGAAGTCTGCGGTATTTCATTCTGTTCTCTATAGGTGGGTGTTTCCCTGCCCCAGCTCTGGCATTTTCAAGATTTTCTCCTTGTCTTTGGTTTTCTACAGTTTGAATACAATATGCCTAGGTGTCATGTTTTCTTTGGAAGGAGTGGCATGTATTTATCTTCTTGATATTCTCTGAGCTTCCTGGATCTGTGGTTTGGTGTCTGTCATTAAATTTGAAAAGTTCTTAGTCATTATTACCTCAAATATTTCTACTTCTCCTTTCCTTTTTTTCTTTCTGGTATTCCAATTATGAATATGTTTGTTATACCTTTTGCATTTTCAGTCTTTTGATTCTTTAAGTTTTAGTTTGGGATGTTTCTGCTGATTTATCTTCCAGCTCATTGATTCTTTCCTTAGCCATATTGAATCAATTGATTAGTCCTCAAAGACATTCTTCATTTCTGTTATATCATTTTTACATTTCTAGCATTTGCTTTTGTTTTCTTAAAATTTCCATCTTTCTGTTTATATTAACCATCTTTTATTGTATGTTGTCTTCTTTTTTCCATTAGAGCCCTCACACTCTTAATCACTATTGTTTATCTCTTTCCTCACATTCCACATCCAATCCATCAGCATGTCTTGTTGACTTTATTTTCAAAATAAATTGAACTCAGACACTTCTCATCATTTTTTAAATCACCTTAATAAAAGCCCCCTGTTTCCTTGTCAACTACAATGTCTTCCTAACTTATTTTGTAACTTTTGCTTATTGAGTTCCTCCAAGAAGAGGCAGAGTAATATTTTCAAAACTATAAACTCTATCATTGGCACTCCTCTGCTCTGTGGAAGGCAGTGGCTTCTCATCTCTTTCAGAGTACAATGCAAAGCTCTCACCTTAGCCCTGTGGGATTGGCCTCCCTTGTCTTACTTTTTCCTTGCTTATGCTGCTAGAACCTCCCTGGTCTTTGGCTCTTACTGGAAATTGTTGAGTCCATTTCCTTTTGCTGTCAGCATTCATGTATTGTTCATTCACCCTCCTCACTTCACTCTGGTTTCTGCAGCTCAGAGAAATGCTCCCTGACCTAAACACTCTCTCCACCTGCTTTACACTTTGTTTTTTTCCCCTAGCACTAATCATTACCAGACATTATATATTTATTTGTTTATTGCCCGTCTTCCTCACAAAAATATGATGTTGCAAGGGTAGGGATTTGTCTTTTTGCTCCATAGCAGTGCCTGATTCTGAATAACTTTGTTGTATTAAGTGAATGAATAAAATGAAAGCTGCTTCAAAGTGTATAAGCATGTGTACATTTTACATGAGTGATAACAACATTCTTCTATTCCTTAGGGACTTTTTTAACCATTCTCGACCAGTTGTCATACCTTTGAAAAATCGTGATGAAGATGACTTTGAGAGCTAATTTTGGTAGGAGATAGCAGTTTTAGCCTATCTGCTCCATGTGCAGAATAATACCCTATTTTACTACATCTGATATTCAAGCACCATAATCTATTAATAGGTAAATAATTTTCAAAAATAAAAGCATCAGGGAAAAAACAAGAAAATTATTTTTAAGAAAGAATTTCTAGACCAGGATGTGTGCAATTTGAAATCTCTAATAAGAAATATTATAGCTGATTATTCCAGGAATTACAGAATCATGATCATATCCATAATGGATCAATAGAGGCACTGGCTTATATAATTGTTTGCCCTCTAAGGATTCTAGAGCCCCATATGTAAACACAGAACACATTTATATTGAATACAGTGCATGTGGGTTTCTACCAATTGTGCCAGTCAGTGTTTTCCCAGGCAGTTATGCCATGGTAATTAAGATTATGGGCTCTGAAATTAGTCTGCCTGGGTTCAAACCCCAGCTTCATGTGTCAGTTTCCTTGGCTGTAGAAAGGAATGCTAATAGCACTTACATTATATTGTGGCTTTGAAAATTACATGATGTAGCATAGTCAGGAGCTTAGATGAGCACTTGGGATATGGCAAATGCTCAATAAATGTTAGTTTGTTATTATTACTGATCACAAGCAAGACAAACTGGTTCTCACGTCAGCACGAAAGAAAATATTGAAGTAATTTTGGTTAGATCACAGATTTAATGTGAGAGATGAAGAACCAGGCTTGGAAAACAGGTGGAAACCAAGAGCAGCATGGCAGCCAGCATTTCACCAGTGTAATGCCTTGGGGGCAGCCTGGCAGCAGCCATGACCTTGACTCCTGGGCAGCAGATCCACCACAGGACAGCAGACTGAATCGTTCTCTGTCCAGACGTCACAGTCACAGGGGAGCAGGCCGCAGGTAGGGCCCGGGTCACCTACCTTTACCTTAGAGTCTAGAGACACAGACACGAGTAATTGCCTTGTAGATTTTGTGAGTGGAAGGTGAGTCCTGACACCCACCAATTCATGTACCAGGAATTCGCCAAATGTAGAAAGGTGACTAAGATGCTGGGAAACCAAGTATTATCAAATAAGTATTACACCAGTTAGTTAATTCATTACAGTTTTCAATAGTTTTCAAACAATGCCCTACAAAGAACGGCTCACTTAAATGTACTCCAAAAAAGAATGAAATCTCTCCTTGGTCATCAGCTTTTCTAAATTTCTGTAACTTTAGGTGATTCTGAACTTCTTAGTGATTCTGAATTTCTGGAAGATTCTGAAACTGGAGTCTTATTTTGGGATGTATTCAAATCCTAGAGATCAGTCACATCAATCTGTTCCCTTTTTCATTATGTAACACGAAACAGAAGAACCTTTCCAACTTGCCTTGGGAACCTGCTTCTACAATAGGGTATATCATCCCATTTAATAAAGGAAGAGTTATATTTGCATTGTGACCCCTTATCTGAGGTCATCGGGACTGTGCTGTACTCCTAAGTTCCACTGTAAAGGAATAGACAACAACCTTGTCTCCCAATCATTGTAATCTGTATCAGAGAGCATCATTAGATGAATGAAGATGGATGGAAATGTTCTCATTGGTCAGGAGGTGGGAAAGGCAGGACTTGATGCTTGGAAGCAATGAACCATAGTGTTAGGGCATGGGAAGAGCAGCTCTGAGGAAATGAGACCCCCAAACATGCCATGTAGGACAAGTTGGGTGGCAGGTGGTAAATCGGACATCCTTTACCTACTAAAAATCATCTTCACTGCCTCCCAACCCCACCAGTTTTTCTCAGTTGGGTTTGAAATTGTCTTTGGTTCTTAGACTTTATGGGAAAATAAAAGGAAATCCTAATAAGGTCCATGCTAGCAAAACTCTAGAAGAAGAAACTAAGAATTTCAAGCTGGTAGTTGGTTAATGAGAAAAGACGATGTTAAAGGATTTTGTTAAACAAATGACCAAAAAATTACCAGAAACATCTGCTTCTGGCCAAGATTGAGTAAAGAGGGCTAAATTTACCCTCCCACCAGAAAATATAATAAACAAAAACTGGACAAAACACTGGACATGACACTGTTGTCTTTAAACCTTGGACATCAATCAGTGCAGGGTGAGAAAGGGAAAAAATTGGGGTGAGCTTTCTGATTGCTTCCAGCCTGGAGAGAAGTTTCAGGCCACAGCAAGTGGGGAGGAACCTAGGTGTTAGTATATGTATAAGGTAGCACATCACAGTTGCCAAATGAATGGTACAGGAAAGAAAAACTACAAGAACAGAGGAGGGAGAGCCACAAAACTAGAGTGGGGTTCAAGATTCGCTATGGATGAAATGGGCATTAATTGGATTTTCAAGGCCAATAAAAGAGGAGGCATAGAAAAAGAAAAAGGTGGTGTTGGAAAATATTATAAAAAGAGGCACAGGCTCATTCTTGTTTTATAAAAAATAAAGATTTTTGGAGGAGATTTGTAAAGACAGGTTTGAAAAGTACTTTGAGACTATTTGTGGAAATGCATGAATCTTAGAGTTTGATTTTATTCAGATCAGTATCTTTTAAAATGTAAAACAAAACCAGGGTACCCTATCTAAAATCAGTTCTTTCCCTAATCCCAATATAAAAAACACATATAAAAGCATAGCTGCTTTAGACAAATGGGGGTATGAGATGACCAGAAACCTCAACAGCACCACCTCTGGTAGCCCCATGGAATTGCCAAGAGTTTCCTGCTGATGGGTAAGGCAGTCATTGAGGGATTGATTGAAAGGAAGACTGAAAGGCAAGATCAGTCAATTGGGTTGGAGGGAAGACTGAAGATAGGCAAGGTGACAAATTAGAATCTGTTGCAATGATCTAGGCAAGAAGGAATAAGCGTTTGAACTAGGAGGGAAACTTAAAGACAGCAAAGATATAGGCAGAGATATATGAGGATATGTTCAGTAGGTTAAGGTGAGTTTGTAGATATGAAAGGAGAGAAGAAAAGAACAATAAGTAGCTTTAAGTGAACCAGATAATTTATAGTTCCTTGACCTGACACATTTAGAGGCTGTGATAACACTAATAATAATCTATAATTATACAAATCACAGTGTAATGATGTAGCATGATATGATGGTCTTACCAATGCTTTACAATCAATAACATTGTGGTACAGAGGCCTTGGAAGCAGACAGACCTCGATTCAAACCCCTGTGCTGCCTGTGGTATGACCTTGAGCATGGTAGTTAATCTGAGCTTCTTTCTTTTCTATTAAATGGGGGGCAATGACAGTACTTACCTTATAGTATTTGAAGGGAGAGTGTTAGAATTGATACAGGGGAGTCTTTCTGGAGCAAGTTTTATTAGTTATTGTCTTTATTTATTTCTTAATTAATCAGCACGTCTGTTTTCTTTAACATGTTGAATTCAAAAGCTCTTAGTGTATTTCTTTGTCTCACTTTTTAATACCCTGTGAATTATTGAGAAATGAAAGGCAGTGATTATGCAAATGTTTGAAATATTTAATAATACATTAAAGTAGTCATGGGAAACTGGAGAGATAGCTTTACTGATATTATACTAGTTTTTTTTTTTTCCAGAAGCATAGCATATTAAGAAGAGGAAAGCTCATTTCAATAACAGAAAATTTAAAAATTGAAGTGCATTAGAAGCATAACCCAGTGAACTCTATCACTAATAAATATTAAGGCAATATGTTAACTTTTTCTGAGATGCAATAGCCAAGCCAAAGAATTTAAAGGATGAAAAAAAAAAAACAAAAAAAAAAAACAGATGATTAAACAAATTGTGAAGTAATTAGAGGTAGTCTTTGAAAATGCCTCATTAGGCATTTGACTCATTAGGACAGATCTTTTTATTTTAGGGCCAGGATATAATTGTTTAAGCAGCTATGTCTTTAGCTCCTTTCTCCTTGCCACAAGTTGTCCCATGTACTGCTTTTCCACCTAGCTCCCAAGTGACTTTGAAGAGACTCCTTAGGCCTCACCTCCCCTAGAGAGTGCCCTTCGTGCTATCTCTCTCGCTTTCCTCATTCCTATTGCCTGTGTTTATTGCTTTAATAAATTCCCTTAAGTTAGCACTTCCTAGGGTGGATTAGAATCATCCAAATCCACATGGATTGCTACTAAGTGGAAATTGTATACTCAGCCTTTTAAAATCCTTATTACAATGTGATGAGGATTTAGAGTTGCTTTAACCTAAGGAATTGAAATTCAAACTGGTGGTGGCATTTCATAATTACAGTGGGCCCACAGGATGAAAGAGAGCTTGGTATCTCAATCCCTTATATAAAACAGGTGGGTCTTGTTAGAAAAATCCTTCTTAGGAGAAATACCTAATGTAGATGACGGGGTGATGGATGCAGCAAACCACCATGGCATGTGTATACCTATGTAACAAGCCTGCATGTTCTGCACATGTACCCCAGAACTTAAAGTATAATAAATAAATTTTTTAAAAAAGAAAAATCCTTCAATAATTGTTAAGGTTAAAATTTTAAAAAGGTACAAAGAAATTTGCTTTGATGCAAATATTGTCTAGTCAGTTACATAACTTGAGAGATAATGACAGTGTACAGTAGCAGCTATCCAGGGCATAACATCTGTATTGTGCTGTTGAATATATTGCTCAACCATTCTGGAAAAACGCATGCTTGTGTATGAATGGCAATGTACCTTGTGTGTATGGCATTCCAAGCCAACATGTTGTTTGCTACAAATAAACTTCTTGATTGTCAAAAATATTTGCATGGCCTAAACTAACTGTTTCATTTGTTTCCCTTCTGCCTTATGAACTGGTAGTTTGGCCTTTTGACTTTTCCCTGAGAGTTAACAAAAGTTAGGCAGTTGGGGGATGAACTTAAGTAAATTCCATATTACTCTATGTTGCTGCTCTACTGACAATTCCAGAAAATGGCTTGGTAGGAAGCAGGGAATGAGTTTCAAACTCTTTCTTTAAATTTCAATTATCCGTGCCACTCCTGTGGTCCACTGCTCTGTGTAATTAAGTGTAAGCCATATGTTCCATAGTGACACAGCCTGTTGTTTCTGATCTGTAGCTTTCACTGAACCTATGGTAAAATTGAAATAGAAATCAGATCTTTTTTTACCTTCTTCCACTCAATTCTAGTTAGATATTTTTGAACTTCTGTAAAATGCCTGCAATCTTATGACCAATAATATGTGAAATTACTACTCCCATGTAGAAGATGATCCATTCTTCATTGAACCATTCCCTTGGGATCCTATCACATGCAGTTGGCCATATAATATGTATAATTTTTTGTTTTTGTTTTGTTTGTATATTTTGTAGGGAATTTGGAATTCGAAAAATATAGTACATTTAGGGTATATGTGTTAGTCCATTTTCATACTGCTATAAAGAAATACCTGAGATGGGGTAATTTATAAAGAAAAATAGGTTTAATGAGCTCACAGTTCCTCATGGCTGGGGAGGCCTCACAATCACGGCAGAAGGTGAAGGAGAAGCAAGGGTACGTCTTACATGGCGGCAGGCAGGAGAGCATGTGCAAGGGAACTGCTCTTTATGAAACCATCAGATCTCATGAGACTTATTCACTATCGTGAGAACAGCGCAGGAAAAACCTGCCTCCATGATTCAATTACCTCCCACTGGGTCCCTCCCACAACGTGTTGGGATTATGCTGCATCTTTGAAGTAAGGCTTGAGCACATTCTTAATTTCTTTCTAAACTTATAGAGTAGAGGTGTAAATAGTATTTGGATAAATCACTGATTAATACTGAAGAACCAGGCATTTTCTTACCACAGTCCCCATTTAAAGTAGGTAAATTCAAGATGAGGTTTGGACGGGGACACAGCCAAACCATATCAGTATATTAAAGAAAATATTTGTTAGTGCTAAGTGAATCTATTTTCACTTACTTGATTATTTGATGATTTTATAAATAGTCAACTGTTTCCTCATCTTTTCAGTTGTATTTTGTTGTTCCAAAGCCCAAACCTGTGTGTCTTGTGTTGAACAACTTGAGACATACAGTTGTGAGATGTAAATGGGTGTGGTGGTTCAACTTACTTCTTTACATAGTACTACAACTAAGCCATCTAAGTAATCTACTCCTAAATTCCTCCAAGAAGGGACATATCATCATTTGATTTAAATGTAACATCCTTTTTAGAGAAGTTTTCTTTGTCTCCTTCTTCCCCAGTCACTTCCTCCCATCCATTGTGCTTTCAGCAGTTCATTCGTTCATTAATTCTATCAACAAGTACTGAATAACTTTTAATCAATGCCTTCCTCCCTCCAAGCTGAAAACTTGATAGAGGGTAACATGATCTGTATTTGTTTACCACTGCACCTTCCATGAATATACATTGTAAGTATTGAATGGAGTTTTACTAAATGAACAAATACTTTGATATAATATTTTTGGTAACCACCAATATCAATTTCTGAATTGATTCTAAAATTCTTCTGTTGGAAATCAGCTTATCTTTAGTATGACTGCTAAAGCCTTTTAAAGTGCGTGGTAATACTTTATTTTGTTTTGTTTCATTAATCTATGTGGTTTTCTTTATCTTTGGAATCTTTTTAAAGGAAGATAAATTACATTTATGGAAGGAGCTTTTTTTTTTAATACTTTATTTTTAAAAGGTAAAATACAGTGTGTAGTTATAATTTGGCAACTCTTGATTTCACCTTAGGAAAAACAGTATCACCTTCTAATCATTTCTTTTTAAATCAAATCACTTGCTTTTATTTCTTTATGTAGATTTGCTATTAAAAGATTGTAATCACTGCTGCATCTTTCCTGTAAGACTTGAGCACATTCTTAATTTCTTTCTAAACTTGTGGAGTAGAATTATAAATAGTATTTGGGTAATACACTGACTAATATCAAAGAACCAGGCATTTTCTTACCCTAGTCCTCACCCAAAGCTGGCAAATACAAGTTAGAGCTCATCTTCTCAAAACTCTGATCTCAGAATTTTCTGAGAAATCTGAATCTAAAAAAATTCTTTGCTTTTGACATATTTTCCCTGATTTCTACCATAAGTCTCCTGCTCTTACTTTTTTTTTTTTTAACATTTCAAATAGAAGATGGTAAAGTCATACAGTACAGTCTCAGCATTGGAGGGTCTACTGGAGGTCAGCTAGTGCAAACGCTTTCTGGATAATGGAATCCATTTGGAAACATCCCTTGAAAGTCCTCATCTAGACTATTCTTGGAAACCCACAGCGATCCACCTCATCATTTCCTATGATGGCAGTTTCTATCTTTGTTGTTAGCTCTGAGTGTTACAAACTGCTTCTTTACATTGAGCTGTAACTAACTAAAACGTTTCCACACCCTGCTTCTATTTTAGCCTCAAAAAGAACAAGTTGAACCGTCTTACGCAGAACAACCCATCTAAGGGCAGTGCTCCTGCTTCCTCCGTGTTTTCCTTTCTCTAGGCTAACCCTTCTTTGTTCCTCACTTGCTCACTATATGACCTGATTTCATGTCTCCTTATGCTTCTAGTTACTGTAACTTGAATAGACTGATTTTTCTTATATTTTCAGATCCAGCAATGAGTGTGAT
This sequence comes from Sapajus apella, assembly GCF_009761245.1. NCBI lineage: Eukaryota > Metazoa > Chordata > Mammalia > Primates > Cebidae > Sapajus > Sapajus apella. The sequence goes on along the minus strand of NW_022437045.1, from coordinate 5,266,330 downwards.
ACATCAGGTGTGCTCTGATGACTTGAGGTTATAGTGGAAACATCATCTCTCTTAATTCAGATATTATAACCTCATTGGCAAATCTGGCAATGAAAATTGAAATGCCTGACCAGGGACAATGGCTGGTCAGATGCCACTGTTTTCATCTTTTACTTTTAGGTGTCCTTCAATTTGTTAAGTTAGTACCTAGACAATGTCCTGAAACTTGTTAAAGCAAACTTCTTTTCAGAGCCAGAATATGGAATCATACTTAATAGAGAATGATCTTGTACAAGTTGGTTAGTTTCACTAACGGTTTCTTAAACTTAACAAGATTATTGTAAGAACTAAATTAGTTCTAAAGTGCTTCTGTGTATGTAAATGCTTAAAATATGTAGTAGGTGCTGAATGCATATTAGTAATAATAATCTTTATTATAATTTTTACTATTACATGAGAAAGGTTTATTTTAATACTGAGCAAATGGGAAGAGTTCATGGTGTCGCTATGTTTTTAAAGTGTCATTTAATATATTATGTATTTATATATAAAAACACATATATAACATATATATATATATACATATATATATATTTCAGTCACACGTTTGTTCAAATATACCGTATGAGCAAGTCATTCTTATTTATCCTTGCCCATGAATAAGTCTATTTGGACTACATAGTTTTAAAAACTCCCTTTTAATTTACTATTAAAAGAATATTACTAGCAGAAGTAGTCTTTGATGCCAAACCATATTTTAAGAATAACTAATTAGAATTCTGTTCTTGTTATAACACCTGTTACACACACACAACCCTACCTGGTGTGTCAGAGTCAGTTTGTTTGGGCTCACGAGCACCTACTGTTCAATTTTGGTAAGCCACTTGATGTCAGACAAGTGGCCTGAAATTTGTGATGGTGGCAGCATTTACACCATGAACACTGGCCACTGCTACAAATCAAAGTCTTTTTCTTTTTCTCTTGGAGAGACACTTGTGAAACACTTACCAGCTCACCTTGCTTGAGAGTATTTATTCAAATATAATGAAAGATGGTTAGCTTTGAAGATTGTTTTGTATAAAAGTTTACATGGGAAAAAAGTAAACTAATTTGTTGTTTTCCCCCTCTGTTTTTAGGGATACGAAAAGACCGAAGAGGAGGGAGAATGTTGAAACACAAGCGCCAGAGAGATGATGGGGAGGGCAGGAATGAAGTGGGGTCCACTGGAGACATGAGAGCTGCCAACCTTTGGCCAAGCCCACTCATGATCAAACACTCTAAGAAGAACAGCCCAGCCTTGTCCCTGACGGCCGACCAGATGGTCAGTGCCTTGTTGGATGCTGAGCCCCCCATAATCTATTCCGAGTACGATCCTACCAGACCCTTCAGTGAGGCTTCGATGATGGGCTTACTGACCAACCTGGCAGACAGGGAGCTGGTTCACATGATCAACTGGGCAAAGAGGGTACCAGGTAAGAATGTGAAACTCAGCTTTTAATAGTTAATAGCTTTTCAAGAAGTGGTTGTGATGTCCTGGGAGAAATAGTAGGAGAAAAAGAAGCAAGCAATAACTTGTTATGTAATTGGTTTCAAGGTTACAGGAGATGTGTACATTTTCAGTATCAGCACACTGTAATTTTCCTGGATGTTAGAAAAGAATATTTTTAAATCAAAATCTAGGAGACTAAAATTTTTAAGTTGATATAATTTATTTTTAACCATCTATTCACCAAAAAGATTTAGGGTGGACACTACATGATAAAACTGTTTAATAGTATGTGTTCACAGTAGCAGAAACTTTTAACACTAAATGATCTACAAAAGTTTTTAATATTAATAACCTTTGTTCAAAATGTCTCAATTATTAATAAAACAATTTTATCTTGAAAAGATTTTTAAGATTGGGTGTGACACCTCATGCCTGTACTCCTAGCACTTTTGGGGGCTGAGGTGGGAGGATTGCTTGAGCCCAGGAGTTTGAGACCAGCCAGGGCAACATTTTGAAACCCTGTCTCTACAAAAAAGATTTTAAAAATTAGCTGGGTGCAGTAGCACACACCTGTGGTCCCAGCTACTGGGGAGGCTGAGGGTAGAGGATGGTTTGATCCCAGGAGATAAAGGCTTCAGTGAATCATGTTTGTATGGAGTGCCGCTGCACCCTAGCTCTGTCACCAAGACCATGTTTAAAAAAAAAAGTTAAGAAAGATCTTTATGGATTAAAGAGATAATAATAAGGTTATCTACTGAATGCCAATTATTTATCCAACCTGGTTTATACTTAATATTTTAGGAAAAAGAGAAAGACAGTGGAAAAATAAATTAAGGTTTCATCCCTGAAAGAAATTTTAGAGACACAGTGGCTGAAGTGACACCTTGTTCCTTTAGTTGATTCTCTCAGAAGTGGTATTGTGGTAAAATTGGACTGTTATTCTTGTTGCTCTGGGAGAAGAACTCAAGTGTGTGTGGAAACAAGACTAGGAAATGACTTACTTCCTGCCCCAGTGTATCCATTCAGGAACTAATGTAGATGAACCGAGGCAAGAGGAAGCTAAATTTTTTTTCTGGGCTTATAGATAAAACGAGTGATAGATTTAGTTAGACATTTTCTCATTTGGATTCTTTTAATAGATACAATTAATTGTTTCCTATGAAGCATGAAATGTTTTGTATGAAACTAAAAGAATGTGGAGTTTGGTACTTGCATTTCAAGGGTCACTGCTGTGTTACAGCCCAAGTGAACTTATGTTTGGCTTTAAAGAATCTTACATGTATTTGTATCTATCAGCATATAAACATATGGGCTGTAGAAAAAGGAGCCAGCAGTACCAGAACCCAATCTTGTTAGAGGCCACCATTTTGGTGGTTTGGGTGGTTATTCGGTTACAAGGAAGCATGGAGAATAACAGGCAAATTTAGGTTTTCAGTGTCAATTGAGCTGGCAAACAAAAATTCGTGGTCATCTTCAGAATGAAAAGTTTTCTTGAGTACTTACGTATTTTAGCATTTTTATATGAAGCAGATACATTATAAGTTAATTGTTGGAATCTAACTGTAATGTAGCTATGTTTTTTCTTTATATTTGTTATAAACAAAGAAAGAAACTAATGGTCATATATTTGAGAACCAACCCTTGGTTGCTGTTAATTTTTATTTTCCTGCAAACATATATTTTCCCTCATAAAATCTTGGTAACATTAGCTCTGGAGTACTGCTGAACTCAAGTATAGACATCTTCCTATGTATCAGTAGATTCCCATCATGACATTTTTCTAACAATAAAATATTAAAGAACATTTGAAACAACTGGAATTAAGCTCAAATATATTGCCAGTGGTTGAAGAATTCACATCAATAATTTTCTGAATTTGGGAATAAAGTGGAGAAGCCAAGGAAAGGAAAATATGATATATAGGCTAATAATTGTTAAAATACAGTTATTAAAGCCAGAGCTAGGCAAACTTATGCTAATAAGATCTATAACAAAACCACTCTATAACTGCATCATGTTAGTTTAAAAGACCTGAATGATTCCAAAATCCTTAGACTAATAAACTATGTCTTCTTACTTCATCATTTAAAAAAAAGAATTATAAAGGCAGAAAATGAAACTCTGTGTGTGTGTGTGTGTGTGTGTGTGTGTGTGTGTGTTCCATGGGAATGCAGTTGTTGTAAATCAAAGGCCTACTTGTCTGACCAAGCAAAATAAAATTAGTCATTGATTTTAAAAAAGATGAAAAATAAGGGAAGAAAAAAGTCTTCTGCAAAAGCTCTATAGATAGTTGTCAAGCTTTTCAGAAAAATGGACAAAGAGACATTTTGAAAAACATATCTTATATATGTCCAAATACCATCTGTTATTTAAAAACCATAACCCACACTGAAAATCTGATATAGGCAATGTAACATTTATGAGATAATAGTTTGAGAATGACAATGATAAGAGCAATTTTTAAAAAGAGGAAATAGGGCAGGCACAGTGACTCACACCTGTAATCCCAGCACTTTGGGAGGCTGAGGCGGGCGGATCGCCTGAGATCAGGAGTTCAAGACCAGCCTGGTCAACATGGCAAAACCTCATTTCTACAAAAAAAAAAAAAAAAAAAAATTAGCCGGCTTTGGGGGTGCACACCTGTAGTTCCAGCTACTTGGGATTCTGAGGTGGGAGAATCACTTGAACCAGAGAGGCAGAGACTGCAGTGAGCCAAGATCCCACCACTGCACTCCAGCCTGGGTGACAATGAGATTCTGTCTCTAAACAAATAAATAAGGAAATAGTAAATATCTTTAGTAAGAAGAATAGCAAAAAGTTCAGTTCTAGAAATACCTGGAATTAGCTGTATAATACAAAAACTCTCATGGAACATTTGAATAATCCTCAGAATACCTATCAATGTAACAGAAATTGTTAATTGACTTCATTTTGAATGAATTTTTAACAAAAATAATCAGTACTTTGGACTATCTTAGTAGTTCTAGAAGTGTTTTTCTTCTTTTTTTATAACTAAAAGAATATTGTCAGAATTTTTAAATGTTGATGATTATAAGTTGAATTTTCCTTTTTATAAATATCTGGGGCTTATTTTTTGACTTGATATGTTTCTCTACCCAGAATTAAGATGAGAAGAGCTTTAGGATAAAGTGCATCCTACAAGTGTGACAGTCAAGTTCCAATCCACAAAGTACTTCTAGTAGACCTGGATAAAGATGACCTTAAGATATGATTTTTTTTTCTCTTGCAGTTTAAAAACACCAGTAGCCACAAGAATGATAAAACCTACTAAGCTAGCTCTGACAAAAGATGCTTTTTTATAACACATACTATGTATCTGCTTTTTGATATTTACCTATAGAGAAGGTTGTTCTCCTTATTGTTTGCTCTGTAATTTATCTTTAAGAGACATTTTATAGCCTTATTCCTGGATAGAGATTTAGTTTAAAAAAATTAGATGATTGAATCCTAATTTACTATTATTCTACACATGGTGAAACTAGTCAATAAATGTAATATCATTGAGCTGAAGGTTAAAAAGAAAAAATATGACTGTAAAAGTTGTATTTTTCATTTCAGCATCACACTCAATTGCATCATTGAGTGGTTCATTCTTAGTTTCAGTGTTAATGACATACATCTGAGTTTTTTCCCAGAAGATTGAATTGTGTCACCAAAGTGTCATTTTGATTTATTAAAAATTAAGCCTTTTCCAAACTTCATCATAATTTTTACATGTCTCAAAAGCAATTTTATTCTTCAAGTTTGTGCTACAGTTCTATATAGTTTATGAAGATTTGGATAGATGTCTAGCCCTGAGTTTTTATTGCCTGTTAAATACTTATCACTAAAAGTGTGACAGCCTCATGAACTGCCACTGGGCACAGATCTGGGAAAGCACGCTGAGTGCTGGCCCAGGAAGAGGAAGATAGGAAAAGGGGCAGTTCAGGGGCAGCTTGGCTTCCTGCGAAACATGCCACTTTAACCACTTCCTCATTCTTTTAGTGGCAAACAAGATGACCTTCTCCTTCCCCTTTCCTGCCAAGTCTCTCTCTGCTCAACACTCAAGAAGGCCCCTCTTCCTCCCCAGTACTCACTCCCTGTCATTTGCTTCAGGTTGCCTCCTTGCTCTGTTTTGGCCCCAGGAGTAGACGATTTACTCTTTCTCGACCTGCCTCCCAACAGCCCCAAGTTCAGGTTTCTCGGAAGTTTCTGTGTTGTCTCAAGGATGCATGGTTGTCTGAGTGATTCCAGGGCTCAAGGCCTCTTCTGTGTCTGTATTCTCCAGGAATCCAAGAATTTGCTTCTCTGCCTCTCATCCTCATCCACATCCTCATCATTAAAATTAGCAGTGATTTGAGCTAAGGAAATGCTGGAATGAATGAATGAATAAATGAAAGGCAAATATTGAAAGTTTTAATTTTAAGAAGCCTCTGAGCCCCACCCATTTCAGCTCAAATTTCCCATAAACTAGAACTGCTTTCTAAGGCTGTGGCATTTTTCTTTTTTCCTCTCTTCAAAATCTACCTGCTGTTCTGCTATCTCTCTTACAGCCACCTTAGTGAGACTCCACTTCCATTTCCAACCTCTCTTTTGTAAGGGACAGAGAAATAGCTAGAGGAATACAGAGCCATGCGCTCTGAGGACTTCAGCAGGCTTCAACTGTCTATCTGCAAAGTGAGTTTCACTTAGCAAGTGAAATTCGAAACTTAAAATGGGTAAGGATGACAGTTCCGGGAGAGGGCATAATACCTCAGTCTGGGAATTGGCAGCCTCTTCAAGGAACACACTCAATTCTGGGAAGTTCCTGTAGATTCCAGAGACTTAGCAGGACTTCCCAGTACTCTGCTTCTCAACCTGTCATTGGACCAGTAAACCCTGGTCTCAGGCTGTTGTGGTGTCCAGCCTGCTTTGGCAAGGCAGTGAAAGATAACACGACACGGAAGTATGGGTGACATCCTGGAGAGATGACTGATGCCTATGTTTAAGGACAAGATTCACAGTTTACATTTTGCACCCACTGTATAATAAGAGCTTTAGAATTGGGCTGGAATCACCCTAGCAGGCATGATGGCAGCCCCTCTGGACTGGTAATGTGCAGCTTTTTTGCAAGTGTTCCATGTCCAAGTCACCCTGCCCAGCTTTCTACTCCTCCTGTGGAAGCTCTGGTGAAACTCAAGGAAAGCAGCTGCTGTTGACTGGCTTTTTGTTTCACATGAAACTTTGAAGACTCATAGATGCTTGTTGGCCTGGATGCTATTAAGCCTTTAAAAATCCTTTTCTTAACTTGAGAGTATTTGAGAAACATGTCTGGGTCATTTTTGCCCACCCTCCTCCAGGTTCTATGTCAGTGAGTGATATGGTTTGGCTCTGTCCCCACCCAAATTTTATCTTGAGTTCCCATGTGTTGTGGGAGGGATCAGGTGGTAGGTAATTGAATCATGGGGGCAGGACTTTCCTGTGCTCTTCCTATGATAATAAGTCTCAAGAGATCTGATGGTTTTAAAAAGAGGTGTTTCTCTGCACAAGCTCTTCAGTTGTCTGCCACCATGTAAGATATGCCTTCCACCTTCTACCATGATTTTGAGGCCTCCCCAGCCATGTGGAACTATAAGTCCAGTAAGCCTCTTTCTTTTGTAAATTGCCCAGTGTGGAGTATATCTTTATGAGCAGTGTGAAAATGGACTAATACAGTGAATCTGGGCCAGGGCATGTGTATGTTGAACACAGTAGACTTGTGGTGCTTGGTGTCCCCAGGACACCCTATGGGGAATGTTGGCCTGTGGCTTTGCTACTTCCAGGGGGATTTGGCATGGAGAATGTCTGTTTTCAATAATAGATATATTATGATTAAAGTGTGTTATGGGCTGAATTGCATCCCCTCAGAAAGATATATTGAAGTCCTAACCCCCAGTACCTCAGAATCTGATGTACTTTAATCAAGTTCAATTGAGGTCATTAGCATAAGCTCTAATTCAATAAAGACTGGCATTTTAATTAAAGGGGAAATTTAGACAAAAAAATGGACATGCGCAGAGGAAGACAATATGAAGAGACACAGGGAAAAGACAGTCATATGACTAGAATGATGGGTCTGCACATTGAGGAATGCCAAAGTTTACTGGCCAACATGGGAAACTAGAAGGGGCAAGAATGGACTCTCCCCTAAAACCCCCAGAGAGAGCATGGCCTTGATTTCAGACTTCTAGCCTCCAGAACTGTGAGGCATACATTTCTGTTGTTTTCAAAGCAACCTAGTTTTTGATACTCTGTATGGGAGCCCTCGGAAATTAATACAAGTGTATTAGAAATACAATTTTCTTCTATTGTATTTTTGAAGCAGAAGAAATAAGGAGCTATTGATTTAAAGAGGAAGGTTTTGCTCATCTAGTGTAGGCTTGGCTAATCATTTACTCTTGTGTATTTCTCCTCTGTCTACCAAAGTAGTGCACTGAACTGGCTTAGAAATTGATTTATAATTCTAAGAGTTTAATGGCTCAGAAGTTGACCTATAATTGTAACAGTTTCATGCATCAACCTCATAAATGCTTTGTAAAAGATTTTAAACTACAGAAGAATGTTTATCTCTGGTACTTTAGTAGCTTATCCTTTTTTTTTTTCTACATCTTTGACACATTTGAATTCATCCAGGTATGCTGTGTTAGGTGGGGTGACAACATGGTTTTCATATAGATGGCACCACAGTTGTTTCAATTTCATTTATTGAACAGCCTCCTACAGAAGTATTTTTCAGACTTCTTTTATATTTGACTTCCAAGTTTACTATTTATTAAGAGCTTTTAAAGTTGGGGAAAGATATGACCCATTGGTCTGCTAGCTTATTTTTTTTCCAATTCTGAAATCAAAAATAAAAAAAGAAAACTTATTTATTCAAAGTTATAGTTTTGCTTAATTTATATTAGCTGTATAGATAGTGTGATTCATTTGTCTTGCATGGATATATTTAGTAACTTTTAATTAGTCTTGGAAATAAAAGATAAAAATTCATGAGACTTGAAACATTTAAATGAGACCAGTGCTGATAAGAGGTAATCAGGTGAAGTGCCATTTGGTTGTAATAGGACATCAAAATTGTTCCCCAAGAGTGAAGGATGCTTGTTCCCTTCTCACGTTTCCCATCTGTCCCCCTAAATTCTTCAGTACTCATTCTTCCTGCTGCTTTGAACCAACTTGAAAAGTTAGTCCACTCAGAACCTCAGCAGTTAACTTTTAGCCTCATCATTTCCAGATTTCTTTTTCTAGGTTCTAAGCACCTAAATATTTAGTTCCCATTTTTAGCAGCCTGCGGGACAACAGTTAAATGTCAGTGTTTCACCAATACATCTGAAAGCAAACTAGCTGTTTTCCTCTTTGTTCCTTTACCAGCAAACTCAGTTGCTTCTCCTACTCCTCTCCCTTCTGCCAGGGGCTCCACCCTTGTTCCTTACTCAATAGTGGAATCATTTTTGTGCCTGACTCCACTTTGCTGTGTACTGCTGGGTCCTCCTCTTCACCGTCTCTAAATTTATGCCTCTTCCCTGTTATACTGTCACCAGCTTGGTCTACATCCTACTTTGATCATTTTGGATTTAGGTCCCAACCTAATCTAGTGTGACTTCATCTTAAGTTGATTACATCTGCAAAGACCTTATTTCCAAATATGATCACAAGTAGAGGTTCAGGTGGATGTGAATATTAGGAGGGACAACACTTCAATTAACAGTTTGGCACTGGGACTTTATTATCCAACTTAGTAATTGTTTTAACGGATAAATAATAGCATCCCCTAAAGTTTAAAATGCAGAGCCAGAGTATGTGTCAGGGCACCCAATCCTAGGTTAACCTTTCTTCAACAGACTCTTGGGAAGGACCTTTGTGAAAAGGCTGGTCACCAATTTTATTTGATTTCTACTTTCCAATATTATCTGCTTTAGTCAGACAACTCTTTGGCCCACCCTTTCCCCTGCCATTCTCCCTTTCATATAATGTTTTAATTTTATTTTTTCTTTGTTTGATTCCCCATACCCCCTTCTCTATTCAAATACCCTGCTCATTTGTTCCCCTAATGAGACACCTGACTTCCTACTTCCTTTCTGAAACTTTAAGCTGCTTAGCAAATACAATTTTGAATTGAGTTTGCTGTCACAGAACAACTAGTCCTTGGTCCAGAATATTGTGCAGGGCTGAGTCAACAGGGGTCTAAAACACAGTAATTACTCTTATTTTCTTGTTTCCTTCATGGTATATTTGTTGCTGGATGATAAGTTTATATTATGGTTGAATTTATTTTTTGAAATGAAAAGATGAATAGTCTTTATTGGCTGGGTATCTATTTTTGTCTAGAAGACTTTGCAAATGAGAAGTATTTCTACAATCAGAGTTTAATTTAATTAAGCCATGAACTTGGTCTTTAAAAGTTGTATGTGTACAAAATAAATTTAAATTAAATAAATCACATTTTAATGTAGTCAGGGTATCTATCATTTAAATAAAACATATGACAAATATCCACATGAAGTGACCACTCCTTTGACACGTGTTCTCCTTTTTTACTGAAAAATTATTTTTCACAAATTGAGATTCCTCAATGATGACCACTTTCACCGACTATGGTATAGCTGTGTTCTTGGATTGGCCCCACTACATGTGGCTGACTTTCTGAGGTGACTGCACTGAATCTTTCTAGCTTAACTTATTCTGCATCCAGATCCCTGGAAGCCATTTATCCCCCAACGGTGGTATATTTAGACCAATCTAAGTATCAACATAGCTGAGCCAAAGTTCAAACTTTCCTGCTGTACAATGGAGGTTACATCTTAGTGGAGAAAGAGGCTAGTTTTCTTTAGGATTTGAAGACCAAAGACCCGCAAAAAGGAGAGAAAATCAGTGTGGCCTCTATGAGAACTAAGTGAGGGGGGCAATACAAAACAGTGAAATCCTTGGAGGGAATCTTATGGTAGAGCAGAATTAAAAGAGAAGAATTCACCTATTTCCTATACAACTCGCTCTGTAACTAATAACTTTCTAGAGAAAGCTTGCTGAATATATTTGATATTTGTTTCATACCACTTTTATGCTATTTCCTTATTTCACAAGAACTAGAGGGCTCTAACCTGTAGATTTGCATTGTTGTCTTTACTTTAGGCTACAGTCTAAACTGACTGTTTATTTTTGGCACAATTACTACATCTCTCACCCACCCCTTGCCCTTTCTTAATTACTCCCGTTAGTCATTTTTCTTGCTAGCGCAAAATAAATTCCCTGTTTCAAGCATATGGTTGCACATTGAAATAGAATGTTAATTCATTAACTAAATTAACTGTTCCTGATTGGGAACCCCTGGTTTCAGGGAATCTTAGGGTTTCCATTCTGTTGCCTTGGTCACTAAACTGTTCCATGCAGTTTGCTCAACTCTGAATGCGTACTTCTCTTAGGAACATTCTCCCTTGTAAGTAATTTGCTTGATGTGTTAAAATCTAAGCTCTGTTTTAAAATTCTTGAGATAAATTCATCATGATTTAGTTTTAGAAACAAGAAGCCTTGTCCTTTTAGTCTAGGATTTATCACTTAGCTGTATCTAGCAGAACCCCTAACACAATAGTAGGAAAAAGCAGAAGTGTGATTACTAAATGAGGGGGAAACTTAATAAAGTGATGCAAGTGTCCTTTTCTCGGGGGCATTAGAGTTTCTCTTTGTAGTGTTACATATGTTCATTATGTGACTTTCATAAATACAAGCCCTAATTAGACAGTGGGCAGTTCCCTCTCAGAGGTGTTAAAAGCGTCTCTTCATAGAATAACACGGCACATCGTAACATTTGGTTCTTTTTACCTGGTCAAGATGTTTGCTTACGGCATTTGAAATGCATATTTTAAAACTAGGTAGATGAATGCTTTGAATACAAAAACTCATTCAAGGCCCTGAGCTGTAGAAGAAGATCTTCCAAAACATGCATTCATTCAAGTTATATTTGTCAGTGTTTTTCTTCATGCATCAATAAGGCAGCAATGGAATACAATCAAGTTTGTTTTTTCTTTATTGCTGTCCACAATTCAGAGATGTAACTTGAAAAATATGTTGTCCCTTCCCAAATAGATCTTGAAATTCCCTGAACTGTGATCCAGAGCAATGCTGCCTTTACATTGGTTCTGTGGAAATGGGAAGCTCCACTGAATCTGGTTACGAGAGATTTCAAATTGAAAAGATTTACAAATACATAGATATATAATGAAATAAAATCAAATAGTCAATTAGTGTGTAACACATACACATCAAAACACATAGCCCCAACCTAATAAAATCAGAGAGATCTATTAAATAGATTTGTTTGCCTAACGAATAGCAAGACCACTTTGACAGAATCTTTAGCATGACAGTGATTGTCAGAATGGTTGGTTAAATGGTGATTGTTAGCCCAGTTAAGTAATTTCTGATTTGCCTTGATTACTTTAAATAAACCAAACTTAACATATCATAGAAGTGATATATTTTAAAAAGAGGGTGTATTCTAGGGATGGAGAGTGCTGATGGTTGTGCAACAATGTGAATGTAGTTACTACCATTAAACTGTATACATAAAAAGGGTTGAAATGGTAAATTTTATGTTATACTTATTTTACCAAAATAAAGAAATGTTATACTTTCTGTAGCATATATGAAGAAAAAACAGACATTTCATAGCACAAAAAGGATAAAAATAATATTAAATTCATAGGGGATTTTTCTTATCTAAAACTTTAGATTTGATTCTTAGACAAAACTATAAACACATTGCAAGAAGATACATTGATAAGCCAATGAAGTAAGGTGGAATAAATATATAAAAACAGGTGATACGTGAGGCTCTTACAGCATCTGATAATAATAGTCTGAACAGTTTCATTTAACAGTTATTTGATGAACTCCTATGTGCTAGGTACTGTTATTTTTTAAAAAAATATTTAACTTTGCCTGTAATCCCAGCACTTTGGGAGGCCGAGGCATGTGGATCATGAGGTCAGGAATTCAAGACCAGCCTGACCAACATTGTGAAACCGTATCTCTACTAAAAATACAAAAAAATTAGCTGGGCGTGGTGGCCGACACCTGTTATTCCAGCTGCTTGGGAGGCTGAGGCAGGAGAATTGCTTGAGCCCGGGAGGCAGAGGTTGTAGTGAGCCAAGATTGAGCCACTGCACTCCAGCCTGGGTGACAGAGTGAGTCTATCTCAAAAAAAAAAAAAATTAACTTTTATTTTCTGTTCCAGGTACATGTGCAAATTTGTTATATAGGTAAACTCGTGACTTGGGCTTTGTGTACAGATTATTTTGTCACCCAGGTGCTAAGCATAGTATCCAACAGTATTTTTTTCTGTACTTCTCCTCCTCTCACCCTCCCTCACATAGGCCCCAGTGTCTGTTGCTCCCCTCTTTCCGTCCATGTGTTCTCATTTAGCTCCCACTTCTAAGTGAGAATATGCATTATTAGGTTTTCTGTTTCTTTGTTAGTTTGCTAAGGGTAATGTCCTCCAGTTCCATCCATGTTCCTGCAAAGGACACGATTTTGTTCTTTTTTTTTGTTATGGCTGCAGAGTATTCCATGGTGTGTATGTACCATATTTTCTTTATCCAGTCTACCATTGGTGGGTATTTAGGTTGATTCCATGTCTTTACTGTTGTGAATAGTGCTGCAATGAACACAAATGTGCATGTGTCTTTATGGTAAAATGTATATTCTTTTGGGTATATACCCAGTAGTGAGATTCCTTGGTTGAATGGTATTTCTGTTTTTAGTTCTTTGAGTTCTGTGTGAAAATACACCAGAGAACAAAACTGACCAAATCTCTGCCTTCATAGAACTTTCATTCTATTATACCAGTTATTTCATGAGGAATATGAATAATGGTATTATTGTCTGCCCATGTTACACATGAAGGAGCAGAAATGGAGCTGAGTTTACTAATTTGTTGGATGCAGATAGTAGCTAATTGTGTGTCAGGTGCTGTTCCAAGCATTTTACCTCCGTTAACTCAGCTGAGTGCTTTTATTTTCCCCATTTTATGCCCAACTTATGGATGACAGCACGGAGGTTAGAGAAAGGTTAATAACATAGAATAGTTTAGTATTAGAGAAACGATTTGAATTCTAGGACACTTTTCCCAAAACTCTTAGCATAGGCTAAAGAAGTGATTGTGCAGATATAAAGAGTTGTGTAATTTTATCATTATTTGACTCTTTCTTTTCAAAAAGAAAAAACCCTCTCCTTTCCCTCTCTTCCATGTGACAAATACATTATTCCGAGGGTCTGTATATTATATAGCCATGGAAGGACACAACTTCTGCCATTGGGCAACCCAGTCCCCTAGTAAGTGTTAAAAAATGTTCGCTGTTATTATTGTTGGTGGTTTTGAAGTTTTGGATATAATTAATTTTGAGTCTAATTTTTAAATTATATTAAAAAAACTATACCAAGAAAACATGAGATAATCTGGAATTTTGCAAAACTAGGATAGAAACCAGCTTTTAAAAAGTGTTTTAAACATTCAGCTTGTGTATTTCTTTTTATTTATGTTTTGTGATCAGCCTTCATGATTTATGCCTTTCTTTTCAAACAATGTTATTACCACTAACCAAAAGTAATCAAAATTTGATTTTTTTGTTTTTGTTTTGCTTTGTTTTTACATGTTGTTATAATTAAGAAAAAAATATTCTACATATTGACCCCTGCCAATTTTCAGAGTTAATGTTAACTAGTGATTTGGAGCTACATTTAAATGACTTAAGCTATCCCACAGGGTCAAGTATTTTTTACACGTGCAAATACTTCAATGAATTAGGTACAAGAATACAGAGGTAAGAAATAGAATCTATTGTAGAATAAATCCTATTTCAAATGTGGCTGTTTTAGGATTTGAATCAACCACATATTACAGAAAACCCCAAGAGAAAACCTTGGCATAACCAAGAGAAAGTTTTTTTTTTTAATTTTTATCTCACATAAAATTAATCTAGACTTATTTTACCAGTGGTCTGGCAACTCCACAATCAAAGGTACTCAAGCTCATCTGACATTCTGTTCCCTTATCCTGGCACAGGCTTCCATTCTTGAGGTTGACTCTTGGCCTAATGGGGCCATTGGAGCTTCAGCCATCACACTCTGTACTTCCTGTAATATCCACTGATCAGAATCTCAGCTACATCTGCCTAAAAGGAACCCTGGAAATACAGTCTTTAAGCTGTGCACATTGTACCTGGAATAAATGAGTTCTTTTAATGAAAAGAGTTGAATGGATATTTGGTGGGCAAATAGCAGTCTCTGCTACAATAATGAACGTCATAATTTTAGAATTAGTTATCTTGTTTAATGAATATTTTGACGTGGTGAGTATCAACTTACAACATAGATAGATTATAACTTTAAAAAGGAATTAGAACACGATAATGTAAAATTCACACTAAGGCTCTTTTAAAAAAAAAAAAACCTACCACTTATTGTTTATTATCTTCACAACATCCCTATGAATTAGGTACTATTTTTGTGGGTATTTTACAGATAAGCAGAGGCATCAAGATGATAAGTAGCTTTCCCAAATAAGTCCTGGACTAAGGCGTGGCAGAGCTCTGGGCAGTGTGGTTCCTGTGCACCCATAAGACCATTGAACAATGCTGCTTCATCTTGCAATTCAGAAAGTATTCCAGGATGTGGCAGCTGGTCATCATGAATGTTTATTGTTATCTTGTGGCTTTGTGAAAAATTCTGGCCATTTAAATGATTTGACAGTTGAGATTCTGTATATATGGGATTGTAGTGTGCATGTTTCTAAAAATGTATGTTATGGATCAAAATGCACACACTCATTTACTTCTAAGAACTGTTCTTATATTGAAGGGAAATTATCTGTACATGAAAGAACCTTGTGGTGGTGGGTCATAGTTGTTTTCTGAAAGCATCACTCCCATGTGCCTCGGAACCCAGCCTCGGTGCCAGTTGCAAGCCAACAGTTTTGATGACCTGAAGTTTTTACATCACTTCTCGTTTGCCCCTTTTTGGAATTCAAAGATGATATATTTGAAGTGAAGTTCTACTGCTTCCATTAGAAGAGAAAAAGTTTCCGTACATGCGTGTGTGTGTGTGTGTGTGTGTGTGTGTGTGATTACAGAGAGATGTTCTATGCATCTACAGGGGGTGCTGCCGTCAACAGGGAGGGTAGAGTGGGATGAAGGGCTTGGGAGACCAGGATGGACATCTCTAACAAGTTCCAGAATGCTCCACCTAAGTGTGCAAATGTAAACACTCCCTGATGTGTGAACTGGCCATCCTGAGACTAAGTATTTATCAGGAAATGCCCCCTATTCAACCCTTGCCTTCTCAGGTGTAGAGCTTGGCTTGTCTCTTCCATCTTTGTTTGAATTATGTCATTAATCAACCGTAGTGAAAGATCACTTAGTCATTTGTGACAACATAAGTTCTTAATTGTTAGGAATCACTGGTGCAGCACACATCTTTTTCTACCCATGATCAAACCCAAATGCTTCTTTTCTCATGAGCTATTACTTTTTTCTTTTTTAAAAAAAGTTTCTTAGGTTAAATAATTACAGCTTTTTCCTTGTCTCTCCCTTGCCCCCAATCTCATCTTTTTCTCAATCTTTATATTCCTATATGTCAGTGAAGATTCCCCGTGGCAATACTGTGCTGTGGGAGGCTCCTACCTTCACCAGCTTTCGAGAGGTTTGTAGTCCTGCAACCTTAGAGGTTCCACAGCAAAGCCAGGGGGACTTTTTGAAGCATGGCTGGTGAATCTGAGATCTATGAACCCAGGAAGTCTGACACATTGTGGCGTCTCAACCCTTTTTTATTTTTCAATTAGAAAAATTGTATTGAATTGTATTTGGTGAGAGCAAAATGAACTGAGGTTGGTTGAGCTTTGAAAGACAACAAGCCGTTGTAATATTTAAGATTTCTTGACCTCCAGAACTAACAGTTGTCTTATCAGAGACAATAATACCTCCTGTTGAGAATACATGTATTCAAGTAAGATGTTCACTACTCCGTATGATCACCAAACATTAAATAATGTCTTACACATGTGTGAACTCTGTGTTCAAATGTTTATAAATCCATGGAGCAAATTGAATATAAGTTCTATGAGGGCAGAAATTTTAATCCATTTTGTTCCTAGAACAGTACCTGAAACGTACTGGGTGTTAGGGGTAGGTCTTCAGATTTTATTAATCAAATGGAATCTTCACACTTAAAAACGTTTAGAGAAAAACTGCCTTAGTGTGCCCATGGCCTGATTGGAAATGGCAGCTCCAGGTTCACTGATTGCTTTGTTCATTCAGCACTTTTCACTAGGTATGCTATGAGCCCAGCAGTGTTCTGGGTTTTTGGAATACACCAAGCCTGCCTCCCTGGTGCTTCACATTCTAGTGTGGGAGAGAGAAAGAAAGCAAACATGGTGGACAACTTAATTATCTATTTTCAAAAACTGACAGGAACTGTGGACAAAAGAAAAGAGCTGGAGGTATCAGTTCAGGAGTGCCAGGGCAGGGTGAGGGTCAGGTTAGAGTAATCTTCATTGAAAGATCGTTTGAGCAACACCTGAAGGAGGAGGTGAGAAAGTAAGCCATGTGGAGGAAACAGCATTCCAGGCAAATGGCCCAGCACGTGCAGAGTCCTGACAGCAAGAGCAGCTCTGGAATATTATGGAAACAGGAAGAAGACCAATGTGACTAGAGCAGAGTGGGGCAGGAGTAGGAGAAAGTGTGATCAGGAAGGTAAGGTGGTTCCAATGGCAATTAAGATTTTAGCTTTTATTTTGAAGGAAATGAGGACTCTTTGCAGGACTTTGAGAGTATGATCTGACTTGCCACAAGTGTTCACTCTGTCTGATGGGTTGAGAAGACATCCAAAGAGGGCCAAAGGTTGAGGCAGGGAGAGCAGGTATGATAGGCTCCAGAAACCTAAATGAGAAATGAGGACGGATGGAAGCTCTGACAAGGGTGGTAATGGAGACGTGGTGAGGAGTGACCACATTTCGAATATATCTTAAGGTAGAGCTGACTGGATTTTCCTGATGTGCTGGGTGTAGTATGTGAGAGAAAGAATTCAGTCATGGGTGATTATTTTGTCCTGAACAATGATAAAGTTGAGTCAACACTGATATGGGGAAGTCTACAGATGGAACACGTTTTTGAGGAGGGCAATCAGTTTAGTGATTGCCATGTTGAATTTGAGATGTTTTGAGACCATCTGAGTGGAGATGTCTGGAGTTTGGAAGAGAGTCTGAACTTGCTATAATGTTATGAATCCTCAGCATAGAGATGTTGAATGAGATTACCACAGCAATGAGTACAAAGAGAAAAGGGAAGGAGACCAAAGATTGACCCTTGGGACACTCAGCAAAGGAGATTGAAATGGAGTCCATCTTACTGTGGCATCGTGAAAGACAAAATGAAGATGGCGTAGGATGAAAAAGTGATTGGCTATATCAAATACTGCTATTGGGTCAAGTATGGTGAGAATTGATAATTGTCCATCTTGTCAAGAGCAGCTGTGACAGAGGGAGTGGGTGGAGGCATACTTGGAATGAGTTCATGAAAAAATGGGAGGGAAATTGGAAAGAGCAAGTATAAGCAGTGCTTTCAAAGGAAGGAGATGGGGTATGGCTATTGGGATGCCATCTCATAGACAGGAAGGTGGAACCATGTGCACTGGAGGAGGGACTGTTTTCTCAGAGGAGGACAGGCAGGAAGGTAGAATGGGCTGCTCTGGGCACACGTGGTTCTGTGGACAGTCTCTTTTGACAGTCTCAATCGTTTAGGGAATTGGGAGCAAGTTCATCAGCTGACAGTGAATGTGGGGCAGACTGTGAGAGGTCAAAGTGACAAGAGTGGTTGTGCAACACTCTTTTAGGAGAGAGAGAAAATGAATGGAATGGGGAGGAATAGCATGGCTGCGGAACTATGTTACAGGTCCACATGGTGTTGGGTTGTGAGGTGCAGTTGTGGGTTCTTCAGCTGGATCATTGGCATGGGCAGCTGGCAGAGAGTTGAATCTGACAGGGCAGCAGCTCTGGAAAATGAATATGATAAGTCAAGAAAGGGACCAGGGAGTGGAAACTGTGTGAGACAGTGATGCTAATGAATGATCATGGAAAACAATGGAGATAAGGAAGAGGGAGCGGATATTGAATGGGTAGGGGACAGTGAAAAGGGAGTAGGACCCACCAGAATGCTGCTTGTCTTTTATAATTAGAGTCAAGAGCTTCTGGCATCTCCGAGGCATTCTGCTGCCTCAGTGGAGTCCCTGAGGTTGGGTTCTCCATGGCTACATTGAAACATGCACCTAGGTGTGTTTGGAGTCCTGCCAAAGACCTACTTTCTCTTTATTCTTATCCTGAGGCCCTTTAGGAGTCTCAGATGGAAGAATTTCTGTGATTTATTAAAAACCAAGTGGGTTACATAAGCCATCCTAGATTTGCCCCCTGTTCCCTGAGAGGACCGCGGGAACACACTGAAATGGGTTTTCCACTCTGCCATCACCCCATTTGCCTGCTTGGCTGTGACCTCAGCCATCTACTCATATCCCAGATGTAGTGCTGGGCCCCATTCCTTTTCAAATGGGATCTTTTACTACAGCAATCCAGCAACAAATTAAGTAGCAGTAGAGTTTTCTTCCCCTTGCAAACCACAACCACAACCAAGGGAAAAACCAAACCAAACCAAACAAACAAAACAAAAGTATGTGGCTTCTTACCACAGTCCCCTATCTCACCCAAGCCTGTGGCTCTTTGATCTCTGATGCTCTGAAATTGCATAATCATGTGCTTTTTTAAAATTCATTGTGCTAGGCACACACTTAATGGACCCTTTCAAGTTGGTTTTCTTTTATGGGGTGGGGGTAGGCAAGACTATTTTTTTTAAGATTTATTCAACTTTGTCTTCCAAATGTTCTAATGAATTTTCAAAAATTATGCCTGTCCTGTTTTTAATTTCCAAGGGATATTCTTTGTCCTCTAAAAGTTTCTTATAAATATACATAAAATGAATAATGTATACATATATTTTTGCATAGATTTGGGTTCACTGTTACAGTGTCCTTTTATTTCTCTGAGGATATTCATGATAGGTTCTTTTAAAAAAACATTTTTTCTGGTCCCCGAATTATCTCTTCTTTCTAGACTTCTTCTATTTCTGCCTTCCTTTCTCCCTCCCTTCCTTTTCTCCTGCTCTTCATTTTTGGAGGCTTGTCACAAATATTTGACCGTCCATTTATTTTTCAACCATAAGGAACTAAAAATGCTAATTGGAGTTCTGTGTGCTCCTGAGCAGAATGTTTGGATTAATGAGCTTCAATGCAGTGTTTTCTCTGGAACAGATTAATTTCTCCAGATCTATAATTTTTCAATCTCTTTCCAGGGGTAAAAGACTGCTTGTCTGTTTCATGGAAGTAAAAATGCAGGTAAGGGTGATCCCATTCAGAATGCAGACTTAGTATTTGCTTATTTTCAGTCTTGGGACCTCACCCACCCTCACCACAGTTGGTATCCCAACGTGTGAAACTCCTTAGCGATTATCTTTCTCATGAAAATGAAATTCCAATTATTCATGTCCTTTGGCCATTTTTGATTAGCTTGTTTTCTTCCTTTTGAATTGTTTGAATTCCTTATATATTTTGAATATTAAACCCTTATTGGATTTATGGTTTGCAAATATTTTCCCCTACTCTGTGGGTTGTCCTTTAATTTTGTCAGTTGTTTACTCTGCTGTGCAGAAATCTTTTAATTTGATGCAATCAAACTATTTTTGCTTTTGTTGCCTGTGCATTCAAGGTTGTATTCAAAAAGTCATTGCCCAAACCAATGTCCTGGAGCATTTCTCCTGTGTTTTCTTCTAGTAGTTCCATAGTTTCAGATCTTTTGTTTAAATTTTAATTCATTTTGAATGGATTTTTAATATGGCATGTATCACTTCCATTATTTTATATGTGGATATTCAGTTTTCCCAACATCATTTATTGAAGAGGCTGTCCTTTTCCTATGTGTATTCTTGGCACTTTTGTTGTAAATTAATTGATCTTACATGTGTGGGTTTATTTTTGAGCCTTCTATTCTGTTCCACAATTTGTATGTATGATTTTATGCCAGTATCATACTGGATTTTTGGATTTATGCTTTGCAAATATTTTCCCCCACTCTGTAGGTTGTCTTTTCACTTTGATTTTCACTTTGATTACAATAACTTTATAATATATCTTGTAATCAGACAGTTTGATGCCTCTAGCTTTGTTCTTTTTGCTCAAGATTGTTTTGGTTAATTGGGGTCTTTTGTGGTTCCATACAGATTTAAAGATTATTTTTTCTATTTCTCTGAAAAATGGCATTGGAATTTTGATAAGAATTGCATTGAATCTGTAGATTACTTTGGATAACAATATTAATTTTTCCACTCATGTATAGATTTTTAACATTAATTTTTCCACTCCATGAACAGGTATATATATTTTTAATTTATTTGTGTTCTCTTCTATTTCTTTTACCTGTGTTCCTTAGTTTTTAGTATTCACGTGTTTCACCTCCTTGGTTAAATTTACCCCAAATATTTTGTTGTTGTTGCTATTGTAAATGGAATTGTTTTCTTAATTTCCTTTTTGGATAATTCTTTATTATGTAGAAAGGCTGCTGATTTTTGGACGTTGATTTTTGTATCCTGCAACTTTACTGCATTTATCGGTTTTTAACAGTTTTTTAATGAAATTTTTACTGTTTTCTGTATAAATGATGATGTCATCAGCAAACAGAGACCATTCCACTTCCCTATTTTCTTAATAATCTGATATATACAGGCTTGTTGAAAAACATGCAGATGATAAAGAAGTTTATGTATTACAAGGCAAAAGCTATTATGTTCAACTCCTCTAAAACTACTTCTTAGTAGGTTAGCACTGTTAAACAGTTTTGTGAATCTGCTTCCAGATATTTTCTAGGCATGTTCACACACATATATATACATAATTAATTTTTACACAGTTGGGGTCATATATCATCTGATTCAAAACTCTCCATTTTTCACTTAATATGTAGTGACTGTCTTTCCAAACCATGATAAATATGTCTAAGAATTTTTCAAATTTGCTATAGTTTTAAAATATATTCATTTTTATATACATATGCGTATAAATTACTTATTTGCTTATTTCTTTATTATTTGTCTAGCTTTGGAATTACATAAATAATGAATATAAACGGTAAACAAAGTTCATGTGGAAGGATATATAGAAACAGTACAAGTCTCTCTTCTCATACATTCTGTCTCATTACCTAAAGGGTTATCCTTAGAACATTATATAATACATCTCTGAACTTTAGACCATTTTGTTACCGTCCAACTATTAGAATGAAAAATTTAGTACATATATCTTTCCTTTCGCTTTCCCACCCTTTAGGTACTTAATGGTTTTGATTATAGTTTTTCAGTTCACTCACTGTTAAATAATATATTTAAACCTACATTTTTGACTTATCAACTTTAGACATACCTATTGGTGGCTTCTTATGAGAGATGAAATAATTTGCACATTTACTCTTCCTTCTCATTCTTTTCCCCTACTCATTCTTTCCGTTTTGGCTAAATGATTGTTTTTAGGTTAATAAGTTTTATAATACCTTCTGTTCTGTGGTTATGAAATTTGTTTCATATTTTATGTAAAAGTTGATTATATAACTAGCATTCACAACATTATTATGTAAATATTAGTTATTTTAACTACACAGTGAAGCTCAAAGAAGAATTTACTAAGCATATAGATCATTCCTTCTGGATCAAAGTCAGCAGTCCTTTGCGATGCCTTATCTCATCTTTCTTGGATCCCTTTTCTTTTGATTGCAATATATCCTTGAGTAATTTTTTCAGAATGGATATGTACTGTCTGATCTCTCTTATATGCAAAAAGTTTGCTTTCACATTTGCTAATAGTTTGACAGAGTATCAAATTCTACTTTCAAATTCTTTCCCCCTCATGGCTTTAAAGATACTGCCCAACTATATATTCTATAATTCATTTCTGGTAATGAGAAATTCGGGTTTCAGTCTGACTCTTAATTTCTTTCATATCACTTGGCATTTTCTTCTGGGAAAATATTTCTTATGCTCTGATGAAACTTCTCTATCATGTCTCCAGGTGTGAAGTCTTCTTTCATTTAATCCTATAGAACTTCAATAGGCTTTTTAATTAAAGTCTCATATTTTTCAGGCTCTGTGAATTTTTTTTGTTATGTTTTGGCTTCTTTTTCTCCTTTTTTTGTCTCTATTTTCTCCTTGAATGCCTTTTCAATAGCTATAGAATTCCCGTTATCTATCACGTCTTTCAAATTATCTTACATTTTTCTCTTTGCTTTCTTTTTCTATCATGGTTAGAATTCTCTTACACATAAGACATCACCTACTAGATCTTCAGTCATATCCTTTTCATTATTCAATCTGTGCATTTTAATTTTCAATTTTGGCAACCATATTTTTAATTTCTAAGAAAATGCTTTGCTAATTCTACTTTTTTCCTGAAACCTTTTTATATCCTGCAATACTTAGAAAGAGCACACTCTTATCCACAGCTGAATAGGAGTACACTCTGAATGCAGGGCAAGATGGTCAAACATTTTGTTACTGTTCTCCTCAAGCCTCGATGTCCAGAAGTCATTGCCTCCATCAGAAACCTTTCTTCTCTTTTTTTCTATCCGTCTCTTCCAAATAAAGTTCCAGCTTCATTTTGCTGTCACTGTATTGAGACAAGCAAATGCCTATTTCATGTGATCATTGCTCAAATCTCTATTGACAATCCCGCTCTGCATTCCCTTATTTAGAGTGGGATGGGAAATAAAGGCTATGAAGGGGGAAGAATCTGATTCCGTCATCCTCCTTTCTCATTGCAGTTTTCTCCTGTTTTATGAATGCAATAGGCTGTTGCAATCTGTCAGGATGGAAAAGAACATTTTAAAGCTACTCTTCTACTGCCAGAATGATATTTGTTTTGTTTTGTTTTTTCGAAAATAGACTTTAAGTTCTGGGATACATGTGCAGAATGTGCAGTTTTCTTACATAGGTATACACATGCCATGGTGGTTTGCTGCACCCATCAACCCGCCATCTACATTAGGTATTTCTCATAATGCTATCTCTCCCCTTGCCCCCAACTCCCTGACAGGCCCCTGTGTGTATTGTTCCTCTCCCTGTGTCCATGTGTTCTCATTGTTCAACTCCCACTTATGAGTGAGAACATGTGGTGTTTGGTTTTCTGTTCCTGTGTTAGTTTGCTGAGAATAATGGTTTCCAGCTACATCTATGTCCCTGCAAAGGACAAGAACTCATTCTTTTTATGGCTGCATAGTATTACGTGGTGTATATGTGCCACATTTTCTTTATCCAGTCTATCACTGTTGGGCATTTGTGTTGGTTCCAAGTCTTTGCTATTGTAAATAGTGATGCAATAAACATACATGTGCATATGTCTTTATAGTAGAATGATTTATAATCCTTTGGGTAGATACCCAGTAATGCGATTGCTAGATCAAATGATATTTCTGGTTCTAGATCCTTGAGGAATCACCACACTGTCTTCCACAGTGGTTGAACTAATTTACACTCCCACCAACAGTGTAAAAGAATTCCTATTTCTCTACTTTCTCTCCAGCATCTGTTGTTTCCTGACTTTTTAATGATCACCATTTTAATTGGTGTGAGATGGTATGTCATTGTTGTTTTGATTTGCATTTCTCTAATGACCAGGAATGATGAGTTTTTTTCATATGTTTGTTGGATGGATAAATGTCTTCTTTTGAGAATTGTCTGTTCATATCCTTTGGTCACTTTTTGATGGGGTTATTTTTTTCTTGTAAATTTGTTTAAATACCAAACCAGATATATAGATCAATGGAACAGAGCAGAGGCCTCAGAAATAATGCCACACATCTACAACTATCTGATCTTTGATAAAGCTAAAAAAAAAACAAGCAATTGGGAAAGGATTTCCTATTTAATAAATGATGTTAGGAAAACTGGCTAGACAAATGTAGAAAACTGAAACTGGACCCCTTCCCTACACCTTATACAAAAATTAACTTAACATGGATTAAAGACTTAAACGTAAGACCTAAAACCTTAAAAATCATAGAAGAAAACCTAGGCAATACCATTCAGGACATAGGCATGGGAAAAGACTTTATGACTAAAACACCAAAAGCAATGGCAACAAAAGCCAAAATTGACAAATGGAATCTAATCAAACTAAAGAGCTTCTGCACAGCAAAAGAAACTATCATCAGAGTGAACAGGCAATCTACAGAATGGGAGAAAATTTTTGCAATCTATCCATCTGACAAAAGGCTAATATCCAGAATGATCTCTATTTCACATTTTTATGACATATTAATCATGTTTGTTCTCTTGTATCCCCTCTTTTCTTTCTCTCGATTTTCCAGTGGTCCATGGTGGTCTATTTATAGGGTTCATATTTACAAATGGGGGTCAAGGTGACTTTACTGTGGTTATGTGAATAAGTTTCTCTGACATGCCTCTCCCTACACTGGGCAAGCTGATCTGGTTCTGGCTCAGTGAATGGAGCATTTCCTCTTGCAGGAACCCCTTCACCTTGGGCCATGGACTGGAACTATGTAAAGGGAGAAGACTTCCTTTGTGCCTGGTCCTGGTCAGAGCTGCCATCTTGATTTATTTATTTTTCCTCTTTCTGTCTACAGTGAAGAGCTAGAGTTAATTAAGCTCTCTCTGGCATCAAAACCCACGGCAAGAAACTTCCTCACTCA
This sequence comes from Sapajus apella, assembly GCF_009761245.1. NCBI lineage: Eukaryota > Metazoa > Chordata > Mammalia > Primates > Cebidae > Sapajus > Sapajus apella. The sequence continues at coordinate 5,241,068 of NW_022437045.1, read as the reverse complement.
GATCACCCACATTTTTAGCAAGCAGAGCTCAGGTTTTGAGTAGAGGTCAGGAGTATTGGGTGATAGGGAAGGACACAGGTCTCCACTGTTCTGAATGCAGTGCATTCATAAACTCTCTTCACAGTTGCTCCAGGGTGCTTTGCATTCGTGAACTTCTGGCTTCCAGGAAGAACCTGGTTACCTCTGATGTGCTGGTTGTGGTTTCCTCTGCTCTAATTTCTATGCCAATCTATCCCATTTGCTTCCTACCATTGGTTTATTTTTTAAAAGATTTCATATTTATATAGATTCATGAACTTGATTCTCATACCATCATTAGTGTTTTGGTCCAGAGTCAAACTTTTATAAACCTGTAATAAAAAATTGGCCTTTATTTTCGTGTAGAAGGAAGTAGCAGACCAAAATGGAGTTCTATGTTCCGAAATGCTGTAAAATGTTTTTCTAAATGAGCCATTAAGACGTAGAGCAAGCAAGAGTCCCTTTGTGGGAATGTGTGTGTGTGCATATGTGTGCGTGTGCATGCACCCATGCATGCACAGACATGCAAGGGCACAGACATGCAAGGGCATTGCTCCATGTCTCACATCCTTTAATTATTCCAGCAGACAGTAGGCCAGTGGTGAGTGGTGGTGGTAACTTCTCCTTTTGCAGTGCTGTGGGTGTGGTGAGGATTTGAACAAAAGGCAGCTTGACAACACTAGGAATTGAAGGTGGAGTCAGCAGGAAGTGCTTTTCCCTCCCACTTACCTGTCATTTTGTAGCAGGCAACAGTGGGGCAGCTCTGGCTGACTTGCTTAGTTTGTTTCTATTGTAAGCCATAAATACCTTAGACATTTTGTCATTTCAGGACACTGGAACACGATGAAATTAAAACTATACTCATTGTCTCACCCCAATTTCCAAATCCTATTCTATGCTTTTTGTTGTTGTTGTTTGTTAGTGGTATGTTTCTCTCTCTACTTGGCTTTCCTTTTAAAACACAACAAATTGTTTTCTTTAATTTTAAATGAATTTGTTCATTGCCTCCCCTTTGTGTCCCCTCCTTTCTAGTGCCATTGCTGTTGTTCAATCCCAGATTTAACAAGGTTGACAAGACTCTTTGCTGGCTTTTTGCCTTCTAGATGCTTCACCTTCCTGTTATTTCTTCCCTTTGCCCCCAGAGAGGTCCTTCCCATGGCTCTGCTGATGATGACAGCTGGCTCTTTTCCAAGATGGAATCCCTATTTGATTCCCTGATCTTGTGCCTGCTTAGCACAGTGCTTGACGTTCAGTAAATAAGGTTAAGGAGGGCCAATGATATGCTGCTAGTAGAAACAGCAGTTAATGAAGACTTGCTTTTTGACATAAGTCTCTCACCTCCAGGCTTCAGCATCTCTGTCTTTCTTTCGTAGCATGCAAAATAACATCTCTGTCTTTCGATTGCCACTTCCAGGTGATAAGCCCTCCCACAAGCACATACAAATTTTATGGAAACTGACAAAAATTTGTAGGGAAGCAAATCCCTGCAAGGTTGCATCTTTCTGGGCTTCCAGAAGGTAAGCTTGATGATGGGCAGTCACAGCCCTGGTGCTTATAGAACGTGGCCCTTTGAGGACAGATCCCAGTTAACAAAAGAAATGCCATGGCACAAATCTCCTCTAATTTATGCTGTACAGGGAATTATGCGCACTTTATTGTTAATAGCAGATTACATGGGGAAACACCAGACAGCTGACCAGGACTCCTGTGCTAGAAACAAAGCCTCTGCTCTTCAGCAGGGCAGCCAGTCTCTTCTCAGTCTAGCACCGTGCTTTTATTCTGCTCACTCTCTCTCAGCTCCTGTTCAAGATGGCTTCCCATTCTGTTGAATTCACTCATTTAACTCTTCTGTACCTTTCCCTGCCTTATTCTCTCCCCTTAGAGTGCCCATTTCTGTGCTTCAAATCCCACAAGGCCAAACTTAAAAGCTATTTTGTCTATGACATTCTCCACCTCTATCCCAATAAAAACCTTTGATTTCATCTTGCTGTTTGTATCTTGACTCTGTTATAGTTCACCCACACCAGAGTTGTTTGTGGACATGCCTTCTTTCCTCCAGACTGTAGGCATATTTGATTCATTTTTGTACTCCAGAGTGCCTAACATTAGCACCTCATACACCAGAGATAATTCATAGATGCTTGTTGACTACATTTGTATTAAATTTTTACTATTTACTTTTTCTGGCTAGTAGAAACTTGGAAGGAAATAATGGTAACTAATTTTTACTTATTCATTTTTTATTCTCATAGGTTTTTGAGAAAGTGGTGGTGACTGGTTACGTGAATAAGTCCTTTAATGGTGATTTCTGAGATTTTGGTGCATCCATCACATGAGCAGTGTACACTGTACCCAGTTTGTAGTTTTTTATCCCTCACCCCCCTCCCACCCTTTCCCTCAAGTCCCCAAAGTCCATTGTATCATTCTTATGCCTTTACATACTCATAGCTTAGCTCCCACTTATAAGTGAGAACATATGATGTATGGTTTTTTCATTTCCAAGTTACTTCACTCAGGAATGAAATTGAGGGTTATGAATGGCATTGGAGATCAAAACCATGCAAATTCATGGAAATTAAACAGCCTGCTCCTGAATGATCTTGGGTCAACAATGAAATCAAGATGGAAATTTAAAAATTCTTTGAACTGAACGATAATAGCGATACAACTTATCAAAACCTCTGGTATAAGCAAAAGCAGTACTAAGAGGGAAAGCTCATAGCATTAAATGCCTGTATCAAAAAGTCCGAAAGAACACAAATAGAATATCTAAGGTCACACCTTAAAGAACTAGAGAAACAAGAACAAAGCAAACCCAAACCCAGCAGAACGAAAGAAATAACCAACATCGGAGCAGAAATAAATGAAATTGAAACAAAGAAAAAAATACAAAAGATAAATAAAACAAAAAGCCGGTTCTTTGAAAAGATAAATAAAATTGATGGAGCATTAGTTAGATTAACCAGGAAGAAAGAAGATCCCAATAAGCTCAATTAGAAATGGAACAGGAGCTATTACAACCAGTACCACAGAAATACAAAAGATCATTGGACGCTGCAATGAACATCTTTACACAAATAAACTAGAAAACTTAGAGGGGATGGATAAATTTCTGGAAATATACAACCTTCCTAGATAAAACCAGGAAGAATTAGATACTCTAAACAGACCAATAGCAAGCAGCAAGATTGAAATGGTAATAAAAAAATTGCCAACAAAAAAAGTCCAGGAGCAGACAGATTCACAGCTAAATTCTATCAGACATTGAAAGAAGAATTCGTACCAATCCTATTGATATATTGATACTATTCCACAAGATGGAGAAAGAGGGAATCCTCCCTAAATCACTTTATGAAGTCAGTATCACTCTAATACCCAAACCAGGAAATGACATAACCAAAAAGGAAACTGTAGACCAGTATCCCAGATAAATATAAATGCAAAAATCCTTAACAAAATACTGGCTAACTGAATCCAACAGCATATCAAAAACTATAATCTACCATGATCAAGTGGGTTTCATACCAGGGATGCAGGAATGGCTTAACATCTGCAAGTCAATGAATGTGATTTACCTCATAAATAGTATTAAAAACAAAAATCACATGATCATCTCAATTGATGCAGACAAAGCATTTGACAAGACCCAGCATCTAATTATGATAATTTTTAAATGTGGGGAATGGTCTTCATGGAAAAGTAGATGTTATGGCACCTGTATTAGTTAGGGTTCTCTGGAGGGACAGAATAGGATAGAGGGGAGTTTATTAAGGAATATTGACTCACATCACAAGTTAGGTCCCACGATAGGCCATCTGCAAGCTGAGGCGCAAGGAAGCCAATCCAAGTCCCAAAACCTCAAAAGTAGGGAGGTGACACTGTAGCCTTCAGTCTGTGGGCGAAGGTCCAAGAGTCCCAAAGCTGAAAAACTTGAATCGATGTTCGAGGACAGGAAGCATCCAGCACAGGAGAAAGATGGAGGCCAGAAGACTAAGCCTGTCCAGTCTTCCCATGTTCTTCTGGCTGCTTTTATTCTGGCCATGCTGGCAGCTGATTAGATGGTGACCACCCAGACTGAGGGTGGGTCTGCCTCTCCAAGCCCACTGATTCAAATGTTAATCTTTTTTGGCAACACCCTCACAGACACACCCAGGAACAATATTTTGCATCCTTCAGTTCAATCAAGTTGACATTAATCATCACAGCAACCGTAAGATTAAATCATTTAATCCTTTCAACAGCTCTGTGTAGTGGGTGTATATTTTTATTTTGGTGAAGAGGAAGTAGGCTTAGAGGGGTTGAATAATTTGCCCAGAATACCCAGATAGTAGAAGATGTTATGTTCTGTCTGCATTCAAAAGCGTGTGCTGCTTTATTTGTTCCTGATTTGCACACAAGTTAAAGAATACAACTGGATGTTCAGTCTACTCCTATTTTGACAACTTGGATAACTGTACTGCGGAGTCTGCAAAGGTGAGCTATCTTACTCTGGGAGATACCAGGGAATCCCTCATGTAATTCCTCAAGCTGAGTGTTTAGGAAACCCAAAGCTGTCACTGCTATTAAGTGATGTTATCTCCTGAGAGCCTACTATGCTCCCAGCACCAGCCTCTGCAGGCTCTCTCTCTACCCCTTCCCTGTCCTGCTGTGTTCCAGCAGGCACTGAGAAAGTCATTGTAGAAGTTTCCATGACTTTCCAAACGCTTCCAGAAGCAGAACTCAGTTTCACAGGAGGGCCAATGAGTGGCACCTTGGTAGAAAGTGAAGTTTTACGTCCTGTGAGCACTCAGTGAATGCTTCTTGAATAGATGCAGGACTGGCAAAACAGCTCCACAGCTTTCATGATTCACAGTCTCAGAGGCCTCTCCTGCTCCTGTTATTCCTGTTACTTCATGTCAGATATCTAGAAGGGTTGTTTTTCAGTTTTCATCACTGATTTAAAGCAGAGGCTGATAAACTTTTTCTATAAATGCAAAGTAGCTTGTATTTTAGCCTTTGTGAATTTTTCGTCTCACAAAAGCAGCCATAGATGATATGTAAATGAACGTGCATGGCTGTGTTGTGATAAAACTTTATTTAAAAATGAGGGGTCCACCTGGGCTGTAATTTTTCAACCCCTGATTTTAAGCAAAAAGAAAATGTGCTATGCCTATTAAATGCTACTACATTTGATTCTGTGTTTTCTATATTTTTCTAAAATGTACTGAATAGGAAATGACCAAATTGATGACACAATGATCTAATTTAATCATTGAGATAAGAGTGGCGCTAACCCTTATAGAGTATTTGCTGTGTGAAAGGCACTTGGCTAAGCACTTTCCATGTTTTCTATGACTTATAAAGCAAATATGGTTATTATCTCCATTTATTGCTGAGGGAAGGAACGAAGTCACAGCCAGCTTACAGAGGCTGCCAGAGGTCACACGTCTTCAATATATTGAAACACATGGTCTGATTACAGGATCCATAGTCTCCTATATAGATCATAGTGATATTGACCTGAGAGGAAAGAACCTAGGACTTACAGTCAGAAATCTGGGTTCACATTTCTACCCCATTCCATGCCAAATTACACTAACACTGGGCCTCAGCTCTCCCACGTCTGAAAGAGGAATAATACTAGGACTTGCCCTTAGAGATTGCTGTAAGGATAAAAGCCTATATGAAGTGCTTTATAAACTATAAACACCGTACAAATGTTTGTTATAAGTCTGCCACTTGGAGATATCTTAGTCTTTTTTTTTTTTCTACATGAAATAAAACATTTTAAGACAAGCAGTGAAATTCTTGAAACTATAAGAGGTTTTTATGGTTGTTGAACCCCAAAGCCGTCTTCACTATTTCGCTCCCTCTCTGACCTGCTCTGTCCCTGCCTAGCAGCACTAGTCTTTTCTACATGTTTGATCTGTTGTTCCTGCATGTAAGCCCATCCCTGATGCACAGGAGAGGTCTGCCATTTTTTCTCTTTCCTTTGTTCTGCTGAGCAAGATCAAACTCTCTTCACCTGGACTTTTCCTAGGTCACTCAGGCTGCGGGGAAATGGGGTAGCTGTGAGGCTGGGATGTTCCTAGACAATTCAAACGGATGATCTAAACTTAACTAGATCTTGCTAAAGATTGACGTGGCTGGAACAGTTTTGAGGAGCCTATTTCTCAGTCCCTTCTGTTGCCTTAGCCTGGTCACTGACCGCATGTTGGTAGCTTACTTCTAAGGATGGAATGCCATACATCTCCTACAGGGCTGTCTCCATGCTTTGCACAAAGTCAAAGAATAGAGACAACTTTGAATGCTGCTCATTTTCACTCAGGCAATTCCTTTACAATATTGTGCTTAGTAAGCGCCCCCCACTCTTGTTTTCTCTTAGGTTTTTTTTTTTTTTTCCAATAAAAGTCTATATCAATTTGATGTATTAGTTAGGGTTCTCCAGAGAAACAGAACCAGTAAAATCAACTGATGAATCAATCAATCAATCAATTGTGATGAAGAGAGATTTATTTGGAAAGAATTGGTTCATGCCATTGTGGTCATTGTCAAGTCTGAAATCTGTAGGGCAGGCTGACCATCTGGAAGCTCAGGCAGGATTTCTGTGCTGCAGTCTCAAGGCAGAATTCCTTCCTCTTAGGGAAACCTCAGTCTTTGTTCTTAAAGCTTTCAATTGATTGGATGAGGCCTACACACATTATGGAGAATAATCTGTTTTACTTAAAGTCTGCCAATTGGAAACATTAATTATATTTAAAAAGTATTTTCACAGCAACATTTAGACTAGTGTTTGACCAACAACTGGGTACCACAGTCTAGCCGTGTTGGCATATAGACTTAGCCAGCACCCTTGGTATTCATAATCTGTCATTATATTCCATCTATAAACCTAAGGAATAGAGAAATGCTGGTCATTCTGAACAATTTCCTGTAAATGCAGAGATCAAGGGGCCGCCCCTTAACGCAGGAGGTGGTATGAAATACCTGCGTTGTGTTTGACCTTACTGTTCACTCACTGGCAGGTGTTCCTACACACAGCTTCAGATATATAATATTACATAAACTAATTTCAAATCATATTGTTTTCCAAGGATGGAGACACTGATGGTGTATATTATTTTTACCAGCCCAAGAATTGTAAGAGGTTCCCATCTCTTCTGTTTAAGATTTTATTGTTTTTTTTTTTAATGCTCAATAAAATAAGCTTTGTTCTTTCATTAAAAAGAAAAAAGCATCTTGGGAGAATAGGGAAGAAGAGGATAGCCTAGGGAAGTATGATTGTTATTTGATACCACTGTGACTTGTTTTCACCTAAGACTCAGAGATTCTATTGTGTTTATGTGAGATTTGGGATGAGTTCAGCTACTATCCATATTAATTGAAATGTAAAACAATGAATCCATCATCTGGTTACATTTTTGTGGGGAGGGAGGGTTTAACACAACACTAAGCCAGATATTTCACTAATTTTTTCTTTGTAACAAATTGATTTAACTGCTTGTTTTTGTACCGTGCCTATAAAACCTTTTTATAGAGGTTGTAAGTGTCTGGAAAGGACACGAAGTATCTCATCATAATAGCACTAATATTTCTTATGACATTTCATATGTCCTGATATAGGTTAATTGAGAAATAACATAGAGTAGTAATTCTCTTGCTTTTATTATTTGTCCTATTTAGACAAACAGAACATAGAATTAATAAAAATTCAAAAAACTTTAACCACTGATAGAGATTAAATTAGGTTTATATTAGTCATCATCACCTAATATCTTACATATTTAAACTTTTATGCAGTGTTTTCCTCTCTGCTTGGTTGAGTATGCCCTTAACAGTAAAAAGTTTTGATAATGTTCTCCCTTTTAGTACTCACAGAATTTTTATACATATATATATATATATATATATATATAAAATTATGTAAGTATAAAAATATATATTTAAAAAATAAATCTACCACTTAAATATAGTAAGGGTATTTTTAACTGAGGTTTTTTGAAGTCTTTAAGAATTTATTTAGAGACTTCTTTTGTTGATAGTGTGGCGGTTAGATACCCTGGAAAGCCCACTGAAGACAAGTATATATGCCAGATTGCATGTTGAAACTTATCTTTCAAAATGTATTACTGAGCTGGCAAGAGAGTATGCCATTATAGAGAATAAAAATAAGTGAAGGCAGAATCCTGGGAGGTAAGAAAGCCTGAAGATATTTATGAAACTGGATGGCCTCAAGTTTTCATTTTGACTGGCATGTAGTCAAGCCAGATTCCCACAGAAATCTGAGGTTCTAAATGGTAAACCCATGGTGACATTGGGATGACTAAGAAATAACTCTCTGTGTAGAAAGGAATGGCAACAAGATTTGTCTCATACAACTTTGGCCCTGGGTAGAGGAAAGGAAAATATCTTCTTAGAGAAATGTTAACCACAAGCTGGCCCTCATGGGAGCTTTCAGCTAGGATGGAGACTATCTGTACAGCACACACACACAAAGTAAAGAAAAAAACCCAAAGCCAGATTTTGTGATTTAATGTGAACCTATGTCAATAGTGACTGCAAAGCCAGAAGCAGTGGCTCATCTTTGTAATCCCCAGTACTTTGGGACACGGAGGCGGGTGTATCACTTGAGGTCAGCAGTTCGAGACCAGCCTGGCCAAATTGGTGAAATCCCATCTCTATTAAAAATACAAAAATAAGCCGAGAGTGGCAGTGGGTGCTTGTAATCCCAGCTACCTGGGAGGCTGAAGCACAAGAATTACTTGAACCTGGGAGGTGGAGGTTACAATGAGCCAAGATCACATCACTGCATTCTAAGCCTGGGCAACAGAGTGAGACTCCATCTCAAAAAAAAAAAAAAAAAAAAAAAAAAAAAGTGACTGTAGAGGACTGGAAAGAGGAAACACAAATATTTTACTGGAGAATAGAATTTCAAGTTGGTCCTCAAAGATTTTTCCACTAAAAAATTTCAAAGTATATGCACCAACCTTCAGAAATCACAAAACATCCAACCCTTCCAAAAATAACCACCATGAATGAGGAAAAAAAAAGCCTCACACACACACAAGGAAAAAGAAGGACAATAGAATCAGACTCATAGCTACAACAATTAAGTAAAAAGAATTAGACTCAGAAGCTTCAGATTTTGATTAAAATACATTATACAAAAGTTGTATGCAAAATATGTTTAAGATATAAAAGAGGGCTTAAAATACATGAAGTCAGCAGGTGAAAAAAATGACCAAGCAGTTTTAAAAATAAAACCCAATAGAGAGCTTCTGGAAATAAAAAAGTATAATAATTATAGTGAAAAAATTATTAGATGTGTTAATTAGTAGAATGGATATAGCAGAAGAAAGATTTAGTGAACTGAAAAATATAACCAGAAAATAGGTCCAGAGTTAAGCTTAGAGAGATACACAGATGGTCAATATGAACATTAAGAGATATGGAGAACAGTGTGTGAAGATGAAATAAATTCTAATTGGAGTTAAAGAGGAAATAGTAAAGTGAAAGAAAAAAACACAAAACTCAAAAAACGTAGTGGCTGAGAATCTTTCAGAAGTATTGAAAGACACCAATCCTCAGATTCAGAAACCTACAATTTTCAAGAAAAAGTAAAAAGAAATTTACACCAAGATCCAGCTTAGTGCATTGGCAGAACATAAGAGATGAAGAGCTTATCCTGAAAATGAAGCCAGAGAGGAAAGGTCTATCACAGTCAAAGGAAGAGGCAAGCGGATGATTGAGCTCTCAATAGCAACTGAAAATGAGAAGCCAGTGGTGCCCCTTGGATATGTTGGGTGCATATAATTTTCAACTTAAAATCGTGTACATTGTAAAATCACATCTCAAAAAAGAGGGTGGTATAATGACATTATCAAATAAAAACCATCTTTTATAACAAATATCACTAAAGAAACTCTTGCGGGATATACTTTAGGTTTCAAGAAAGAAGGTCTGATATGCAAGAAAGAATGGTAAGCCAAGTATTGAGAAATTTGTGAGGAAATAAAAACAAGAATAACTAATGAACCAATGATACTGTCTAATTTGAAGGTTAAATGATTAGTAGGACTAAAATACAAAATAATAATAGTATCTAAGTTGGGAGGAGAATGATGAAGCTTGAAGTGTTCTATACATCTTGCATCTCTGGTGTCATTTTGGGTGTCCAACTTTTTTCTTCTTTCAATGATACCAGTCAGACTAGATTAGGGACCACCTAATGATGTATCTGCAAAGTTCAGATATATGAACTTTGCAAATGAGAGCCATCTGAAGTTAAAATACTTATTTCCCTCTTTAAAGGTCTTATATCCAAATACAATCCCATTTTGAGGCACTAGGGGTTAGAGCTTCAACATATAAATGTTGGGGGGACACATTCCAGCTGATAGCAATTATAAATACAACTTGCTTAGTAAAAGCCCATCTTCTGCATCTTCTCGAACAGGTAGAGAACAAGGTTACTTATTTTTTTAAGAACAAAATTGTTTTCAAAGGTTGAAAGCGGCTATTTATCCTAAGATGATTTTAGGATTAAATGGATATTAAATATACAACATGTCCTTCTTTATTATTTTATTGATGACTTAATATTTTTTTAAAACTCAGTAAAATAAACAATTAGTCTTATAATTTATTAATAATATAATAAATAAGAGTTATGCCCTTATTTTAATGCTGTAAAGCAGACCTCTGAAAAAATACAATAATATAAAATCATATTTTAATTTACTTTTGAGAATGTACAGTCACTCAAATTAGGAAGGCAGAGTGTGAAACCTGCTTTAATGAATAGATAAGAATAACAGGCAATTAAAAATTCATTATAATTCTTCTAAAGTTCTTAAAAACAATCTCTTCTAAACAGGGTAAATATTCCTCCTTTTCAGAATTCTTTACAATGTTGCTTTTAAAAAAAAAAAATAATAATCTCTTTTTCCTAGATAGTGGAACATAAATCTTAGACACATGTACTTTGTAAATACCAAATCGCACACAGATTAAAATTTAATGAGCTTTTACTGCTGTAATCTCAACAAACATAGTCTTTGTTGGCTGTTGATTTTTCAATAAGAAATACTTTATTTTCTTATCGAGTAGTCATTAAAAACCTTAAAAATTATCAGAACAGATTTTCCAAATTGCGTAATGCTGTTGCCTAGCTATTTGCATGTATTTATTTTAAATGACAAGACATTTTACTAAATATTGGCTTGCCTGATGTTGAAAGAGTTAGACAAACTGTACTTCTAGTTGTCACTGTTTTGAGAAGGTTCTTAGGGAAATATTAGCCGTTTAGTTGGTTGGTAAGTGATGGGTTTTCTTGGAACATGTTGCTGCTAATTTTACCAGAGAAGAAAATAAATTCAAATGGTCAGCTACATTCCAATTTGTATTCTTCTTCTAAAGTCCTCCCTGTTTGCATTCTTGGATTTTGACACTCCTACACACCAGTTAAAGCACTTGGTAGAGTGTCCAAAAAATTGCTGCAATTAATTTCCCAGTCTCTTCTCTCTTTGATGTGTCACTATAATGCTTTGAGTAATTTTCGGTGTCTGGCATCTGTTCAAGGACAATTTCTGGATTTTAGGAGGGGGAGAAACAATAAAGGAAACAACATGATTTTTTTCTAAATAGGAGGCTTTTTGTTGTTTAAAGAAAAATCTAAAACTTTTTCTTCTACATAGATGACAAAAAGATACAAAACTCATTGGTTGTTAACCACCATTGCATTCTTTTCTCTTTGGAGTAGCTCTTAAGGACCGGATTAGACCAGCTGTTTGTATCATGTAGCATGTTTAGGTTACCTTGCCCAAAACAAGTAAAGAAAGATGAACTTTGCAAACCAGAGCCATCTGATGTTTATTTTATTATTTAAAAAAAATTTTTTTTTTTTTTTGAGATGGAGTCTTGCCCTGTCGCTCAGGTTGGAATGCAGTGGTGTGATCTTGGCTCGATGCAACCTCTGCCTCCCGGGTTCAAGTGATTCTCCTGCCTTAGCCTCCTGAGCAGCTTGGACTGCAGGTGCGCACCACCACACCCAGCTAATTTTTGTAGTTTTAGTTGAGATGAGTTTCACCATATTGGCCAGGCTGGTTTCAAACTCCTGACCTCATGATCCACCCACCTCGGCCTCCCAAAGTGCTGGGATTACAGGTATGAGTCACCGTGCCTGACCCATCTGAAGTTTTAAAATGACTGCAGCTGTCTTATTAGGAGACTAATTTTATTTTGCATTGATTAGAAAAAATGACCAGACCAAGAAACTCCAGGGTTATATTTCCTCTTCTATGCTGTGCAGGATGTTCTGAGAGTTTTCTATTTGTATCTGTGCAGTGGTTCAAGTCTTGTTCATCTTGCATTTTGAGGTTTGGAGGTATTTTATCTTGCCTTGATTCTTTACCACCTTGCTTTATTCCTCCCACCCCACCCCTGCCATGTTGCCATTTTTAAAGTAATGACTCATTTTCAAGGGTGGGTCAGAAGGGAAAGAAATAATAAAACCAGAGATCTGGAGGAGTTTCTTGTTCATGGTCTTATTCACTTTTTAATAAGAGCATCCAGCACAGTGAGTGGCATCCCAGCAGGTATTTGGAAATTTTTGTGGAATTAAACTAAATTTTTTTTATTTGACAATAAAGAAAATATTATGGAAACTGTCAACCCAAGGGAAATATCAAGGTGAAAGTTGCTATATTCTTTTCCTTCTGATGGATGCTGAGTTTTTCTCCTTAAAAAACATTTTAAAATGTTATGTTTAAACATTTACACATAAGACATTGTTTGATGACCTATCATATTCAGTAGGGTGGATTTGGGAAATATGTATAGAAGACCTATTAAAAACTGTTTTGAAATGAAACCTAAGACTATAAGATTGTCTGTTTACATAAATTATTGCTGCTGTAATTTGAGCAAATTTGAACTACACTGATCTTTAGAAATACAAGTGTGTGCAATCTTTTAATATAACTTACTCCACTGGTAGTCCCAGGTCTTTGTCCCACCTGGCTTCCAGCAGTTTGTCTGTCTGTTGTTAGGCTAAATTCTTCATGTTCATGAAAATCTTTTCTTCAAAGGGGGACATATTTCTTGGGTCAGATGTAAACATCAAGCTAAAGAGTTCTGCTGTGCCCCTAGACAAATCAGGTTCATTTTCGTCCTCTACGTAGTGTTAAACTTGAATTTAAGATTACACAGATTCCTTTACATGTTACCAATGTAATTATATAGACGATCTCACTTTATTCATTCACTCTGTTTAATTCATTCAATAAAGACCTATATATTGGCTACTTACAGTGTGCAAGTTGGTGAAGATATAAAGATGATTAAGGCAAGGGTCTGTGCTGCAGGAGCTCACAGTCTAATGAGCAGGCTGACACATAAACACCAGGGAAAAAGAGGGCTAAGACCTGGGTCTCTGAAGCCCTAGTGGCCTTGCCCAAAGCTCTCTTTAATGTGCTTCTGGGTGTTTTCCATGACTTTTTAAAGGCACCTATGTTTCCTTACTGGTAAAGCATGTTTAACATACAAAATTCTTCTTTCAGTGAGTAGCATTTAGAAAGTGTTCATAGAATGTCTAGAATAGATCTTGTCTAATAGAAGTATAATTCAGGTCACATAGGTAATTTTAAATTTTTTAGTAGCTACATTGAAAAGTAAAAAGCAACAGGTGAAGTTAATTTTAATAATATATTCATTTAGTCCTATATATTAAAATACTAGCATTCCAACATGTAATCAATAGAATATATTATTAGTCAACTATTTTGCATTATTTGTTTTATACCATCTTTGAATTTTAATTTGTATTTTACACTTACAGTACATCTCAATGTTGATGTTAAATTGTCATTGGAGATATTTGATCTGTATTTAGCTTTCATATATTTTGGGGTTGAAAAAGTAAATTTATTTAAGTTCTTCCAAATAAACTGGAAAGTGTTTTTGACAACTGACTTATCAATTTAAAAATGTAAGTTAATGACAATAAATAAAAGAAGAAATCTGTTCCTTAGCTGCACTAACCACAGTGTAGGTGTCCAATAGGAGGCCAGTGGCTAACATATTGGATAGTACAGCTTTAGAATGACAGCTCAGCGCAACAAGTGCTATAACAGACTAATGAACTGGGAGTTCCGGGAAGCAAAGGATGGGATCAATGAAGTGGATCTTGAAAAACCAATAGAAATTCACCAGGTAGAGAGGAGGAGAGTGACTATTTCAATTCAATCTTTTGAAAACATGCAAAAGAGCAACAGTAGACTTACTTAATTATTTAACAGCAATTTACTGAACATGAATTATGGGAGGTGCATGGGCTGGGTGCTGGTTAGACACAGTTCCTGAGTTCAAGTAGCTTGGTGTCTAAATATTCATGGGCCCATTTTTCAGAAAGGATAGATAAGTGTGTGATCTTGGGTGTGCCAAATGCTGTGGCTTCCTGAAGTTCAGATTTCTACCTGGTCACCTTCAAGGTTACTTTGTGAGTAGAACTTTTTTAAGCTGTAAGTAAATTTACTTTGCCTATTTATTTCCAATGAAAAAAAGCTTTTTTAAAAAATATCTCATCTTATTGACTATGATTGGCCAAGGCGACACAGCCCATACAGAAGGTTTTTGATGGCTTCTGGGGTCTATTATCATTTGCACCAGGGTTCTGCTAAATTCCATTCCTGCCTTTAGCTCTTTTACTTGAATACCTGGGGCAATGGCAGAAGTGGTTGCTATTTGTCACTTTTCCAGGGTGTTAGTCGTGTCCTTGAGATAAAAGATGATTTAAAGTCAGATGATTTGATTCCCCTGGTAGTTAAGACCCTTAGAGAGTCCTCAGCATGTCACTTGTTATAAAATTTCAAGTCGTTGGTAAGGATTAAGTAAACGCCTCAATTTGCAGATTTCTATCCAGTTGACCATGGATTTCGTCTGTTGCTTTGTTTCCACCAACTCTCTTCGAAGATGAGGCACACAGACAAACAAACAGCTCACAGACAAGAACAGCCTGGTCCATCTTGAAAGATTCTCAAGACTAATTCTCTGCAAGATAATTGCCTACTTTTTAAAATACTCAGTAAAGGAAATTTTTGCTGTCATCTTGGCTGTGTTTTTAGTATCTCATCATCCTTCTAGCTGTAGGAGGCTTTTCCTAAAATCTAACCCATACATCTGTTGTCTCATCAAGTGTTTCTATTAAGGCTACTTCCCCAGCAATCTTAATTTTTTTAAATCTTCTGAGATGTATAGGTTAAGGTAAAATCAGAGACTTTCAAAAAATGATAAGATGGCCATTTAAACTCAACTATGAGGAAATAATGTAAGCAGGATTGCATTAGAGGACCAAACACTAGCAACAACTAACTTGGTAATCAATGTTGGGACTTGAAGTTAGTAATGATTACTACTGATTACTAACTTGAATCAGTAGTAATGGCACTTGTATGTACAAATGCAGAACTTTTTACACACAATGATTTTTTTCTCTATTATACACTCGCTGTGTCTGAGTATAGACAGCCCAACTCCACTACCCGCAGTCCACCTGGGCTGTGTAATCTGAGCACTGATGGACTGTTATTTGCACATATTCTATGATTCTTTTTTTTTTGACTCAGTGTTAGAAATGCCTTTCTTTCTTAAATAAGCTGCTTTAATTTCTTATAGACAGATTCTGCTTTTATAGCCTTGTTTCTGCAAAGTAATCTCTACTCGTGCTTAAATCTCAGATAATTTTAACAAATATTTAGAGTGTTTAATTTTTCTTTGAATTCTAAATATTATTCTACTTTAGTTCACCGTGGTTGGATATTTTGAGACGACTGTGGAGGAAACAGCACCGATCTTGGGGCCATGAAACCTTATTTCAAGATCGAGTTCCTTCTATAATTTTGCACAAGTAATTTAATCACATTCATCCTTAGTTTCATCATCACTAAAATAGGAGAGAATAATTCCTGTTTTATGGAGTTGATATGCAGTGAAATAGCATATCAATGTATGTATGAATGTCCGCCTGAATAGAGTACAAAACACATGAAACGTGTCACTCAGCATACCATATGTGCTGCTCCCTGCAACTAGATTGCACTCCAGCGGGAACTCATGCTGGTGAGATATTTGTGCTGCTTGACGTCATGGGATACCATCTTTGAAAATAAGCCTGATCCATAGACAAGGCCAGGGGATCTTGTGATGAGTTATAAGGCCAGGTATTGGCCTTATACTGTGTCGAACAGGGCAATCTTTATAACCTTTTAAAAAATAATTATTTACTCATTTTGAGACAGAATCTCACTCTGTACCCCAGGCTGGAGTGCAGTAGTATGTTTTTGGCTCACTGCAACCTCTGCCTCCCGGGTTCAAGCAATTCTTGTGCCTCAGCCTCCCAAGTAACTGGGATTACAGGTGTGTGCCACCATGCCTGGCTAACTTTTATTATTTTTAGTATAGACAGGGTTTCACCATGTTGGCCCAGGCTGGTCTTGAACTCTTGACCTCAGGTGACCCACCCACCTCAGCCCACCAAAGTGCTGGGATTACAGGTGTGAGCCGTCATGTCTGGCTCAATTGTTATAGCTTTTTAAGTGGGGCATATGCCTGCCTCAGGCATTAGACACAATAAATTAATCTGTTGATAAGGTTCTTCATTTCCTAATTTTCAGTTGTGTTTTGATGTGTGTGGTTTGGATGAGCAGCTCAGTGCTGCTACTATGGAGAAGGCATGGAATGGAGGTGATGTGACTGTCCTTCCTCATCTTCATAATGGGGCCAGGAGTGGTGTGAGGTGTGTGAGGTGAATGAGTCACTGGTTTTGACACAAAATTTAAGAAAAAAATCGAATTCTAGAGATAATATTTTAATATGATATTTTAAAAAATCAAAATTAGTGCAAAAATTTGTGATGAGCAAACTGTCAAAATGTTAAATAAAGACATTGTTACTTTTCTTTTTCTGTGTATTGTGACACACCATCACTTAGTGGAGAAACAAGCTCTCACTTTCCTCCTCCCCAAAGATAACCATTTATGTTGAATTAAACTTCAAGTTCTCCCATGCCTGTCAGCATCCCCCAGGCACCTTGGTATGGAGAAAGCAGTTTGTCTCAGTAAGATTATAGAAGTGGGCAATAAAATGTACATGTAGTGAGCATAATGCATGTTTTATGGACTAATTTGTTGTTTTAGATCTATTTTTGAAAACTCATTAGGTATGTGCATGGAGCAAAAATAATTCAATGCAGTTGGATATTAAATGAAAAAGTCTCAAGTCCCTCTGTGCCATATTCTCTTCTGTGTCTTCATTAGTGGAAACCATTTCTGACCAGTTCTTATAATTCTGATTTGCCTATGGCCCTTATTCTTGGTTTATCTACTTCAAGCAGAATGTCTTGACATCTTTCTATGAAAGTTAAAGAATATGGATCATTTGCTCTCTCCCTTCTCTTTTCCCCTTTCTCTGCCTGTCAGTTTTTGTTGTATGCCCACGGAGTATGTGTGTGAGTGAGCGTGCATGTGTGCGTGTGCATGTAGGCATGGGATCATTTTTGCATGGCAGGCTTTATTTTAGAACGATTGGTAGCAACAGCTGTCCCACTCATCTTCCCTGCAGGGAAGAATCCCTACCCTGAGACCTTAGCCTTTTCCAGGCAGATCACTTACATTTCCTCACAGATTATTTCTCATCATGCAGCCTGGGTTTGTATGGGCTTTGCTGTGAACAGTGGCTCTCACGCTTGTGGTCTCTGCTGTGCTTGAGTTTCGTTCAGATGCTCCATCTCCTCTTACTACATCCACCAGCAATCATCTGTCTTCCAGGAATTCACCAAAGTTTTTTTTTTTTTTTTTTTTTTTTTTTGAGACAGAGTCTCGCTGTGTCACTCAGGCTCGGGTGCAGTGGCATGATCTTGGCTCACTGCAACCTCTGCCTCCCAGGTTCAAGTGATTCTCCTGCCTCAGACTCCTGAGTAGTGGGGACTACAGGTACATGTCACCATGCCCAGCTAAGTTTTGTGTTTTTAGTAGACACGAGGTTTTACCATGCTGGTCAGGCTGGTCTTGAACTCCTGACCTCAGGTGATCCACCAGGTTCCGTTTTGCATGGCAGGCTTTATTTTAGAAAGATTGGTTACAACAGCTGCCCCACCCATCTCTCCTGCAGGGAAGGATTCCTACTCTGAGATCTTGGTCTTTTCCAGGCAGATAACTTAAATTTCCTCATAGCTTATTTCTCATCCTTCAGTCTGGGTCCAAAGTGCTGGGATTACAGGCATAAGCCACTACACCTGGCTCACCAAAGTCTTTGGATGGTTAATGTCATATTCCTCTGGTGGATGGCACTTTTAAGAATTTTTCCTTTTTGTATGCTGTTATTATTTTTAGAAGGCTTTTGGATTATTAGTGTTAAAGAGTATGCCATGTCTATCTTTTAACTTTTAAGCATCTATTGCTTTGTTACTTGGACTTTATATATATATGTATATCCTTCCCCCAATAAGACAAAGAGTGCAAATAATTATCTCCCTTGCCTGTTGTTTGGGTTTAGTTCAGGAGTCAATGGAATTAAAAGCCTAAACTTAAGATAGTTTTAAAGCAGCAGTCCCCAACCATTTTGGCCCCAGGGACTGGTTTTGTGAAAGACAGTTTTTCCATGGACCAGTGTGGGGGCTGGGGGCTGGTTCTAGGATGATTCAGGTACATTGCATTAATTGCACACTTTATTTCTATTATTATTACATTGTAATACATAATGAAATAATTACACAACTTACCATAATGTGGAATCAGTGGGAGCCCTGAGCTTGTTTTTCTGCAACTAGATGTCCCATATGGGGATGATGGGAAACAGTGACAGATCATCAGGCTTTAGATTCTCACAGGAGCGTGCAACCTAGATCGCTCACATGTGCAGTTCACAGTGGGGTTTGTGCTTCTATGAGAATCTAATGCTGTCACTGATCTGACAGGAAGTGGAGCTCAGGCAGTAATTCGGGCGATGGGGAGCAGTTATAAATACAGATGAAGCTTCACTCGTGCACCCAGTGCTCACCTCCTGCTGTGTGGCCCAGTTCCTAACCGAGGTTGGGGATCCCTGCTTTAAAGAATATGTTTGTGGACTCAGCCGGGTGCGGCGGCTCACACCTGTAATCCCAGCACTTTGGGAGACTGAGACAGGCAGATCATGAGGTTAGGAGTTTGAGACCAGCCTGGCCAAGGTGGTGAAAATGCATCTCTACTAAAAATACAAAAATTAGC
Organism: Sapajus apella; assembly: GCF_009761245.1. Classification (NCBI taxonomy): domain Eukaryota; kingdom Metazoa; phylum Chordata; class Mammalia; order Primates; family Cebidae; genus Sapajus; species Sapajus apella. The sequence continues at coordinate 5,221,812 of NW_022437045.1, read as the reverse complement.
TGGGCATGGTGGCAGGCACCTGTAATCCCAGCTACTTGGGAGGCTGAGGCAGGAGAATCACTTGAACCCGGGAGGCAGAAGTTGTAGTGAGCCAAGATCGTGCCACTGCACTCCAGCCTGGGTGACAGAGCAAGACTCTGTCTCAAAAAAAGAAAAAAAAACAGGGAATATGTTTGTGGATTCATAGAGGGAATAGCACCCCCTGGGGCCTTTTGGAGGGTGGAGGGTTGGAGGAGGGAGATGATCAGGAAAAATATTAATAACTAATGTGCACTAGGCTTAATACATGGGTGTTGAAATAATCTGTGCAATAAACCCCAATAACACAAGTTTATCTATGTGAGAATCCTGCACGTGTACTCCAGAACGTAAAATAAATGTTAAAACAAACTCCACCCAAATAGAATATGTTTGCATCTGTATATGAGTTTCCAATGAATATATCTTTTTTTTTTCATTTTATTTTCTAAACAATAAAGTCAAGCACATTGGTTAGGAATTTCACTAATACTTTTTACAAAACTGAGGACTTGGATGATAAAGCCACTTTTTAAAAAGATTACATAGTGGCATGGGGAATCATACCTTTATAAAGATGATATATGTGTTCCTGAGTATCCTAATGCATCTCCGAGCTGGGTATTCAGCTCCAGAAAGATTCATAAAATGAGATTATTGAATTAGAATGCATGCTTTAATTTATTAAGTCTATGTAGAAAGAGTTATTTAGTCCATGTAAATTAAGTAGAAATATTTTTATTTGATTACTGTTTTATCTGGATCTTGCCCACTTAAGGCCTTCAAAAATGAAATTTAAGGCCTGTTAAGCAGACCCAACATCAACATCATATTCTCATTCTCTTGTAAGTATTGTCTAGCGGATAAAAAATTTCAGAAACATGTCTTAATCAAAAACAAGATGATCCAACACAAGTTTAATAAATATTTTGTGAATATCACACATTCATGTTTCATTACTGCAGTTTTCTTCTGCTGTCTTTCTCAATCATTCCTCCCAAAATTGTAGTGTTTACATTATGGCATTTATAGTTACCTCTGAACCTAAAATATTAATTTCAAAAGTATTATAAAATCATAATATTTAAAACCATTTCATGTTTAAATGGTTCATACAGGCAAAGAAAATAAATATAGTAATCAACACAGAATCAGATTGGTTACTAATATTTTTCTTCAATTGAAATATAGGTAGACTGGCTTAAGGTCTCAGTAGCAAAAAGCATTGAATCTGGTTACTTTCTATCTATGATCAATTAATATATTATGACATTGTTGTCTGAAGATCATTGGGATCTCATGGCAAGTAAGTAAAGGAATTGTTCTATGCATGTCCCCAATATCTATATTAGTTTTAATATACCTTAATATTAGCATATGACACTGACACTTAGTAATTGGATTAGGTTTCTATCAGATTTTGTTTTTCACCCATGCTTTGTATACAATGGTGGGGTAGATGTACATTTTTTTTCTGTGTTAGCATATCTGTTTCTGTGACACTGCATGCTTTCTGTCCTCCAATTTGTGTTTCTTTCCATTTACAAAAATGCATCATCTATCATGTAGGCTTCTAATGTTTTGATATAAATACATTTCATGAGTCCTCAGTAGAGTGTTAGATGAGTGGTTGATTAGTAATGCTAATAAATATAAATGACAAATAATGATAATAATATTTATAATGTTAAAAATGTAAGCTTACCAAACTTAAATAATTTAAACATCTTCTGAAATGTAGTAGAAATTATGATCAGCCATAACAACTATAGTATGTTTTGTTCGTTTAATTTTTTCAGTGATATGCCATTTGTGGAATGAATGTGTGTGTGTGTGTGTGTGTGTGTTTATGTGTGTGTGTGTGTGTGTATGGTACAGAAAGAAAGGAAACATATCTGCATATTATATTAGAAAGTAATGTTAGCTACCTTACCAAATTCCTCAAATTTAACTGACTGGACATAGTGTGTAAAAATTATTTTTTTAGTCCATTGCTGGTATTCTTTGTTGATGGTGACTCTGTTCCACATGGTGATGCAGGGAACCAATCTCCTTCCTTCTGTGGCTGTGTAATCCCCTGCAACCTTGAAGTTCTCTGCATCTACCTTTAGGATGAGGAAAGTGAAGGTGGAGGATATAGCCTTCTTGACTGCCTTGGCCTGGACCTGACACATCTCTTTTGCTCCCATTCCATGGAGAAGAACTAGTGACGTGGTGGCCCATAGCTGCAGAGGGGAGGTTGAGAAATGTAGCCTCTGGATAAGAAGCACCCTCCCAGTGGTTACTGTACACTGTGGGAGAGAAGCTTGAATTTTGGTGGACAGTGAGAACCATCCTCCACACAATATGAAAAGACATCTTCTCAACCTTGACATTGTAGCATCCTGTGATTTAAGTATGTGAATAATTATCAGTACAGGTCAGTGAAAAATTAGGTCATCTTTCCCTTCCACTTTTAATTCTGTAGTTTAATTTGCTTACCTGCTTCATATTATATAAATGAATAAGATTATCTACAAACATATGTATAAATTTATATTGTATACTAAGGAGAATAATGACAAAGAAGAATTAAGTTAGTTGCCCAAATCTACACAATACCACCAGAAGAAAGGCTAGGAACCATACCTTCTAACTCCAGGTCTATACCTCTTTTAGTGCACTAAATTTTTTCCTAATATAGCCCTTAGGAGACTGGTGTTTAACAGGAGACTGTTAAGCCAAAAGCCCATTTCACTTGCCTCTATACGGATAGTAAGTCAACTTCTAGGATGTGGAACTGCTGATTTTCTGTGATGACAGAGAAAATACTTACTTGACTTCTGGGTAACTCTGAGGTTTGGAGATCTTGAACAGCCTCATGTTCCTGTACTTCTTGATCATACATGAATTCCTTCTTAGGAAGAAACATTTCTTCTGTAGAATTTGCTTTTGCATTTCATTTTTATTTTCTTAGACACTGGTAGTTGGAAATTCATGAAGAATTTGACTCCATAAAACATTTATTGGAAAGAATTTCTAATCTTGCCTGCTAGGTCCTGCAAGGGAAAAAAACAATACATGGTCTCTGCCCTCAAGGGGTTCAAAATACAGGTGAGGGAAAATTAGACCCGGAAATAATAAATGATTAGGAGAAAAATGGTGACAGAGAAATGAGAGTTTAGAGAATAGAGAGATAGCCATAAGTTACCTTGGGAAGAGAAAGTTTCATAGAGAAAATGGCCCCTGCACTGATCTGGGGAAGATGATTCAGATTTGTCTTAATGACACGAGGAGCAGGGGCCAGATGGGAAAGGACATCGTGGTAGAAATGATACCATGAGCAAAAACTTAGAAGTACCACTGCTTCACATCTGCCACTCTGCCTGTTTCTTCAGCACTAAGATGAGTGAGTTCCCCACACAAACCCTGAGCTTTCTTCCCCACCTGTGCCTTCTTGGGGGCTCCTCTTTCCTCACCCTATCTGGCTACTCCTCTCATCCCAGACTTCCTCATATGGCTGGTTGACTTGCTCTTCCACCCTTTTAATTGACATGATCAGGTATCCCCTCTTCCAGGAAACTTCCCTGACACCAGGCTGAGTCTCCCAGGCTTCTGTGTTACTGCATCTGCCATTTTGATTTAAGGTTTTCTGCTCATTCCAACTCAACAGTGAGCTCTTCGAGGGCAGACGTTATGTCTTATTCATTTTTCTTGTTATGCTCTAAAAAATGGATTGTGGCAATATATAAATAACACACAGTTTACAATCTTGACTTCTTTAAGTGTATAGCTTAGTGGCATTAAGTACATTCACATTGTTATGCAACCGTTATCACCATTCATCTCCAGAACTTTTTCATCATCCCAGGCGAACTCTGTACTCATTAAACAACAGCTCTCTGGATGCACAGAGTGACGTGCGTGGGACCCAAGGGTTGGGGCTGGGTTTAGTAGGAGACCTGGGGGCTGGGGTTGCCTGTAGATGCCCATCTGCCAGCTTCTCTTGTTCCGTCGATTAGGAGGAGTGGTGGTGACCTCGGCCTCCAGTGTCTCTGGCGAAGTGAAGTGGTGGCGGCGGCCAGGATGATGTTGCTGGGCTTGCTGCAGGCGTGCGGGTCGGTGCTGGGTCAGGTGGTGGAGAAGGTGACAGGCGGCAACTTCCTGTCCATGCTGCTGATCGCCTGTGCCTTCACCCTCAGCCTGGTCTACCTGATCTGTCTCACCGCTGGCCACCTGGTCCAGCTGCCAGTAGGGGCGAAAAGTCTTCCATATATTTTCTCCCTGATTTCATTCTTTGGGCATACCATAGTATTTGGGAAAAGTCCAGTTGAATTTATAGAAAATGCATATGAGAAGCATGAACCTGTATTTAGTTTTACCATGGTAGGCAAAACATTTACTTACCGTCTGGGGAGTGATGCCGCTACACTGCTTTTTAATAGTAAAAATGAAGGCCTGAATGCAGAAGATGTCTATGGTCACCTGACAACACCTGTGTTTGGGAAGGTAGTTGCATACGATGTGCCTAATCCAGTTTTATTGGAGCAGAAGAAAATGTTAAAAAGCAGCCTTAATATAGCCCACTTTAAACAGCATGTTTCTATAATTGAAAAAGAACCAAAGGAATACTTTCAGAGTTGGGGAGAAAGTGGAGAAAAAAATGTGTTTGAAGCTATTTCTGAGCTCATAATTTTAACAGCTAGCCATTGTTTGCATGGAAAGGAAATCAGAAGTTAACTCAATGAAGAGGTGGTACAGCTATATGCGGATTTGGATGGAGGTTTCAGCCATGCAGACTGGCTCTTACCAGGTTGGCTGCCTTTGCCTAGTTTCAGATGCAGGGACAGTGCTCATAGGGAAATGAAGAATATTTTCTATAAGGTAATCCAGAAATGCAGACAGTCTGAAGAAAAAATTGATGACATTCTCCAAACTTTACTAGAGTCTACATACAAGGATGGGCGTCCTTTAACTGATGATGAAGTAGCAGGGATGCTTATTGGACTGCTGTTGGCAGGACAGCGTACATCCTCAACTACTAGTGCTTGGATGGGCTTCTTTTTGGCCAGAGACAAAACACTTCAAGAAAAATGTTACTTAGAACAGAAAACAGTCTGTGGAGAGGATCTGCCTCCTTTAACTTATGACCAGCTCAATGATCTAAATTTACTTGATTGCTGTAAAAAAAAACATTAAGACTTAGACCTCCTATAATGACCGTGATGAGAATGGCGAAAACTCCTCAGACTGTGGCAGGGTATACCATTCCTCCAGGACATCAGGTGTGTGTTTCTCCCACTGTCAATCAAAGACTTAAGGACTCATGGGTAGAACATCTGGACTTTAATCCTGATAGCTACTTATAGGATAACCCAGCATCAGGAGAAAAGTTTGCCTATGTGCCATTGGAGCTGGGCATCATCGTTGTATTGGCGAAAATTTTGCCTATGTTCAAATTAAGACAATTTGGTCCACTATGTTTCGTTTATATGAATTTGATCTCATTGACGGATACTTTCCCACTGTGAATTATATGACTATGATTCACACTGCTGAAAACCCAGTTATCTGTTACAAACGAAGATCAAAATGAAAAAGCCTGCAAGGAACTAATACATGTGATCATCACTGTAAGCCACAAAACCAATCGAAGAGAATGAAGAGTACAAAACAATTCTTGTGTTGTACTGCTTTTTTGAGTAATTCTAAAAGCCAATTTATCATTTAGTATTTTGTTAACTGAATGGCTCTATCAAATGTAATACATTTGAAACATTTTCTCATAGTTATGAAACTTATACATGTGTGCTTTCAGGAAGCTTATTAGCAAAGCAATGGTTCAGGGTGGATCTAGGGAATTGGCAGATTCTAAATAATGTAACTTCCAGGTAGTAATTTTAAGAGTACACATAGCTCTCAGCAAATAAGCTTAGGGTATTCAAATCTTGGACTAATCCTGCAAGGCATAAAGAATAAAACTTCCAGTGAGATACTTAGAAACCACAGGTTATTATTTATCTGGGCAATTATTGTGTGTGCGAGGATGGAGGGGTAGGGAATAAATGAACATCTAAAATCTTGAATAAGAGAATACTAATTGTTTTGGTATGATGTTAGAAAAGGAGATGTTATAGAAAAAATATATATCTTTTGGGATTTAACTAAAATCACTGCATATAGGAAATTAAGAGATGTAGGACCATATTGGATAAGATTTCCTAAAAGTAATGAAATTATTAATGTTAAAGACTGCTCATGTATTTTGATCTAATCACTAAATATTATATATTTACCTATCTGATAAAATATGAATCTAGTTCTACAAGGTCATGTTTATGTGGAAGTCCAAAGTCAAATCCTTAGGAGATAACTTTATTTCTCTTTGGCTCAGGTTGTTTCTGCTTCCTCTCTAGAATCCAGTTAGGGATGTTTGTTACTATTTATGTTGATTAAAACAGCTAACAAACTTTTTTCTTTTTAAATATAAAATGTGAGATCAGTGAACTCTGGCTTTAAGATAATCTGAAACAAGGTCCTTTGGAGTAATTGGCCACTTTCTGTTAAGTACATTCTGTTGAGGAATCAACTTATCTCAAATTGTAACTGGGAGCCTAATTATATGAGATGGCTGAAAAAAGACCACATAGTCCGTTTTCACTAGATGATGCCAAAATATTTTCCCTTATGTATATTACAACTCTTTTTAAAAGGCTGGAAGACTTATGTTAAACTCTAATTGTGAAGGCAGAATCTCCGCTGATAATTTTTCACATTAAAATTCTCTTTGAAAAAAAGAAAAAACAGCTGCCCATTTCCTCCTGCACTCAGCCTCAGGAAACCTCTCATCTACTTCTGTTTCTACACGTTTGGCTACTCATATAGATGGAATCATCCAACATTTTTCCTTTTGTGCCTGGCTTATTTCACTTGGCATAATGTTTTCAAGGTTCTTTTATATTTTCTTATGAGTTGTTATTTCTCTCTATCTTTAATAGCACCCATTACGTAGAAGACAATGAATGCTTTTGTGGGTGAAAGCAGAGGATCAGAAAGAAATAGAATGTCATAGTCTAGGAACCCTCAAGACACTTTCTTAAGGACAGAGACACTATAGTTTGGAATTTGGAAGATGACATTGGGAAGGTGGGTGGGTAAAGATGGAAATGGGGTCCATTTCTTGAAGTGTGTGGATTTGCTTCCATAACAGTGGTGGACCACTGGGCACCATTATCTATTAATAGAATGATTATTTTTGTGACTCATGTGTAGAACACTGTCTTAGTTACTGATCCCAGTGGTAGATAAGAGAAACAGATTAAAAAGGGATCTGAACCTGAGGAAATGGAGACTGTCAAGTTTTTTGAAATTATGTTTATTATCATGTATATTATTTAGTACTTATAATACCTGTGCAGAAGCATACTTTTTGGTGTAGTTAAGCCTACTTAGCTCCCTCATTTCAGTAATTTTTGCTGGAGTTCCAAAATGTGGATGAGGGAGAACAGGAGTCTCTGACATCCGTCCCACTCACAGATTTGAAAAATAAAATTATGAAGAGAAAAAGGATCTTTTTCTGTGATAAATTGTACTTCATGATAATGAGTTGTGTTTTGAGCAGTTAATTTATAAATGAGGCCATTTGGTTCCTCCATAATCCAAAGATTTTTTAATATACATAAAATAAAATGAAGTTGTCCTGGGCAATTGCCAATGTATAAAGGAGAAAACATTTTGAACTCTGTGGAGATAATAAAACCACATTCAGCTGCCAAAGTACCGCTGACATATCATCCAGTGGGACACCAAATATCTTTGCATTGCAGCCAGCAAGGTGTGGAACCAGATGTATTGATCTATTTAATAGTATTAACTTCTCTTCTCTGGGTCAGATTTGACCCAGAGCAAGTGAACTGGACCTATCTATCTCCTTTTTAAAAGTCACAGCTTTTTCACCAAATTGTACAACTCAAGCCACAAAGGAAAGAAGTCAAGGAAAGGATGAGAGAGGAACAAGGGCACATGACTTTCCCAGACCCTGGGATCAGCTCCAGCTCTGGCTCCTTGCAGATGGCGCTCTCCTCGAGCTTTCTGGCTTTGATCCTGGTTTTCTGCCCTACGATTCCTGACATGTACAGTACTTAGCAATTTGTAACTTGCTTTATTATCCAATATCGCAACAGAATTTTTAAACAACCTGGCAGGAAGCAGAGTTGGTGCTACTGTCCTCATTGTACAGATAATGAAATTGAGGTTTAGAAAGGTTGAATGTCTTCTCCAAGGCCACACATCTACTTAGTGTGGAAGCTGGGATCTGCACCAATATCTTCCATTAGACATGCTGCCACTTGGTATGGTACTTAGTTTTTCTTTCTAGATGAAGTCAAGAGCCCTTTTATGGATTCAGGAGTTTTGGATCCAGTGCAACTACCGATGTTCCTAGGGACCGCTTTTCATGCAGACTGACAACTTCCACAGGTAGCAAGGGGACCCATGACTTCACAGTAGCTGCTGAGCATGTGTTCCACCTGGTCTCACCCTCCTTGTATCTTTTTTCACATTAATTCAAGCCATCTGAAAAAGACTCCATAGCTGGGTTTGAGAAACACTAAAGAAATGAGAGGACACATGAAAGGTATTATGATTTCCCCTTTGCATCTGGGAAAATGACTTTAGTTATTTATAAAGGTTGGTTTTTTAAATCAAGACAAGAAACCTGCCTTGGAAAGACACTATTTTTTGATATGTCTATATTTTTGGAACTGTAAAATAATAATGATAATAATGAATACTTCTAGAATACAGCCTTTATGCCAGGCATATATACCTTATATGTAGTAACTTTTTCAATTCTCCTAACAACCATAGAAGGCAGTAACTAATATCACTATTTTTAAATGGGGAAATTGACTTACAGAGATGGTAAATAAGTTGCCCAAAGTCACAGAGGCAGCCACAGATTAGGGACAAAAGTTTGAGAGTACTCAGTTTGACTTTCAGATGTTCTGTGGATATGGTTTATGCCAAATACCTTCTCCTTTCTAGACCTCAGTTTCCTCATTTATAAAACAAGTGGACTGTGCTATACAACTCTGAGATCCCTTCTAGCCTAAAGATTAGAGTCTTTTATGCCCACATGATATGGAAGACATTAATGCTGGTTCTTTTAGACTGGAACCTTGGCATTAAAAAAAATAACCTCTACTAAATTTGCTATAAACTGTCCAGATATGATCTCTGGTCTTTCATTTGTATCTCTTGCAGAGCATGAGCAATGCTAGGCACTCATTAAATATAAAAACTTGCTGAATGAAATTGTAAAACATTCCTCCAGATACAACCATAAGGGTGAGCTGATGCCCTAATGTGCTCCTTGGCTGCTGATTTAGGACCTGTAGGTGACAAACCCTCTCCTACTTGTTGCTCCATCTGTGACAGTGGGCAGTTTCCAGTGTCTAAAGTGAGTCTCTTCATCAAAAATGAGTCCAGGAAACTGGATCAAAGTAAGTAAAGAGGCTTACTGACTTCTTTTTCTCTAAAATACAATATAGTGCATTCTAGCAAGCTAGCAGCATGTCTATAAATCTCATTTGAAAAATATCAGGAAAGAGATGCTTGTTGATAAAGAGTGCAAGAATGAACAAGGGAGAGAGTCAAGTCTGTACATTTGTGCTTAGATTATTTTCATTTGAGAAATTATCATCGGAAAGATCAATATCCAAGGCAGTTTTCTTATCTTGACTTAAAAAGCCAATCTTTATGAATAATAATTAAATAATGTCATTTGCCCAGATGCAAAGGGGAAACCATAATGCCTTTCATGTGTCCTCTCATATCTTCAGTGTTTCTCAAACCCAGCTACAGAGTCTTTTTCAGGGAAGATACAAGGAGGGTGAGATCAGGTGGCACACATGCTCAGCAGCCACTGTGAAGTCATTGGTCCCCTTGCTACCTGCAGAAGCTGTCAATCTGCATGAAAAGCAGCCCCTAGGAACATGGGGACTTGTGCTGGATCCAAAACTCCTGAATCCATAAAAGGGTTTTTGACTTCTTGTTCCAAGACAATAAGTGATATCTGGCAGGCTTGCCTGCATAACTGCTTGCCTTTCTTCCTTCTCCTATCCATCTGTCCATCAGTCTATCTGTCTATCCACTCATCCATCCATCTGTCCATCCATCCATCCATCCATCCATCCATCCATCCATCCATCTATCCAACCAAGATTTATTGAGTACTTACATGACAGAAAGTGTGAGACATAAAAAGAAAATTCTACATAGTTATTCTAGAGACATGAACTAATGGTTAGAAAAAATAACATATGTGAAGTCCTGCTTCAAGTAAAATTATGACTTAAGATATACATCAGATATTTGACAAAGGTGTTTTTAAGTTCAACATTGAAATTCTAACTACATGTGTTCTTAATTTTGTTGTTTTTTAGTTAGACTTTTTTGAAGATACACATCTTCAACATTTGAATTATCATTATTATTGTTACTTGATTTTACTTATTCCACATGAATGGTAAGAATTTTAGAGGAAGGTGGGTGCACTAAATTTTAGAGGAAGGTAGATGGGAAGCTCTGAGCTGGAGAGCTTCATTTCTGTCTGTTTTTTGGGCTGTGCCAAAGGCCCTCTGCCTCAGTAGACTTCCCTCTGATTCACTACCAATTCTCCTCTCCTCTGAACTCTTCTTAGCTTGCCAATGGTGCCAAGACTTGCAGTGCCTTATTTTGATACCAGTAATATGAGACCATGTTATATGTTTCTTGATATATCATTCCCTTTCTAGCAAGACACAGCGATCAGCATGTATATAGAGGGTAAACATAGAACTTTGAGGTTCATCCGTCTCAATATACAAGATAAAAATAAAAGTATGCTAATTTCAACCCTTAACATAGCACATTGAATGTAATAGGTCTTCAGTAACTATTTGAGGAATGAAATTGTTACTGACATATTGATTTAGTGAGTAAATCCATAAGTGCCATGCTTGGAGTAAAGTACAGGGAATCCCATCTTTTGGGTCATTTCAAAAAAGCAGGCAGCCATCTATTAAGGACAAAAGAGATTTGAGTGACAAACATGTTCTAGCCCATCCAATGGTGTATTCTACTACTTCACCCCAGCTAGTAAAATGGGACAATAAGAACCTAAAAGCAGGCACTGTCTCTCCTTATGTAAGTAGACTTCCTAGTCCTGGCCAAAACAAAAAGAAGAAAAGCAAAGCAACGCAAAACAAAAACAACGTGAAGAGCATCTCGCCGTTTATTGCTTTGGATGATTTGTACAAACCTGGGTAATGGGAGTGGATGTGATCAGTCTTTATGGGAAGTCAGTATTGGCATATGTCTGACTTCTGAATTTTCCATAAACACAATTAATTATTTTTAAATCCCTTCAATTAACACCAAATTTACTAATTAACTACTAAATAACTGAAAGATCCTATGGTAGAACCTTGAAAAAAATGGAAATTTTGACATTAGAGCACTGTAAACCCCAACCCTCGTAATCTTTTTGTGGCAACCTTAGGAAACTTGGAATGCTTTTTATACTCTGATAAATGTTTTATTGTTACCATAGCCCCAGTATTGCTAAATGAGTCAGAAGATACAAAGTATCTCATAGGATAACATGATAGCTGTAGGAACTTCAAATGGATAAGCATAACCCATTATGACTGTTAATATGGATGCATTGGGAGAAAAATAAGCAATAAGGCCTGAGAAGCAATGTGCAGAGAAGCTATGATTGCTGGAAGCTGATAGATCTGAGAACCTAAGTTATTTTTTTAGCAAACCATGGTTCCACTGCCTGCCTCTTTCTTGACATCGACTGTGTTTTTTGGCAGGGCAAAAGTTATCTGAAATTTTCATTAGAGTTCAAACTTTAAATCAGGTTCACCTGACTAAAATTCCACTGGATGGAGTGGCAGAAGAGAAAAACCCAGGAAGAAAAGGAAAGCAGTAATGGAGAATGGAAAATCTTTAAAGATGCTACCATCCTGAAAAGATTCAAAAGCAAGCCCAGGAAAGCCGTGGGGAGGGATAGAGAGCACTTAGAGGTGTCCCCAAAGCTTTCAGAAGTGATGAGGGATACCCCAGATCTTCGTGTTACCTCTTGGTATTTTGCTCCTCTGTATGTTAGCTTTTGGTTAATCTTTCAAGTTGTTTATTATCTCTGTTTAAAAATTTCACATCAACTCATTGGTTTCATATCCCATTTAATAAGTAAGATATTTTTTTTAGGCTTATTAAGAAAATTATTTACTCTCAGATGTTACAGCCTTAGATTTTCTGTATAGTTAGGACTAGTCTTAATTTTTTATCTTCACCTTTGTTATTTCTCTGAAGCATCCTAATTGGGGTGGGGGTGGGGAGGTCTTAAATGGTTAGGTAAAATTTACATGTAATTATGCAATTTACACATAACCTCAAATATAATGAGGCGTAGTCTAGCTGACCACACCAAGAGAATATTATAGTTGCCAATAAAATCAGCATTATTTCTTTTTTTCTGTTATTTATTAGCTTTTTGCAAACATTTACTCCGAATCCTTTTTGAATATCAGTTTTGTGAAAAGCACAGTGCTGGGTTCTTTGGGAAAAGCAAAGATGAGTGCAAATGCATCCTCCTTTCTAGTGTGTCCAGCACGCAGATGACTCGGGAAGTCATGCATTGGAGGAGGAGTATCTTCTAGAGCTGGGCAAAGGTTAAGGAAGAGGGTCAGAAACCTTTTTCAATCAACCAATTACATTTTTCTGAAAGCATTTTATTAATCACACATGATCTTGCAGACCCCAGATAGAGACTATATCACTGGTTTTCTTAAACGACTGGAATTAATTCTCATATGATTGGTGACTCCTCAAGTATTTATGTTTAGGATCTGTCTCTTCCTCTTAACTTACATTCCAAAGTTTAGGTATTTCTTCCCCTCTATTGGCTGTCCAAAGCAGCATTCTTTCATGTAGCTACATGCCTTTGGAATGATTTGATTTTTGCCATGGATTCTTAGACCTAAATTTGGACTTTTATTGATATCTAAGATGTCATGGACAGAACTCACAGAAGTTGTTCAAAATGGGCTGAGTGGACAGTCCAACAGGGTTACATCATCTGTTCCAAACACCCTGGTAACGGTTGTATCAGCGTCAATGTCTGAGTGGCTGTCCTGGTTCTCCTGGCTAGTCCTCAGCTGGCTATGTCTGTTCAGGCACCAGAGAAAACTTCATACTTCAGGCAAATCTTTAGGAGAGGTTTGAAAGACAAGAAGCATGTATTTTGAAGATTTTACCTGTTTATTTCATGTATAGCTTCATATTAACAGATTTTGCTATCACTTAAAAGTAAATAAAATGTTTTTGATATTTCAAAATTACTTTATAATTTATTAATGTATTAATCTCTTTAAGACTGGCTATTTACATTTAATCTTCAAATCTTGATGAATTTTCACAGACTTTCTTTAGTTAGTTAAGGATATTAATAGCTTCCTTTAATAACTTATGAAGTGAGTCATCATCAAAAGTGAGTCATTAAGTCCAACTCTTGTACCTGCTCTTAAATAGCAGTTGTTTTACTAGATCTGTACTACAACCTTTTAAAAAACAATGTTTTTCTTATATATAACAAGCATTTCCAATAGTTAATAATACTTTCTTTGCTCTTCGATCATCTTATGAGAGCATTCCAAGAAAAGCAGGAGATGGAAAATGGGATTTCTTCTTTGCGATATAGTATGCATGAAATTCTTATTTAGTCTGTTGTATTTTAGGTTCGAGAGAAAATATGTAATGAATCAAAATGTTTCTACAGTCTTCTGAAAAGATGGAATGAGATAGTCTTCCAGCAGCCTTTGATCATCTGGGAAGTCACTGACTTTGCTCCTTATCCTATCAGGGGCTCTTACCCTGGGGTCCATAAATACCCAAGCATTCTTAAGAAGAACTGGATTTCAGTATAACTTATTTCATTTTGTGATTTTAAAAATATTTTATGTACTTAAAATCTTAATTTGAGTAGGCATCTATAGACTATACCAGATTTCCAAATGGAATAAAAATATTTAAGAACTCTTTTATGTGTATGTTTCAACCTATAAATTTTATATGTGAAACTCATGGTTAGGTGGTAAGTAGAAAATTTATCATCTGCATAATATATGGTATTTTTTATAATGAAAAAGAAGTAATATAATGATAGGTATCATTTGTTTGTTGACCACCCATATTTTCCAGGCAAGATTATAGATTCTTTTTGTATTCTTTCTAGTTTTCACCGAAACAACTGCAGGGATAGTGTTACCATTCTCATTTTGCAGATGAGGAAATTGAAACCCAGAACAATTCATTCATTCATTCAAAAATATCCATAGAGCCTACACTAAAAGGAGACACTTGGCTACATACCAGAAACTAAATAATTCACCCTAAATCGCCTAACTCATAAGTGGCAAAGCTGGACCTAACCAAGCCTATTTTCCCTTCTACCACAGATGACATCCTAATAAT
>NW_022437045.1:5145357-5202292 GCF_009761245.1 Sapajus apella | reverse complement strand
CATTCGGGTACGCCTATCAAACGTAGATTGTGGGACTTTTCACATAGTCCCACATTTCTTGGAGACTTTGTTCATTCCTTTTTACCCTTTTTTCTTCAGTCTTGCCTTCCCGTTTTATTTCATTGAGTTGATCTTCGACCTCTGATATCCTTTCTTCTGCTTGGTCAATTCGGCTGTTGATACTCGTGCATGCTTCACGAAGTTCTCGTGTTGCGTTTTTCAGCTCCATCAATTCACTTATATTCCTTTCTATTTTGTCCATTCTCGTTAGCATTTCGTCAAATCTTTTTTCAAGGTTCTTAGTTTCTTGGCATTTGGTTAGAACATGTTCTTTAAGTTCACAGAAGTTTCTTACTACCCACCTTCTGAATTCTGATTCTGTCATTTCATCACACTCGTTCTCCCTCCAACTTTGTTCCCTTGCTGGTGAGGAGTTGTGATCCCTTTTAGGAGGAAAGGTGTTCTGGTTACGGGTGTTTTCATCTTTTTTTCGCTGGTTTCTTCCCATCTTTAAGGATTTATCCACCTGTTGACTTTGTGGTTGTTGGCTTTCAGATTGGGTCTCAAATCTTTCAGATTGACGTTCTGTTTGTTGATGATGAGGTTATTTCTGTTTCTTGGTTTCCTTCTGACAGTCTGGCCCCTCTGCTGTAGGTCTGCTGAGGTTCACTCCAGGCCCTGCTTGCCTGGGGTTCACCTGCAGCAGCTGCTGAACAGCAAGGGTTGTTACCAGTTTTCTTCTTCTGCTATCTTTGTTCCAGAAGGATACCCGCCTAGTGTCAATCTGATCTCTCTTTTATGAGGTGTCTTTTTGGATATATAGGGGTCAGGGAGCTGCTGGAGGAGACGGTCTCTTCTTTATAGGAGCTCAAACGGTGAGCTGCGAGCTCTGTTGTTGTTCATTCAGAGCTGCTGGGCAGGTACTTTTAGGTCTGCTGTAGCAGTACTCATAAACTGCTTTTTGTTCCCAGGTGCTCTGTCCCAGGGATTTAGGGCTTTATTTATGAGTTTCTGTTATGCTGCCGCCTTCTTTTTTTTTTTTTTCCTTCAGACCTGTCCAGTCCAGCAAGGAGGCAGCCTAGTCACTGTCGGTCTATAGCAGCTTTGCTGAGCTGCTGTGGGCTCCGCCCCACTGCCGAGTGAACTTCCCTGCAGTCCTGTTTATATGGGTGTAGTTAGAACTGCTTTGGCGATGGTGGCCCGCCTCTGTTGGGGCGGAGTCTCTGCTGTGGCGGGTTGCCTTGGCAACGGCGGGCTGCCTCAGCAATGGCGGGTTGCCTTGGCAACGGCGGGCTGCCTCGCTAATGGCGGACGCCCCTCCCCCACAGAGCTGGACCGTCCCAGGTTCAGCTGCGCTTGCTGTGAAATTCTCAATCCAGAGTTTCTGGTTGCTGTTCTTTTGTGGGGGTGGGGCCAGCCGAGCCTGATCGCCTGGGTCCCTGCCTCAGAGCCTTTTTTAAGTTGGTGTTCCAGTCGCCTGTTGAAGAGGCGCCGGGGTCTGTTTGTTTTCCCCTGCGGCCACTCACTGCGCTGGCTTAAACAGTGGCACTGAGGTTTGTGGCGCTTTTTTTTGTTTTTTTTCCCCTGGAATCTACTGTCCTGGTTCTCTGCTCAGTCCCCTTTTTGAGCCGGCGTACGGGCGACTTCCCGTGGCTCCAATCGCCAGCCAAAAGGGCCCCCGGACCAGTGTATTTTGTACGGAGAAGCGCGGCTCCGGGGCGCCGACAAAGCAGCCGCGAGGGGCAAAGCAGCGGCGCTGGCCGAAACAGCCGCGCTGGCGACCGTGAAGCACCTCCGCCCGGAAATTTCCTAGTCTGTGGGCAATAAAAACGCGGCGTCCACTCACCCTCTGCGCTTTCACGGGGAGCTGCAATCCTGAGCTGTTCTTAAACGGCCAACTTGGATCGTCCCCCCATGAATACATCTTAACATCTTAATCACTTCTTAAAGGCCTCACCTCCCAATGCTGTTACATTGTAACAGGCAATTAAATTTCATCAAGACTTTTGGCCGGGACAAACCACATCCAAACTGTAGCACCTAGCTACCTACTTTATTTTTAGAGTGGTCATTTAATGACCTGGCAGGATCTACTGTGCTTGCAAAAGAATCCACCATGGATTAAAGAAAAATAGTTTCTGGCTTTCACCTTTTAGCGCTTCTTTGGAATGGCATATTTAAGTTCAGTGCTCACTGACTTCAAAGGTGGGGTGGAAGAGGCTGAAATAAATTTTTCTCCTTTCTTTGGTTTGTTGCTCTCTCTCTTTGCTGCTGAAACTTGTGTCGAATAATGGAATGAATGTGGGAGGTGGGGAACTATAGAAAGAACAGGAGGGAGGGAGAAGTCTTTTCTAAATAAACCCCCATGTTCTTGTGAGACCCTTGGACCCCAAAGGGCTCCAGATTGGCTGGGCCCATTCCTTCTGTATATGGAGCCCTGGGTCTTCTCAGTTGAAGCATTGTCATGTGATTTGATACTCAGCATTTCTGAAACCTCTTGAAAATTTTACCTTGTAAAACTCCCATTTTGGACTTGTAAAAAGTGGGAATATAAGCCTCTTTTTTTTTTTTGCTCTGACTACATTCCAGAACTATAAGTCCCTGGGTTCTTGGCAACAACAGGTGTTCCTCTAGATTTTAGATCAAGTGTGTGTGTGTGTGTGTGTGTGTGTGTGTGTGTGTGTGTGTGTGAGGAATATCTCATTAAAATGACAGTATTGTCATCAATTTTGGCTTCATGTAGGGTCTTGTGCTGGGTGGAGATGGGAGGCAGCTATCCTTATCCATGCGGTTTGGAGACTTGTCTAAAAAAGAGACTGTCTACTTTCCTCTTTGTCTTTGTTTTGATGATATTTGTAGTGTTTACCAGGAGCATACAGTTATCTGGAAAATGTAGACTGATGACAATAGTATTTGAAATGCTCTGTAGGTCTGCTTCTAGGTCGATGGAAAGAATGTATGTTCCAAGGTACAAGTGCTTGTTGACTTTTCGGATGCAGCCGGTCTGTGCTCTTTGTCAGGTAACTTGGAATCACTCCACAGTGGCTGTCCTTCCTGTCCATTTGACAAGCACTTAAAAGGGCAGTCTTAAGTACTTCACTTCATAGTTTATTAATTTTTTCCCTTCTTTAGTTTGCAATCTACTCTCAGAAACTGAAAAATAATTTCTTTTACTTTTTTCCCCTTTCTCATTTAAGCTGAAATTGATTTCTTTCTGAGCGTGTAAGGAAAAAAAAAAAAAAGAAGAAGAAGAAGCTGTAGTTAATACAGTTGCCTTTGCTGAACAAAAATAAAAGACTAGTTTACTTCAAGCTGTGCTATATCAGAGTAAGGATATGCTCTGTCACTCCCAGGAGATTTTCCTAAGAGAGAGTGCAAAATTTTGTAATATCTACATAGAATAATTGTAGCAAATACGAGAAGTAATAGAATTGTTTATTTGGGGATGAGGTGGGGATGGGTTTTTGTGTGTGTGTTTGGAAAATTGGGAAGCTGGGAGATACTCTTAAATCCGTCAGCTTCTCCAGAACTCTTCTCAGATGCTTATTGTCATGACAACCATCTCTTCATAAACCAAGGCTCTGAGTGTAATACAGATGGGGTTGGTAACAAGGTAGAATTGCCATCTGCTTTGTTTTCTCTAAGGGATATTTTTTTTTGTGATCCCCAAGTCTAATCCTCAAATCTGAAAGTCTTGACTTGTTTTTCTTTCTGGAGTCAGATAGAGCTGTGAGATTAATTCTTTTCTCCTGACAAACTCCTTCCACACCTGTCATCAGACAACTTACTTGTTGTTAAATGGAGAAAAAAAAAGGGTAATATGTGTGTGTGCCTGTGTCTGTGTGTGTATGTGAAAACAAATATACATATTTTAATGACTTATTTGTCTGTCTACTTTGCAAAGTCTCATATGAGGTACCTAGTAATTTAATAATACGGTCAAGAGTGAGATTCAGAAAAAAGGAATGAGGCAATCATTTTCCCCATGAAACAGGTAAAATTGTGATTACATTTGAACATTTTATTAACACCTGTGCTTCCTGATGGTGGGGCTGCATTAAGTTTGTAAATATCTTCATCATTCTTCTTAGGTAACAAATAAGAGTGTAAATTATTTAGGAGAGGAAAAGCTTTTCTTGTTACTAAATTTGGAGAGAAATTTGCCAAATAAATGAATGCTTACAGGAGAGATTCTGCTTAATATCAGCATACTCCCCTTTGCCAAAGATACAAATGACATTTTCTCATAGCAACTTCCCACAAAAAGTGAGGCCATATATTTTTAAAGGAATATACCCAGTATTTTAAAAGTTTTTATATACTGTAATAAGAATTAATATATATCCAGCTTTGAAAAAATGTATATATATATATAGCCATTAAAAGCTATGTGGTAAACTACATTGATGAATAAAGATTATGGGAAATATTTCATAAAATTTACATTTAAAGTCAAGAATAATTTTTCTCTTTGTATTATAGTTATTTTACATATGCTGCAATCTATAATTCTAAACCTTAATTTCTTGAGGAGCTTTATGAGCTTCATCTTTCTTTCTAAATAGAGAAGTTCATACACTGCTTTTATGTTCTCTATGTTGATGTGTAAAAATAATCAAATACAAGTGGGTAAGTAGGATGTAACTACAATATATTACACATGCAAACACACAGGATGACTAAACTGTACACATGGGCTGATGTCCAGAGAGGGTAAAAGCTGCTAAAGAATTTTCGTTTTAATTTTTTTATTGTACTTTAGGTTCTGGAGTACATGTTCAGATCATGCAGGATTGTTGCATAGGTACAGAGTTTGAATGTAGTTCTGTGGTTAAGACCAATATTTTTTCAAAGGAGCATTATGAGGAGTGTGGTAACTTAGGTTGAAGTTGAAAGCCAAGCAACAGTTGAGCAGACCTGAAACCAGTTTTGTCTTTAGATTTCTTTTCTTAATGATTGGTCTGCAATGAGTTAGTCACTCATTGTACTTAAGGTCTTGGCAAAGGAAAGACAGTCTTCACCGTGTAGTTTATACCTCATGTATGCATTATAAGAGAGAGGTCCATAAAATACTGAAGGCCCGCTATTGGTTTTTCTTCTCCATTTAGAAAAAGTGAGGAAGAAGCAGAATTATCACAAACAATACTGTTGGCTTTTAGTTGGGATATACTACGGAAATGTCACCTTTGAATCTGTATATGTAAAAAAAAAAATCTCACAGTAAGATGTATGATCTGTTGCATTGTTCTGAAGGCATGGACAATGTCATAAATGTCTTCATTAGATTACATAAAGTAATAATACATGGTTCTATTATCAGATTGCACAGTCAAGGCTGGAAATTTGCAGATTTAGATAGATATCGTGACTTTCATCATCCGTACTTCTTTCAAGAAATGGTCATCTTAATATGGGATATTTATTTGAGGCATACATCATTTATTTTAAGAAGCAGTATCTTTGTTTATTGTAAAACTTCTGGACTAAATTCTTCAATTTTTTTCTCAAATGAATTTAGGGTTTTTTTTTTTTTTTTTTTTTAAACTTACCACTGGTATTTATTGCATAGTCTTTGCCCGAAGAACACCACTTTGTTTCCCAAGGCAAGTAGTCACTACAAGGCAAGTTTTGTTCTGTCTATCCCAAGGCAAATAGCAGCAAACACAGTGTGGAGGGTTGCTGGGTTCAGCAGAAAACCATCAACTATTTCTAACTGGGGATGTACGAAGACAGCTGCATTCTGGACATGCTAAACATCTTGAAATGCTTGGAGTGTAATAAAACCTAAAACGTGCTTTCTTTTTTTCATTTCTTTGCACATGTATTTTAGGCAAAATATAATCCACATGCTCTTTTCCCCTCCACTTTTAAATAATGAAAAATGTTGTTTTTTAGGGCTGTTTGAGGTCCAGGAAGCCTTTTATCCTTTTTATTAGGTTATTTTTATATATAAATGAAAAGAAAAACATAAACAGAAAACACAACATGACATCATGAATTAGGGCAAGCACAAACTGCCATTGCCCAATTTAAGTTTAAAGTTATAAACCTCAAATATTTTAAAATGAAGCATTTCTCTTGGTGTTTTGCAAAAGCAATGCTTTCTTCCGTTGGGCAGAAACTGCAGCCTGTTGGGATGAAGCAGAGAATAGAATTAATATTTATTGAGTAGCTACCATGGCATTCTGGGACATCTGCTAAGCCCTTAGTTTTTACAGTAACCCTAAGTGGTAGGTTAGTCCGTCTGCATTTTACAGATAGGAAATGCTTTCAGGGTTATTAAATAATTGCCTATAGACCACAGAAGAATTCAAAGTCAGGTCCTCTTGTCTTTTCAGCTCATGGCTTCATGATTTCTGCCCTCCTCATTCTGTTGTGAGACGGGTGGGAGTGTGCCCTCCAGATAATCAAAAAGTCCCATGTTGGGATTTAGAAGTGGCTAGTCATCAGGCCTGAGGATGAGGGCTATTGTAGCCTCAGGAAAGAAAGAGTCAGCTTGATATTGGCAAGGTGGTTATTTAGTATGGCAGCTGCATAAGAGCATTGCATGGATAGTATGATATAGGATGGGGGTCAGGGTAAGGGCTGCTCATACCCCCTTATTATAGCAGAGCAAAGTCAGAATAGTCACAGTGATGGTGACATAGGGCAGGTTCAAGAGAAAGCTCATGTTCTTCTAGCATTGAGATTCACAATATTTCAAAACAAATGATTATTCGATTAACATTTATTTTGGTGATGGATGCGCTCTTGTTGCCCATGCTGGAGTGCAATGGCACGATCTCCACTCACCACAACTTCTGCCTCCCAAGTTAAAGTGATTCTCTTGCCTCAGTCTCCCAAGTAGCTGGGATCACAGGTTGTCTGCCACCACACCCAGCTAATTTTGTATTTTTAGTAGAGACAGGGTTTCTCCATGTTGGTCAGGCTGGTCTTGAACTCCCAACCTCAGGTGATTGACCTCCCAAAGTGTTGGGATTACAGGCCTGAGCCATTGCACCTGTCTGCATTTATTTTCTAATCGTACTATCTATTTGGTAAGAGTTGTTTGTGACATTCTTTATTTAAATGGATTAAACTTATTTCCTTAAATTTTTTCTAATGTTTGTGCTGTTATTGAAGATAAAATATTACAGAATGGGAATGATAGCTTTAATGAGTCTGCATGTCTGCATATAAGAAAGTCTAAAAATCTTTTTGGAGAGAAGGAAAGTCATTTGAACTGTACAACAGGTACAATAGGGCCTGTGATCTATGGTATGGCATTAAGTTACTATTTTTTAGAGAATAAATTACAAAATATAGGCCATGAAGACTGCTTGGTATTTAAACAGGAGTCTAGTTCTTCTGGTACTGTATGTTCTATAAGCTTCTCCCAGAAATCCAAAGTTTTATTTAGCTTGTGGCCATCACTGTGCCACAATCTCACTTCCATAATTTCTTATTTTTTCCCATACTGTACTCTTGCACTGAGTCTTTGGCATTGAAAGGGAAAGAGGTGAATTATTCAACTCTTTGTCTATTGAGTAAAAAGGCAATACAGAAAAAAATGCAACAGGCAATTTCATAACCGACATTTTGGAGAACATTGGAGTCATCATATGACTGAGAAAATGATTATCTCTTTTGAAGGTCAGGAAACCAATATATTTTTTTTTCCAGTGAATCTACTGAGGGAACCAACCACCTAGCTTTTTGTAAATAGCAATCCCCAGGGAAATGTTCCTTTCTTCTTTTGCCGGGTTTCTGCTTTGAATCTTCATAGACTGTATCCCCTGGAAGTAGGAATATAGTTTTTTTTATGTCTCTACTGAAGAGTCACTCTGATTTATCTTTTACTCCAAGGGAGTATGGAGCTTTACAAGGATTTAGATTATATTAGTTATTTTGCTTGAAGATCTCTGCACACTTTTCAGCATTGTTTCTAAGAGCCTTGCTACACCCAGTAAAGGAGGGTGAGACTTCAAGAATCTCTTTGTATGCCAAGGCAAATTGGGCCATTTATAAGAAGTCCCTAGCAGAGCAGAGTGGAGAAGAGGTCTCAGGATCTCTTGAGGTCAGGGGCAGGGAGGTGGACATGCCATGAGCTCCTTTCACAGTCAATACAAAGTTAACACATCTTGGAGGAAAAACTGTGGCTGTGTAAAGGAAGGCAGAAGGCAGGGATGTCTGAACTTGGTGATAAAGCTGGAAGTTATGAGCTGGTTTATGATGGAGGGGTGAATTTTGCCATAAAAAGAGGCTCCCCTCAATTTTATTAGCTACATTACTGCTCATTCAGGGAATGAGGAGTAAGAATTTTAAGGCATTTCTCTCTGTTTTCAGTATATCCTCTCTGGATACTCTATTCCTGGGACTTATGAATATAGACTAGGAAAAAAAGCCTGAGTTAGCTTTTTTTTTTTTTTAAATTATGTTATTAAATGAGATTTCCAAGCACCTGATTTCACCTAGTCTTATCAAACTATTGCTATTACTTTTTCAATATGCATTCTGTCTCTCCTGTATGAAGGCCACAGGCCCACTGCCCCCATGTCATTAAGATGGAGATCCGGGTGTGGTGGCTCACGCCTATAATCCCAGCACTTTGGGAGGCTGAGGGGGGCAGATTACAAGGTCAGGGATTCAAGACCAGCCGGGCCAATATGGTTAAACCCTGTCTCTACTAAAAATACAAAAATTAGCTGGGCGTGGTGGCATGTGGTGTAGTCCCAGCTACTCTGGAGGCTGAGGCAGGAGAATCATTTAAACCAGGGAGGTGGAGGTTGCAGTGAGCTGAGATCATGGCACTGCACTCTAGCCTGGGCAACAGAGTGAGAATTCATCTAAAAAAAAAAAAAAGGAGGGGTTCCTCAAGTGATGGGGGATGAGTCACCACTGACTTGCCACCTGCAAGAATATCTGTCACTGATACCTTTCCTTATGTTTCGTAGCAGCCGTTAAGCTCCCACCTTATTAATGGCAACACTTTTGAGTGTTCAAGAGAGAATGGGATTTACTTTTTGGATGCCTCTAAGTGACTATGGCACATTCATTTGGAATTGCATATTAGAACATTCTTCCTGTTTATCAGGAAAATAAGCCAAGGGATTGAAACTTGATGTGTATCTGTAGTTTGCCCAATATTATTTTGCTTGGGATTTATTACATTATTTTTCTCCATTGGTTATGAACTGTAGGCATCTCATGGACATGTATTCCACGCTGAAAAGGTAGTTAGCTGCTGGGTGGTAAAGTTGAGACCAGTATATTGAAAGAAGAGAGACACTCCATCTAATAATCTTTTATAGTCTTCACATTCATTGAGAAGGTTGATTGATAACCTTTCCTGGACACTCTCCCCCAACCCTGACCCAGGAACTTGCAGAGCACACTGTGCAACAGATGTAATAACCCTTGTCTGCAGACAATATGCACAGCTGGGAAAGATAATTAAATAGACTCTTTTCGAGAGGTCTACAACATTTCAACAGAAGGATCAAGCAATCCTGCTGGCCTCCGACTGAAAACTATTACCAACAGACATACTTCAGACAGATTTCATAATCGCCTTATTTACGTGGCACAAGTGCTTATGGGGAGCTTCTTTGGCTTCCAAAAGGCCACTAAAACTGTCAGATCTAAATAATACTGAAACCGTAAAGTGGGAATTAAAAATTATAATTCCATTTAATATGTAAAGTTGCCATCAGAAAGAGGGCTTTTGGTTTTCCATATTGATTGGTTACATGGTCAACTGCAGTTCTGAGAACTCATGAGACACCCCCAGATCTCATCATGTGTGATTCTTTTTGAGGTTTATGTAGGTTATTGAGGTTTAAATAAGGTGGGATAGGTTTCCTTATGGGTGGCAATATTACATATAGCAAATGTCATGAGAGAAGATAAAAAGCCTCCCTTTTGAATGTTAACATTTCTGCAAATAAGTTTAATTTACAGTGTAAGTTTACGTTACTATTATGAGACTTCACCTAAAAGATTGGGGTGAAATCTAGGGTGGAAGTGCGGGGCCAGGGGAGGGATAGTATTATGTAAATGAGGGGTTGATAGGTGCAGCAAACCACCATGGCATGTGTATACCTATGTAACAAACCTGCACATTCTGCACATGTATCCCAGAACTTAAAGTATAATTTAAAAAAGGAAAAAGAAAGATTGGAGTGAAATCTTAAAGAATTATGAAATTAATAAATGAAACCCAGAGGGCTTTCATTTATAGTACTGCTGACTTAAACTAAAATGGGTTTGGTTTGTCCTATTAGATTGTGGGTATTGAGAAAGGAGCATTTACTGCTTCATAGGACATGTTTCCTCAAGAGCAAGGCAAGTTCCCTCTGACCCAGTACATTCCATAGGTAAATCACTGTACACTGTAGAGATGCCTGTTCCCTCCCTGCCCTTACCCTTTGGGGATTAGAAAACAAATCATTGCTTTTTCATCTTTTACTTTTTCTTATGAACAAAGCCACCCACTTTCTCATTTTTCCAGATGCCGAATCCTGCTTTATATGAGTGGAATCCACTCTTTCCAATGGAAAGACACTTGCTCTGAGACAGGCTATTCTATCATGAGCCTTGCATGGCTCAGTGATGTAGTGGAAGGTGCAATAAATTTAAACTTTACAAAAAGCAAAATTTGACAGGATCATGCATCTTGTGCTTACAATGTGTATATGGCCTAGCAGAATTTACAGACACATGCATAATTAATTTGAATACAGTATAGCAAAATGATCTGTTAGAAAACACATGAGAAGATGTGCAACATTATTAATCATTAAGAAAATGCACATAAAACCACAGTGCCAGTGTGATACCTCTGTATATCTATTATAATGTATAAATTTTCTCTCTCTTTTTTTTTTTTTTTTTTGAGATGGAGTTTTTCTTGCTGCCCAGGCTGGAGTGTGGTGGCATGATCTCAGCTCATCACAACCTCTGCTTCCCAGGTTTAAGCAATTCTCCTGCCTCAGCCTCCCTAGTAGCTGGGATTATAGGCATGTGCCACCAGGCCCAGCTGATTTTTTGTATTTTTAGTAGAGACAATGTTTCTCCATGTTGATCAGGCTGGTCTTGAACTCCTGACCTCAGGTGATCCATCCACCTCGGTCTCCCAAAGTGCTGGGATTACAGGCATGAGCCACTGCACCTGGCCAAATGTATAAAATTTAAAAGACTGACCATACCAAGCATTGGTGAAGATGTAGAGCAACTGGTGCTTTCATGTATTGCTGGTCAGAATGTAAATGGCACAACCACTTTGAAAACAGTTTGACAGTTTCTTAAAAAGTTAAATATACACCTGGCATAATATATCCAGATATCCTACTCTTATGTATTTAATCAAGAGAAATAAAAGCATATGTCCATACAAAAACTTGTATAAAAATTGCTTGTAGCAGCTTTATTTGTAACAGCCAAAAACTAGAAACAATCCGAATGTCCAATGAAAGGATACATTATATTCATTTATGGGATATATCCATGCAATGGAATACCATTTAGCAATAAAAAGAATCAACTGTTCATACATGCAACCACATGGATAAATCTTAAAATAATTATGCTGAGTTAAACAAGTCAGGCAAAAAGGTAAGAGAGTGTTAGGAACTAAATTAGTGTGTCAACAGTGGCAATGAAAAGGAGAAAATTATAGTAACCTCAAAGAATTGATGAACTTTGATTATGAAATGATGAAAAGAGAGGGAGTGTAGACTTTGAGGTCTGTCTCTAGCTTTGGTTTCCCTATGTGGATCATTACGTATTTGGATATAACAATTATCTGAAAGATGATACTTAAGCATGTAAGAAATGATAACTACCTGTTTATCATGCTGAGTTTTTGTTACCTCCAAGACCCACAAGAAGAAACATCCTGTAGGCAGACCATTCATACTTGACTGTTAAAGGAAAGCAAAATTCCATCTTGTCTTTTCTATCAACACAAATATAGCTAATAGAGTAATAGCAAATAGTGTAATATTTGTGAGAGAAAAAAGAACAAGCACACACATACGCTCAGTGGGATTCTAGAGCCATTCTCATGGATAAGAGAGAAGAAAGGGTTGAGGGCAAATAGAGAAAGAAGGAAAATAGACTATGGGGGGATGCCTTAGGGCAAAAGAATAGGGGACTGACTTGGAAGGTGCAATCTTTATGGATACTTGATTCATTTATTGTCCCTGTCACTCTGACATATCTTAATGTGTGTGGTGTGTGATTTATTTAGTCACTTGATCCAAATTCTCGAATTAAGTGGAGCTCAGAAGAGATAGTGTCCACTGTGGTCAAGGCACATGTTTTGGCTTCAACAGACAAATCAGCTCTCTGAGCATCTGTCTTCTTATCTGTACAATGGCCATATCAGTTCCTACCTCTTCAGGTTGTTGCATTCATAAATAATTGTGCACAAGAAATATTAGGATTGCTTCTAACCCATAGTAAGGGTTCAACAAACTCTTCTTCCTCCTTGTCTTCTTCTTCCTTTTCCTTTTGTTCTTCCTTCTTCCTTCTTTTTTTCCTTCCTCCTCATTATTATTATTAGTTAACCACAATAATATCAGTTAATGATTGGAAAAAGCTTTAATCTCTTAGTTCATCATTAGAAAACAAGCACACATTTTAGTGGTTATTACCCTAAGTAATCATAATGTCACCTTTTTTTTCATCTGACTCATTCTCCCAAGTGATTTATTTATATACGGTGTTTTATGAATCTTTCTTGTACATGTTACAGAAAATGAGTGTGGCTTAGGGATAAAGCAAAGAAATAGAAATTTAGTGACTTTCATTCTGCCTGTGCTCCAATTCCTGTTTGGTCTAAGGCAAGTAATTTAAATTTCTTGCACCTTAGCATCTTCTACTCAAACAGAAATGAGGAACAGTCACAGAGTGCTATCAGAAGTGACTAAGTAGAATGCACACAAGTTTTCACACTGAGTATAACTCTATATAGAATGCTAAGTGTGTTGCTCAATTTGGTACATTTCTGTAGATGTAACACTATGGCACCAAGAAACTTAATGCCACATTGAAATTCATTGAGATAGCTAGATTTAAAAAATAATTACTTGACTTTACTAAAAAATATGTTTGTATTGCATTTACTCCATCTAGTAGACAATAGACCTTGTCCGTTCAAATCTCTGTTGCATTAATTTCACTAGTAATGAGTCTTTTTCATTTGAGTCAGCAGGGTTTTTCTTGCTTGTTTTCAGGCTTTGTGGATTTGACCCTCCATGATCAGGTCCACCTTCTAGAATGTGCCTGGCTAGAGATCCTGATGATTGGTCTCGTCTGGCGCTCCATGGAGCACCCAGGGAAACTCCTGTTTGCTCCTAACTTGCTCTTGGACAGGTAAGTGACCTGGCTGCAGCTTAGGAGAAGCATGTTCTTTATGATCATCAGTTCATTCAGAAATGATTTTATTCATCCCTCTGTGAAGCTTCAGAGAACTTTATTAGGTATGTTTACTTGACAAATGGGTGCACTGGGGATGATTAGGTTAGTCAAATTCACGGAAAGCTAAGGATAACTTTCTGTTAGACATCGCCTCAGAAGAACTCTATTATTTCTGATACACACACACGCACACACACACACACAAACACACACTCATCATGAATGGTAATTTTCTAACTCCATCTTCAACTTGTGTCACATAAAAATAATATAATCTCTCTTTAATTAAAATCTATTTTTGCTTCTTGTACATTCAAGCCACAATAACATGTTCATTTTCTTCTCCAATTTTCCCATCAGCAAAATGAGGAAATTTGACCAGAGAGTTCTGAAGGTTACTTACAAGTAGAAAAATTCATTTTAGTTTTAAAATATGTTACCTTTTTTAACATACCATTCTGGGGTTGCCTCAGAATGTGGGTGCCATTTTTTTTTCAATCATTGCTTGGAGCAATAGAATTTACATATTACTTAATAGCAGCTGCCACTGATAGAGCCTCCACCCTGCACCAGCTGCTATGTTAAATGCTTTACATACATTGTCTCATTTAATCACCAGACTAAATCACCAGACTCCTAGGAGACAGGAATTTCATCATCCACATTTTACGAGAAAGAAAAATAAGTCGCAGAGACATCCTGCTACTTGCAAAAAGCAGAAAACTCGCTAATGGTGGAACCAGAGTTCAAATTCAAGATCTTTCTGGCTCTGGTATGCTCTATACCTCCTGTCCTGGGCACATGATCTTTCCACTCTTTCATGTTCGGTGATGCCTACTTTGGTTTGCTGCCACAGCATTCTGTTTTCCAGGTAAATCTTGTCTTTGTGGGCTACATAACATTTTGGACAAGAAAAGAATGATTTTGTTGTTTCTTGCAATCCTATTTTTGCCTTTGTGCCCAGCAGTCTAAGGCTGCCAGGTGGCCCACAGCGCATCTCTGCATGATCCTTTACTTCAGAGCATTTCACTGTCTTTCTACACTTGCCAAGTGCCTGGAGCAGAGTTGCAGCAAAATTTATTTAACTACCGGAGAATTGTTCAAGGTGTTGGTTATTGTTTTGTCTTTTTGTGTTAACACAGCTTTTGAAAAACAGTGGTGATATGGTTCAAGAAGCAGATTTTGCTGTCTGTAGAATATATTTTGATATCACAGTTTCACAAAATTATCAAGAATGGCCACTAGTCTTATTCCTTAGAACTGTACTCACAATGTATTCTGTCAGCCTTCTAGAGGATGCCTTCACTCTGTTCTTTCCTTTACATTCCTTGTTTTCCTTGCCATTTTTTCCTATCTTGTTTCTCTTCTCTTTTCCTTTGCTTTCCTCTTTTCTTCCTCCTCCTATCCTCTTTTTTTTTTTTTTTTGCCTTATAGCATTGTGGGTTTGTAACCAAGTTATATAAAGTTTGCAGATGAAAATATTAGACCGCAAGTAATATTTCCCTGCCTATTGCCTGGAATATATCTACCATGTTTAGGTTTTTGGGCATTCATAACTCATTTGCTCCTTGATTTCCATCCTCATCTGTATCTATCTTCTTTTTTTTAAATTTAATTGTTTTTAAAACATTGACACAATTGTGCAGATTCATGGGGTACATAGTGATATTTTGATACATACAATGTGTGGTGATCATATCTGTCTTCTGCATACACACCTGCTTGAGAACAGTCATCAAATAATTGCATTTTGAATATGTAAAGATGTTTGACATTACTGTACCTAACAAACTCATATTGCCAATGAGATGATATGGCCTAGAATTTTATCAGCTACAGCCTTCTGTTTCTTTTCTGTATACTCCAGTGGTGGCTAATTTTCTTCCCCATCTCTCACAGATGTATGAATGACTAAAAGTTCTTAAGCCTATTCATTTCTACTTTCTAAAACTTTAGATTGGAAGTTTTAATTCCTTCTAGACCAGGATTTGTCGATCTCTTTGCTATTGACATTTTGGGCCAGATCTTTCTCGGTTGAGGGCTGATATGATTCTTCCTTGGTTGAGGGGTGATATGATACAAATCTCAAATTGTAGCTCCCATCATTCCCATGTGTCATGGGAGGGACCCAGTGGGAGGTAATTGAATCATGAGGGCAGGCCTTTCCCTTGCTGTTCTTATGATAGTGAATGTCTTATGAGATCTGATAGTTTTATAAAAGGGAGCTTCCCTGCACATGCTCTCTCTCTTGCCTGTTGCCATGTAAGATGTGACTTTGCTCCTTATTCCACCATGATTGTGAGGCCTTTCCAGCCATGTGAACTGTGAGTCCATTAAACCTTTTTCTTTATAAATTACCCAGTTTTGCATATGTCTTTATTAGCAGCTTGAGAACAGACTAATACAAGGGGCTGTCTTTTGCATTTTGGGATGTTTAGCAGCATCCCTGGACTCTACCAGCTAGATGCCAGCAGCAACCTCCACTTCCTCCAGTTATGATAACCAACAATGCCCCCAAACATTTCTAAGTATCTTCTGTTGTGTCAGGTGGTGGGGGAGGCAAAATTGTCCCTGGTTAAGAATCATCACTCTAAGCTTTTCCAACTCAGTGTTCTATAAGCTCCTCAGACACACCATGCTTTAAATTGAACACCTTATCTTCCTCAACAAGTCTGTTCCTTTTCTTTTACTTTCTGTCTTGGTGACATCAACATTCACCTAGACACTAAAGCCAGAAGGTTTACATTACCCATGGATTATACCCTCTCCCTCACCAAATTATCCAGTCAACTATCAAGTCATCTTATGAACCACTTTGAATCCAGACCTCTCCTCTATCCCCATTCTTCTGCATGGCACAGGTCCTGGTTGTCTCTGCCCCAGATTCCTTGCTTCTGCACCACTGACTCACTTTCTTGGTCCTGCCCCTTTTTCTTTCAGTCCATTTCCCGTAGCACTGCTGGAGATGACTTTCTAAGCACAGCTGTGATCATGATGCTATCTGACTCACCTTTCAGTGGCTCTTTCAATTCTTAACATGGAGAAAACCCGTCTCTACTAAAAATCCAAAATTAGCCAGGTGTGATGGCACATGCCTATAATCACAGCTATTCGGGGGGCTGAGGCAGAAGAATTGCTTGAACCCGGGAGGTGGTGGTTGCAGTCAGCCAAGATCATGCCGTTGCACTCCAGCATGGGCAACAGGAGCAAAACTCCATCTCAAAAAAAAAAAAAAAAGAAAAGAAAAAAGAAAATACTGTGTAGACTTCTTATCTTGATAATCATGAATTTCTATCACAAGTATCTCAAACACAAATTTCTGAAGAGTCATAGGTGACCCAGTGAGCTCTTGTCTAGGCTAAAAACACCTGGTGGCCAAATTCAGAACTTCACATGTTCAAATTTCTCTTCCATTGCTTCTGAGTGACCTGCCACCATTAGGTTTCCTTATCAAAAGCATATCCACCTGTAAGGCTCATTTCATGTGCCCTCTTTTTATAAAACCTTCCTTCAAACTTTATTCTCTTCAGCCTTTATATGTGTGTGTGTGTGTGTGTGTGTGTGTGTGTGTGTATATATATATATATATATATATATATATATATATGGCTTTTCTCTCTACTCTTAGTTCTAAGCTCCTATTGTGGTTGGTTTGCTCTTCTTTTTATTATCCTCATTCTGCCATTTTAGTTATAATTGGATGTCTTCTCTTCCCTACTAGCTCATAAACTTCTTGTGGTCAGGAACCAGTTCTTGTTCATCTTGTGTGATTTCCAGTTTATGAAGTCTTCCATGATACCCAACAAATGTTTGTTAATTGCACTGGCCAAGGTCATCCAGGTGGCTTGCGGCTAAATCAGGAGAAGAATCTACGTCTTCTGGTAGTCATGGCAGCTGTTACTCTCATCCAGCTCACTTCTTGTGCATTACTACTCATCAATTCCTGGCTTATTCCTTTAAAAACTTTGCAGACATTAATATCTATATGTTTTGGAAAGATTTTCTTAATTTATAAGTGCATTTGGTATGTGCTTATACACCTGCTTATATGCCACCAATCTGTTAGGCGACTTTGAAATTCCAAATGGGGAAAAGCAAAGGCCCTAATCTTTCCTATAACAAAACCCCTTATGAAGTAAAATTCTTAAGGTCTCACTACATGTAAGAATATTAGATGATATGATTTGGTTGTGTTCCCACCCAAATCTCACCTTACATTGTAATAATCCCTAGGTGTCAAGGGTGAGGCCAGGTGGAGATAATTGAATCACGTGAGTTGTTTTCCTCATACTGTTCATGTGGTAGTGAACAAGTTTCATGAGATCTGATGGTTTTATAAGTGGGAGTTCCCCTGCACAAGTTCTCTTGCCTGCCACAATGTAAGATGTGACTTTGCTCCTCCTTGCCTTCTGCCATGCTTATGAGGCCTCCCCAGCCATGTGGAACTGTGAGTCAATTAAACCTCTTTCTTTTATAAATTACCCAGTCTCAAGTATGTCTTTATTAGCAGCACAAGAACAAACTAATACATTAGATATATGTTAATGATGAGTAATGTGTAAAAATACATATACATTTATATTTAAATATAAGTAATATTTACAAATAACATAAGATTAAAAAATAACCTATAATTTTTTAAATTATCTACTTTTCTAATCATTAACATGCACTAAATATTATTACATTTCAATATTATTTAATTACCATCTTGGTGTTTGAGGATAACTGCTTTTGATGACATTGATAGATGCATAACAGTAAAACATTGTGACCAACAGCCCATCTGAGATTTTACACATGTGGAAGATGGCTTTTGAGTGACAGCTGAAAACACTGTTTATGTCTTTTCCCTACAGGTTCCCAATACCTTTAATAAAATAGAGCTCCCTGATGCACATGTCACCTGGATCTCCCTTTTGCTCTTGTCCCATCACATTGTACATAGTAAACATTTTTGGTAACAAATGGCAGATATTTATAACTTCCAAAGCTAAGTGGTTGACAGCTAAGAGGCAGATGATGGTAGGTTCATCATTCTTCTGATATCTCAGGCATTGTGACACTACCTCTGGAAGGCCTGCAAGGTCGTCCGCCTCCACAGGCTGTTTTCATAGAGATAGAGGAAAGCTAGCTGGAAGTCAGCAGGAGACCTGTAACCCATGGATTACCAATGTTGCTAACTAGAGACTGAGTTTCATTTTCAATTGATTATAATGATGTCCTGTTCTCTCAAATTGTTGCAAATCTAGGCATTTACAAGACTATCTTGTAAGTTCCTTGCAAGACCAGGAGGATGCTAGAATTTACCCTAGTCTTTCTTTGTAATTGCTTAAATGTTAGTATTGGCAAATGGGGTTTAGTGATTATAGGAGTAAAAAAACCTGCTGCCAACCCACATTTGTGAGCAGAGGATATATTTCCTGTCTGGTGTCCATTTAAAAAGAATTATTGCTTGATTTACTCCCTGATGACAACCCATGAAATATTGATTCTGTTGGTTTATAACTTTCCTAGTAATATACTTATAGGCCAGTTTTATCCTTGCCATGCTTAGCCTACACACAATTTCCAGTTCTTCCCTGTATCCTGCAGCAGTGAGTTCCAAACACTTACTGCAGTCATCTCTTCCTGTGAAAACCAAGAAATAAAGGTTATTATAAGGTATAAAGAACCCAGTGATTTCTCTTGGGGTGTGTGTGTCCATGTGTGTGTATATTTTACAAGAGGAAAGTTAAAGATACTAGGAATGCCTGCGAAAGTAATCAGGAAATGGAGAAAACTTGTTTTCCATTCTAGCACCTAATCCTTTGGTGTGTTTTGGCAGTAGAAAACACAAAATATGTCCTCTGTGTCTACTAGGAATGCTTCTCTTCATTTAGTCCTGCTTGAGTGCTCATGATGGAAAAATATAGACTGAAAACAGGAGCAAAAGTGTTCATCCTACTCATTCCTTGTGGGGTCTCTTTGCTTTCAAAGAGATACTAGAGATGTTAGTGAAATGGTGTAAGAAGAAACAATATAAAGTGCCTGTTCAGTAAGATGATCCAGTTTCTAAGGAGCCGTTTTACTGGCGCCATCCATACTAACAAATTCTGAGAAATATTTGCGGATTTCTCAGTGAAGCCAAAGCACTCTCTTTTGACCCCTGTTTACTCTCAGAGAAAAAACTATTCATCCATTTGAAAAGCAGGGACCAATTCAACAAGCAGAGTATTCCCTCTACTAAGCCTTTGGCCAGAGAGTTGTTGCTCTAGTTCTTTCCATCACTCCTGCATCAGGAGGCTCTGCCTGCAGGAAATAGTATTGGACAACAGAAAGTTCTTTTACTCGTAGACATAAAATAGGAATAAATTCTCCTCCTTAAGAGAAAAACAGGTTGTTGCACCAGAAGGAACCTTTGCCTCTTCTACTAAATAGCAGATTGTTTTCCAATGATAAACTCATTTTAAATAGAAAAAAAAGTCATTCTCTACAAACAAGAACATTTTCATTTTAGGTTATTTATTGTAAATATTTCAGAAAAAATCTGTGCAAATAAAAATTTGCAAAAAAAAATCAGTGCTTCCAGCCACGTATTTATTAGCTTTTTTTTTTTTTTTTCCAGTGTAAAACTTCAGGTAAATTCTTAGCAGGCTTTTTACTTGGAAGAATTTATAAAAAAGTTCTGAAATGAGTTGAATTCATCTACATGTGCTTTTGCGGCATGAAGAGTAGGATCTCCTTTTGTGTTTCCTTTTCAAATTCTCCCCTCCGAAAAACTGTGTGCTACTCTCAGAGGAAGACCGCTCACATTATAGTAGCTGGGGGAGCGGGTTTTAGGGGTGAGAGGAACAGTGAACGATCCTTTCAGCAAGGTCAGTCCTGGGCAGGAGATGGTTTCAGGAATACTGTCAGCTTTGCTGGATTCCATCATCGCTTTCCAGGACCGTGTAGGCCCTGGGCCCTTGAAGGGTTTGCATGCCTCTTGGCTCCATTCATACCTCAAGAACTTTGTTCATGACCTTTTTTTTTTTCCACTCTATTGTATGGAATTGAGTGAAAACAGAAAAAGAAAAAGTAAGCCAACGCTTACTTAACTGCTTTAATGTATAGGACCCTGTTCTGAGTTGTCTTCTAAACAATGTTTCATTCAATGTGTGAGAATACAGATAGGAAAGAGTTTTGCTAGTTTATATTCCAACCCCAGATCCGTTATTCTTTCTGGTTCTGAGCCTTCAATTGCTCAGCTGCAGATACCACTTGACTGATTCTTAAACGTCTTTGGTTTAGTGCCCAATCCTGGGAATACAAAACTGTAAGCTGTAAAGGAGAAAAACTAAGACCAAAGGAAGGGAGAAGGGAGCCAAACTACCATTATGATTGCTACTTCTTATTGAAGATGAATCAAAATATCCATTGGAATAGAAACCAGTGGAATTATGCACTTTAAATAAGCTAATTCAATGATACCTGAACTATATCTCAAAAAAGGTGTTAAACACAGGCACAAACATACACATACATATTGGAATTCCAGGAAAAGTTACTTTGATCAACAAGATTATCAGTTGTCAAAGTGCTTGAAAGGGTTCTATTGGAATAAAAGTTAAAAAACAAATCAAAGTAAAGTTTCTCCTTAAAAACAAAAGCAATTAAGCAGCACTATATTGTAAAATGTGCTAAGCCACAAGTTTATTAAGAGACTTAAGCCTGTAAGCAGTAAGGATCCACTCAATGTAAAGTTATTCCAGAGGGAAAGGCATGAGCCCAACCAAAGTATTAATCCTGTGTAGGAGGTTAACTTGACTCTTCTTAACATTTTTACACACGATACTATGTTTTATTCACCATTTATTATTAACTGAATTGATTGAAGTATAATCAAAATAATACTTTTGACAATTTAACTTAAAAATATTCTTCTATTATTTAAGACTGCAGGGACAGTCAAGTAATCCCACTCTGACACCTGTGTTTATTACCGCCACCTCTCCATGTTGGTATTAGAAATATCCTCATTTGTTTTAATGGGTGCCCCTAAAATCCAGCTTAAGTGGGGATTGGCCACTTTCAAGTTTGTGTTAGTTAGGATTCAGTTTAACCTAGCTCAATAGGTATTTACTAAGTACCAGCATATCCAAGGGTGCTGCATGACACTGGAGGACACACAAAAAAAGAGATGTGTAAGAGGCATGCCTGCCCTCAAGGAGTTTACCATTGAGTGGTAGTGTAATATGAATATACAAGTGAATGTACTCAAAAGCAGGGCATTCTAAGCAGTCCCTCACCAGCCTCTCGTCACTCACGTCTAGTGTATCTTCCTCCATCACTTTCTAATGGCTATGGATTCTGAGTGAAAACCAATCCCTGGTTTATGCTTGCATGCATTTATAAAATCATTATTGACATTTTTCCATGCAGAGTATTTAGTATAACTATACTCATTATACATTTATCCTGCCTGGAAGCATACTGTAATCTATACAACTCTAAAAGCAAGATCATTCCATATTTTGGTTCTTTTGAGCTGGCAGGGGGAAAGTAGAGGGTGTTGGCAGAGGTCTATCAAGGTGGACAAGGCCAGTTTGTACATCTCTGAAATATTACCAATGCCAATGTGTTAGTACTGCTTGGATGTCTTCCTATGACAACATTTCTTTTTTTTCTTTTTCTCTTCTTTTTTTTGTTTTGTTTTGTTTTGTTTTTGAGACAGGATCTTCCTCTGTCACCTAGACAGGAGTGCAGTTGGGTAGTCTTGGCTCACTGCAATTTCTGCCCCCCAGGTTCAAGGGATACTTGTGTCTCAGCCTACCAAGTAGCTGGGATTACAGGCATACATCATCATGCATGGCTAATTTTTGTATTTTTAGAAGAGACAAGGTTTTGCCGTGTTGGCCAGGCTGGTCTGGAACTCATGAGCTCCAGTGATCTGCCCGCCTTAGCCTCCCAAAGTGCTAAGATTATGGCGTGAGCCACCGCACCTGGCCCATCAGTTCTTAATTTGATGAGTGAATAGAAGTTTGGCTTAAAAGTCAATGGAATTAGTCTGTGTATATTTTTAGTGTCATGGTATGTGCCCTTAATGGTCTATAATTAAGTTCTAATCTCTACCTTGGTATAATTGACTTCTCCCTGTGGGCTCCTAATATAAGAAAAAAGATGAAGTTTCTCTTTTGATGCTTTTAGAGACCTTCATTAAGTCATTTAATATTCTTATTTGCTATTTCTCAGTGTGATGGTTAAGACTGAGTGTCAACTTGATTGGATCAAAGGATACAAAGTATTAATCCTGGGTGTGTCTGTGAGGGTGTTACCAAAGGAGATTAACATTTGAGTCAATGGGCTGGGAAAGGCAGAGCCACCCTTAATCTGGTGGGCACCATCTAATCAGCTGCCAGCGAATATAAAGCAGGCAGAAAAACGTGAAAGGCGAGACTGGCCTAGCCTCCCAGCCTACATCTTTCTCCTGTGCTGAATGCTTCTTGCCCTTGAACATCGAACTCCAAGTTCTTCAGTGTTGGGACTTGGACTGGCTCTCCTTGCCCCTCAGCTTGCAGACAGTCTATTGTGCGACCTTGTGACCATGTAAGTTAATGCTTAATAAACTCCCCTTTATATATATCCTATTGGTTCTGTCCCTCTAGAGAACCCTGACTAATACACTTAGTGTGTTCTTTTATCAAATAGAAAGGAGATATAGAAAACACACCTTCCATGTCTTTGATTCTTACGCTACAGCAGATAATCAATTTATTAACTTGCTTACTTATTTACTATTCCCCATTTGTGCCAATTCTAAGATCCATCATGACTTCATCATTGGAGAAGGGGATGCAACAAACATGATCAGATGTTAGGGGAAGGTTGCTTACTGCATGATATGATTTGCTGTGTCCCTACCCAAATCTTATCTTGAATTGTACCCTCTCATAATTCCCACCGGTTGTGGGAGGTAATTGAATCATGGGGTGGTTTCTCTCATACTGTTCTCTTGGTAGTGAATAAGTCTCACAAGACCTGACGATTTTATAAGAGGTTTTCCCTTTCACTTGGCTCTCAGTCTCTCTTGCCTGCTGCCATGTAAGACATCCCTTTGCTCCTCCTTCATCTTCCACCATGATTGTGAGGCCTCCCTATCCATGTGGAACTATGAGTCCGTTAAACCTCTTTTCTTTATAAATAGATGACCCAGTCTCAGGTATGTCTTTCTTAGCAGCATGAAAATGGACTAATACACTGCATGCTCAGTATACTCAGGTACTCAGGAATCTAGGTTTCTCCTTCAGACCCCTGAGAAGAAAAGGGTTATCTATCTCCAAGTGTGATCATGACAAGTGTCACTACTGTGTGCAGTTGAGCCACCTTAGCCTCTAAGGAAAGCAGAACCTGAGAGCCTACTTAATTCAGAGTGGGTGTGGCTTGGAATGTAGAAAGAAAGATTTCCACATTTGTGGCCTTGGTGACTGAAAGGAAGGCAATGCTGTGGACAGAGATTAGGAAGACAGGAGAGAGGTTGATGCTGAGCAACTCCAAGAAGTTTTTCCTTATACATGTTGGGTTTAAAGTTCAGAGAGGACATCCTGAAGGTTATTCCAGGCAGAAAGTTGGAGCTCAGAAGAGACATCAGAGCTGAAGATAAAAAATTTGAGAGCCACCGCCACAGTTAACTCAAGATAATAAAGAAAAGGTGTCCAAAAGTCTGAGGAAACACCTCTTAAAAGGCTGACTTTTCAGGATTTTAGGTAGAAAAAGAGTCCCAGCCTGGGATTAAGGCAGTTTCTTGAGAAGTAGAGGTACAAAGTTTCTTGTTCCAAAAGAAGAGTGTCTTTCAAAAGAAAAAGGAGGATGAATTGGGTCAAATACCAGAGAGGTGGACAGGAATAGGGACTAGAGATTTGTTAATCAGGAGCTCATTGTTTCTAAAGGGAGCATTTTTAGTAAAGAAAAAGGAGGAATAAAATTGAGTATAATATATTAAATGTAAGTATAATTTATAAAGGAGAAAATGGAGATGCAATATTCGAAAAAAGGAACTATAAACCAGCTCTTTGAGGTATTTGTCAGTGAGGAAAACAGTGGGGTTCTAGTTCTTGATAGCAACAGCATGAAAGGGAACTTTTTAAACCAAAATATTATGAATTTTTCAAAATGAAATAATGAGAGAATAATACAAAGAACTCTTATCTGTCCATAATACAAATTTAGTAGTTATTAAAATTTTGTCCCATTACTTAATCCATTAATCTCATTTCATCTTGTCCTTTTTCTTTGTTTATTTTTGGCTAACATTTTTAAAGACAAATCCTAAATATCATGCATCAGTATGCATTTCCAAACAAAAATTTCTTGATAATCACAATGTTATTGTCATACCAAATAAACTTATAATAATTCCTTGATGTCATCTAAAAACCAACTCTTTTCTACATCAATAATATCTGTTTAGAGTTGATTTATTCAATTCAGAGTCCAAACAAGCTCCATATAGTAGAGTTGGTAATTAATATCTGTCTATTTGAATTTATAACAATTTCCACTTAATATTTTCTCCAGCTTCTGTGGATACTAGGGCAGTTGTTTTGTAGCTATCTGGATATATCTGACTGCTTCCTTGTGGTGTCATTTAACTTTTTTCTCTATCCTCAGTGTTTCTGTAAATGGAAGTTGGCCTCATAGCAGGGGTTGGCATGCTGTAGCCTGCTTACCAAATATGGCTCCCTTACATTTTTATAAATTAAATGTTACTGGAACACTGTCACATATGTTGCGGTCATAGAAAGGGGTTCCCTGCCCCCCAAGTTATA
Source organism: Sapajus apella (assembly GCF_009761245.1). Classification (NCBI taxonomy): domain Eukaryota; kingdom Metazoa; phylum Chordata; class Mammalia; order Primates; family Cebidae; genus Sapajus; species Sapajus apella. Next base: position 5,177,105 of record NW_022437045.1, on the reverse strand, counting down.
ATTACATTCACTTATGTCTTCTTCTAGTAATTTTTACTCTTACATACTAGGGGTCCATTTGGAATTTCTCTTCACATACAGTATGCAATAAAGAATGGCTTTTATATTTTTCCAAATGACTATTCGGTTGTCTCAACACTATTTATTCAAAAGTCAGTGTTTCTCAAGTGATTTGAGATGTATCCTTAATTACATACTAAATTTCTCTATAGTCTTGTCTTTTTCTAACATGTTAAATGTCTACTAAGTTTTGTTTATCTGTTTATGGATCAATGTCATGTAGCTTTGTTTACATAGGTGCACATTGTTTTAATTCTGGCCATGCTATCCCACCAAACTTTACCCTTAGATTTTTCAGAGTTTTACCATGGATTCTTCTTTGTTTCTTTTACGATGTAACTTTTAGAATTAACTTGTTTAATTCTATAGGAAATTTGTTGGTAATTTTATTAAAATTGTGTTAAATATAAATTGAATTAGGAAGTTCTGACATCTTTAGCACGTTGAGTCTTCCCATCTAAGACCAAGGTGTGCCTTTTCATTTGGTAAATATTCTTTGTGCCTTTCAGAATTATTTTCAAGTATCCTTATATATATTTTGCATAAATTTTTACAATTATGCCTGTTGGATGCCATGTACAGGGTTAAAAAATGATTATGCCTAGCTACTTAATATAGATATATATAAGTATATGAAAATATATATTATATAAATATATAGCTATAATATATAAATATATTTTTAAATACATTATATAATATATACATATATTATTTGTATTTATATATGTATTTGTATGTGTACCTGTAAATACACATATATGCATACATATACATATATACATTATATATATGTTTATGAACATATAAATACATATATAAATATAGTAGGAAGCCAGTAGGGTTTGCTAGTATACAATCATATTGTCGGCAAATAGAGATTGTTATACCTTTTCCTTTCTATCCCTAAGTGTCTAAAATATATTTTTCTTATCTAGTGGCACTGGATGACACCTGTAATGTCTTCTAAAAATAGTATCAGTCATGAGTACCATTTCCTTATTTCTGTATATTCATTCGTGTTACAAAGTTTATAGGAATTTTTGAATTATTAAGTACTTTTAATAGGAATGAAGATTATTGTCATTTTTGCATCAAAATTCATAAGAAAGTTTGGTGTCAAATTTGTGCTTTGTGTAGTTTCGTCATGCTTTTTTTTTTTTTAAATCAGTGTTAAACATTCATTACAAAAACAGTTTGGAAGTTTTTCTTTTTTTTTTTTTTTTTCTGTCCTGGAAGGTGCAAGTAGCATGGGGATTATTTGATCTTTAAAATGTAAAATATTGGTAAAATTCCCCCTTTGAAACCACCTGGATATGGTGAGTTCTTACAGGTGAGCTCTCTGGAAACTTTATTTCTTCTATAGTAATTAGTCTCCTTAGACTTTCTATCCCTTCTGGAGTCAGATTTTGTATATCGAATCTTCTGTTAAAGTGATTCATTTCTTCTGGGTATTGTAACTTGTCACATTGAATTGGTCAAACTATTTCTAATGATGTTTAAAACATTCTCTCTGGTTTGATGGTTACTTTGACCTTATAATTTATTTTGTATATGTACCTTCTTTTAGAAACGTAGGTCAGCTAGTGGTTCCTCTATTTTGTTGGTTCTTTTCTTCAAAGAATTAGCTTAAGTTTATTTTACTAGTTCTATCACATTTCTGCTTTCTAACTCATTAAGTTATGCCTTTAGCTTTATTTTTTTTCCCATTTACTTATTTTATTGCATTTTAGGTTTTGGGGTACATGTGAAGAACATGCAAGATTGTTGCAAAGGTACACACGTGGCAGTGTGATTTGCTGCCTTCCTCCCCATCACCTACATCTGGCATCTCTCCCCTTGCTATCTCTCCCCTACTCCCCACCCCCCACCGTCCCTCCCCTGTTTCCCCCCAACTGACCCCAGTGCGTAGTGCTCCCCTCCCTGTGTCCATGTGTTCTCATTGTTCAACACCCGCCTTTGAGTGAGAACATAAATACTTCATTCTGCTGACAGTTAATGTTTTAGTTTATCTTCTAGCTTTTTGAGTTGATACTTAATTCATTTATTTTTATTTCATAATGTGGGTAACTAATGCTCAGAATTTTCTCAAAGGACTGTTTTAGCTGAGCCCCATATATTCTAATATATCTTATTCTCACTACCATTATTGCCTAAAAATTCAGCAATTTCATGTTTTATTTTGTCTCTCATTCAAGAGTTGTTTAATAGACCATTTAATTTCCAGGTTGGATGGGCACTTTTTTGGTTTTATTGTTTATAAATACTTTTTTATAAATACTTTTGGCCTTAGGATCAGAGACTACTGCTTGCATGCCAATTATTTTTGGAACTTATTGAATTTTTTTGTAGTCTAACATAATTTCAGCTTTTAAAAATGTTCCACGTACACTTGAAATGAAGGTTTATTTACCCTTAGTAAGATAGAAGGTAAAATATTAGCTATGCCTATTCTATTTATCTTCTAATTTTTGTTTAATGAAAACTAATGATCTGTTATCTGCTGAATATGTATTTATATTTGCTTTGTCTTTATTATGCCTTTTGGCTTTTGTGTTTAAAAGCTATTGATTTATTTAATATTTTGGGAAGACTGAATTTTACCCTGTCTAATATCAAGAGCATGACCCATGGTTCCTTTTTATTTTCACTTAATATATCTTTCTTCAATCTTTATTTTAAACACAAGAAGAGCTTTGCTTTAGGTCTCTATTTTACATATTCTACAATTAGATTTTACTTATTAGCCAATCTGAGAATGCTTTTAATAGATAAGTTATGCAAATACATATTTATTGATACCAGCACTGTGTTTAACTCAAGATCTGTTATATTATTTTATATTTTCTGTATATTAAATGGTCTTTTTTTGCTATTGATTCATTGAATTTCGTTTACTTTCAGGTATTTTGTATTTTTGTTCTGGTTGTTAGATTTATGCATACTTAGTCAACTCTTCCTTTATAAAGCATTCATTTTCTACTATGGGCAGTAGCAAAATTAGCTAGTAACTTAACAATTCCTGACCACCCTCCAATTCTAGTCACTAGTAATAACATAGTATTAACCTTTGTAATATTAAGCTTCTATTACTTGGTTTGTTAGAATCAAATGCTATCAATTTACTTCCAGCACATACCTATGAGGTAATTGTAAGCTAATAATAACTCCCTGACTATTCTTTTCTCTCTTTTTTTTGAGATGGACTTTTGCTCATGTTGCACGAGCTAGAGTGCAGTGGTGTGATCTCTGCTCACGACAGCCTTCGTCTCCTGGGTTCAAGCAATTCTCCTGCCTCAGCCTCCCAAGTAGCTGGGATTACAGGTGCCCGCCACCACGCCCAGCTGATTTTTGTATTTTTAGTAGAGACGAGGTTTCACCATGTTGGCCAGGACGGTCACAAACTCATGACCTCAAATGATCCACCTACCTTGGCCTCCCAAAGTGTAGGATTACAGGCATGAGCCACCGCGCCCGGCCTCTCATCTTATTTTTATTGCTTATATTTTTATGCATTGTTAGAATTTATAATACTTCTATCCTCATTTCTTTAGCCCCAACCCCATTTTTTGATATTAACTCTGTTATTAAATATATTTAATGTCCACTTTCAGACACTATATGCTGACGATTCTCTAATATTTTTTGGTTGTCTGGAGCTTTTTTTTTTTTTTTTCAGGAAAAGCTCATGATAACTCTTTTTTTCTTTGGTTTAAAAATGTTTATAATTATTTTTCTCTGACCTTTATACTGAGAAGTTTGGCTGCATACAAAATCTCTGGCTTACATTTTTTCTCAAGTATTTTAAAGTGATTACTTCATTGTTTTGTAGTATAAAATATTGCTCTCAAGATGCTGGATGGCAATCTGATTTTCTTTCCCTCATTAGTGATTTGGACTTTTTGTCTGAATGTTCAATTTTTTAACATAAACTTAAATTGCAATACTTTTATTAAGATATGTCTCTGACCATTTTAGGTCAGTTTTCTTAGGTACATAGAGTGTCTTTTGAACATGTAGACTGAACTCAGACTTCTTGACTCTCTTGATTAATAGTTTTAAATACTTGTTTTGCTGCATTCCTTTGTTTTCTTCTTTATGGGCTTGTTTATACATACAAAGGATACCCTTCATCTGTCTTCTGTATGACTTTCTCTTAAATCCTTTTATTCTTTTGTTTTACTTTTTATCTTTCCATCCTTTATTTCTGTCACTTTATTTCATGGAGTCTATCTGCTCTATGTCCTGTATAATTTGTTCTGAATTTTTTTTTTTAGAAAGTCAGTTCTATGGTGGGGGTGGGAGAAAAAAATTTAGTTCTAAAGTGTTGTCATTTCTCGTTTTATTTTTTTCTGTTGCCTGACCTTATCATTTCTGAGTTTTCTATTTCTGAAATGTACAACTCTTTCAAAGCATTGACTGTTCTTTTCAGTCTTTCTTTTTTTTTTTTTTTTTTTTTTTTGAGATGAGCCTCGCTTGTTTCCCACGTTGGAGTGCAATGGCATGATCTAGGTTCACTGCAACCTTCACCTTCAGGTTCAAGCAATTCTCCTGCCTCAGCCTCCAGAGTAGCTGGGACTACAGGTGCACACTGCCATACCTGGCTAATTTTTTTTTTTTGTATATTTAGTAGAAACAGGGTTTCACCATGTTGACCAGGCTGGTAGCAAACTCCTGAGCTCAGGCAATCTGTCTGCCTTGGCCTCCCAAAGGGCTAGCATTAAGGGCGTGAGTCACTGTGCTTGGCCTTCTTCAGTCTTTTTAATTCATTCTGAAATAATTGGGCTACAGTTTCATCTGCTTTGTAGACAGAAGTGCCATGAAGAGCTGAACTGTCAAACCAGACCCACATGAATCATAGATCTTAACCAAATTTTTACCCACAACTAGCAAAGGATACAAGCTAAAACTGGGTACAAACAAATACAGCATCATCCTTCACTGGAAAGACTCTGAACTATCACATGGAACTTCAAAAGGTTCTCTTCCTTTGCTGCACTGTGTTTTAATTTTTGGAGTGATAGATGTTTGCTTACTATGCATCTGACAAGAATTTGCTTAGAGGAAGTCATGTTAGGTTTGATGCTACTCAACTTTGTATGTTGTTAGTCATGAGAGTGAAAGCCTGTGAAATTACGTCTTCTTCTCCTAGCAGCTGCATCCCATAAAATAAAAAATTCCAGAGTTTTTTTTTAAACCATGAACAATTTAGTCAGACTGGATATATCATGTTTAAAACATTTTAGATAAGAACTTCCTTCGTTATTTTTTAAATATGCAATCCCATCAAATGTCTACAAGAAGGGCTAGTTAATCAATATACCAAAGATAAATCTATTTATATTAATAACAAATACAAAACATAATTATACATATATAATTTTATGAAATATAATTTATAATTATATATATTTTATAGTAGCAGTAAAAACTTTCAGGTATTTTGGGATGAATTTAATAAAGAAATAACAGGAGCTCTGTAGAAACAAGTATAAACTTCTATTGGAAGACAGTAAGGTCAAAAGACATTAAAAAGAAAGCTATACCAAGTTTATGGTTAGGAAGATTCATTATTGAAAATATATCAATTCTTGACAAATTGGTATATAAATTCAGTGCATGTCCAATCAAAATATTTAGCTCATTTAAAACGTATATGGAAGAGGTTAAGTACTAAAGATAGTCAAATGCTCTTGAAGATGAAAATTAAAGCCGAAAGACGTGGTAAAAAACTGTAATTCAGCTCTAAAGTCATAAAGCTATAAGAATTAATACAGTATGGCATTGGTAATGAAATAAGTACATTGACTAAAGATATAGAAAATACAGTTTAGAAACCAACCTCTACATTTACGAAAAACTGACCTGTATCAGAATGAGCATTGAGACTACAAGAGAACACAGGAACTAGTAAGGTAATGATGCTGAAACAATTTATATCCACAGAAAAAAAAAATCCTCATCCTTCTTTATTCTATGTAAAAGCAATAATTCCAGATGAATGTAGGACTTAATTGAGAGCCAAAACTAAAACTTTTATAGGAAAATGTAGAAAAATATCTTTCTCTGGGTTGGGAATTAGGTCTTACATTTTGGTTAGCACCAAAAGTACTAACCATAAAAGAAATATCAATTAAGTCAACATCTTTAAAATCAACAACTTTAATTAAAAAAACAGGTTGTTGGAGAAATACTAATTTTTATTATGCTTTATAAGATATACAGTTTATATTATCAAACTTCTTTTGTAAAAATCAAATATTACACTGAGAATACGGTAAGAAAAAAGAAAACCACCTCAATCACTCATAATGGCATTCCCTTTACCCACCATCAACTAAGTCAGGAACCTGCATCACTTTTAAGTTTTCTGAAATGTGGACTAAATATACTTGTGGAGGGCCCTCACTGATGCATTTAGAAACGGTATGTTCTGGAAAATGGATTTGAAATGTTTTAGTGAGAGTCATGGGCCCAATCCTTGAAATAGAGGTTGGTGGAGTTTTCCGTGGTATGTAATTACAACACAATGAGACTCAAAAGCATTTCAATAAAGTGTGGGTGGAAGGCAAGATACTGCTTCAAGGGCTTCATTAGCTTTTGGCAGACTGGAGCTCTCCAAGCTGTGGGAAGGGACCCTGTTTACCTTGGTTCGGAATCAATTTTAACCATCATGGACGGCTAGGAGTCCAGAGTGCAGCATTAAGTCCTCGGGAATACACCGGGTGGGGAAAGAAAAGAGAACAATGTTTTCTAAAAGCCCCGAAATGGGCTCACTGTGTTTACCAGTTGTTTCCAGGATAATGTATTGCAGTACCAATTGCTGATGAGATGGTAGGATTATACTTCAGTCCCTACTTGATGTTTATTTCTTAAAGAAGCTTCTGATAAATTAGAGCAATAGCATCAGCTTAGTTTAGTGTTGTTCCATTGGACTAAGGATATCAGTTCTATCTGTACAGGGGCGCCTAGAGCCTGAGAAATATTAAATAAAGAGAGGAAGGGCGAGAGAGCAAGCATGCAAAAGAGAGAGATAAAAACAAATAAAAACCCAAAAACCACGACATTCCCCTTTATAGTAAGAATGACGAGGAAAACATATCTAACCTTATAAGATGTCAAAATAATCTCTTACTTCTTTCTTGAAAATTCAAGTACAAATGCCTTAAAAGATAAAATATCCTCTGGATGGAATAGAAAGGGTCCATCAGGCCTCTGTAATCACATGAATGATATTGTACTTTGCTTTTAATGAAGCTCGGTGAATTTTTTGTTTCAGTTTCTACTAAGCATTTATGGGCTATTACCCTTCCCTTCCGTATATTTCATTGCATTTTAGGAAGCCTTAGAGGCATTCCTTCTAGAAAATTAAGGTAAGTATTAAGTGGTGATAATTTGGTAATATGTATCATGCATGTGGTTCATAATGTGTTACCCTGCACATTTTCTCAATCATCCCTAGAACGGCTTTTTGAGGACACGAAGATCGACCTTACAAAGTACATGTTTCTGCTGAAGAAATGAGGTTTATAGTGGTTGAGTTTAGCTGCTTATGATCACAAGGCTAGAGAGTGTCGGGAATCAAGACTCTTCACCCTAATTCCAGTGCTTTCTCACTCCACCAGTAATAATTAATGTTGATAAATAATATCAACACTTTCCTAGGGATATTAGTCAGGGTCCTCTAGAGGGACAGGACTAATAGGAGAGATGTATAGGTAAAAGGGAGTTTATTAGAGAGGACTGACTCACATGATCACAAGGTGAAGTCCCACAATAGGCTGTCTGAAAGCTGAGGAGCAAGAAAGCCAGCTTAGTCTCAAAATCTCAAAAATAGAGAAGCCAACAGTGCAGCCTTCAGTCTGTGGCCAAAGGCCCAAGAGCCCCTGGCAAACCACTAGTGTAGCTCCAAGAGTCCAAAAGCTGAAGAACCTTGAGTCCAATGTTTGAGGGCAGGAAGCATCCAGCATGGGAGAAAAATGGAGGCTGAAGACTTAGCCAGTCTAGTCCTTCCACATTACTCGGACTGCTGTTATCCTGGCAGCACTGGCATGATAATTAGATGGTGCCCATCTAGACTGAGGATAGGTCTCCATCTTCCAGTCCACTGACTCAAATGTTAATCTTCTTTCGCAACACCCTCACACACTCACTCAAGAACAATAGTTTGTATTATTCAATCCAAACAAGTTGACACTCAATATTAACCATCACAAGTCCACCCCTTGTCAACATGAACCCATACATATCTCCTGAAATCATACATAATCTCCAAATAAAGACAATAATAAGGTCATAATTACACTGAATATAATACAACTATCATTCATACAACTGGAAATGCACCAATCCCCAACCCAAATGCTATTACATAAAGTTAATGACACTTAAATGCTGATATGAAGTCAATAAATCTTATGTCACATGATAAAGGAAAAAGAAAGACAGTAAAATGAAGACATTTTCTTGGTACAAGTGAATACATGTGCAAACATGTTCTTAGAACGAAATACTCCTGACAATTAGGGTAACCTGGTTTCTGCAACTGGTCACATGGTCGTAGCTGATATTGATGATTACCTTCTTCTACGGCCTATTCTGTTTTCCCTTTGCCTTTAGCAAGCACCTCACCAGGTCATGGTTTTTTTACCTGGTGGAGTGACCCAAACCTTCATCACTGAAGGGTCTGGGCCATTTGTAGTCCTGCCTGGATTGGGTTGTTGTAGTTTCTTATTGACCTTAATCACAGGGCATGGCAATACTAAGAGATGCCCTGAGGAATCTCCTGTATTCCACACATATTCTTCCTTACCTTGATTGTGGAGTAATAGACTGATTTCATCTTAATAGGCTGAGTCAGTCACCTCAGCCAACATTGTAACTCCCTTCTTAGCCTGTTAACTTAGAGGTACGAGGAGCCCCAAATGGCAATATTAACTTCCAGTTTAATGAAATCACTGTTGTGTCTCCTGGTGGCAGCATTCGTCCCCCTGGAACTAAGACCTCTAAGCCAGCAGAAGGTAATGACATGGAACAAGAAGCAAAAATTTTACTAGTGGGTCACTAGGGGTGATGGTGAGTGGTGCCACTTCCATTTCCACCCTTTGATTCCTGGACCCATGAATCCTGGCTATGGGAGAAACAGTATTGTATACTGGACACTGATTCAGAGCATACACAGCCTTCTGAAAAACTTTGCCCCAGCCCTGCAAAGTATTGTAACCTAGTTGGCATTGTAATTGTGACTTCAAAAGGCCATTCCATCATTCTATCAATCCAGCTGCTTCAGGATGACGGGGAACATGGTAAGACCAGTGAATTCCATGAGCATGAGCCCACTGACACACTTCTTTATCCATAAAGTGCGTGCCTTGTTCAGAGGCAATGCTATGTGGAATACCATGACAGTGGATAAGGCATTCCATAAGTCCATGGATGGTAGTCTTGGCAGAAGCATTGTATGCAGGATAGGCAAACCCATATCCAGAGTAAGTGTCTGTTCCAGTGAGGACAAACTGCTGTCCTTTCGATGATAGAAGTCCAAAATAACCTGCTACCAAGTAGCTGGCTGATCACCCCAAGGAATGGTGACATATCAAGGCCTCAGTGTTTGTCTCTGCTGCTGGCAAATTGGGCATCCAGTGGTGGCTGTAGCCGGGTCAGCCTTGGTACGTGGAAGTCCATGTTGCTGAGCCCATGCATAACCTCCATCCCTGCCTCCATGGCCACTTTGTTCACGGGCCCATTGGACGATGACAGGGATGGCTGGGGAAAGAGGCTGAGTGGTGTCCACAGAGCAAGTCATCCTATGCACTTCATTATCAAAATCCTTCTTTGCTAAGGTCACCCTTTGGTGAGCACTCACATGAGATACAAATATTTTCAGAGTTTTTGACCACTCAGAGAGGTCCATCCATCCACGTACCTCTTCCCCAAATTTCCTTGTCATCAATTTTCCAATCATCCTTCTTTCAATTCCCTGATCATCCAGCCAAACCATTGGCTACATCCCATGAATCAGTATATAATCACACATCTGGCCATTTCTCTTTCCAAGCAAAGTGTACAACCAGGTGCACTGCTTGAAGTTCTGCCCACTGGGAATATTTCCCTTCACTGCTGTCCTTCAGAGATGTCCTAGAAAGCGGCTGTAGTGCTGCAGCTGTCCACTGTTGGGTGGTGCCTGCATGTCATGCAGAGCCATCTGTAAACCAGGAACTTGTCTTATCTTCCTCTGTCAACTGATCATAGGGAACTCCCCATGAGGCTGTCAGTGCAGGCTGGGAGAGAGAAGGCAGAGTGGCAAGAGTGGGGACCATGGGCATTTGAGCCACCTCCTCATGTAACTTACTTGTTCCCTCAGGACCTGCTTGAGCCTGATCATGTATATCCTCAGACAAAGGTGAAAAGCCTGATGGCAGTACAGGTCGGGGAGGGAATATTGCCACCACTGGGGGTGGGGAGGCTGTTTCCTCTGGCAAAAAAATCTCATCAGAATTTAGAAGCTCAGTGCCCCCAGCCTCATCAGGGTCCTCCCAAACATCCCCATTCCAAGTTCAGGGTCCCATTCTTTCTCAATCAATGTCCTCACTTTAACAATAAACACCTGGTGAGGCTGTGCATACACCTTTCGTTGCAGGTCAGCCACTCACATGATAAGAGCTTGTGTCTGATTTTCCACAATTTCAGCTCTTTCTCTACAGGAGAATAAACTAAACTCCTTGCCTCTAATGAGCAGTGAATCAGGAATATCAAACACATTTATTTTGCACAAGTCTCTACACAGTTCACAGTAAGGACTATTAGTGTTCTCCACACTGTTAGAATTAGAGTCCCTAGCATTTTGGGGTCTAATCATATTAAGCAGCCAATTCCAGAAACCCCAAAACCATCTAAAGAAATCCATTCTTAAAATTCTGTTCTTGTAGAAACACTCCTGATACCAAAATCTGTGCTAGTTAGGATTATCTAGAGGGACAGGACTAATAGAAGAAATGTATATATTAAAGGGAGTCTATTAAGGAGTATTGACTCACAAGATCACAAAGTGAAGTCCCACAATAGGATGTCTGCAAGCTGAGGAGCAAGGAAGCCAATCTGAGTCCCAAAATCTCAATAGGAGGGAAGCCAACAGTGCAACCTTCAGTTTGTGGCTGACAGCCAGAGAGCCCCTGGCAAATCAATGGTGTAGGTCTAAGAGTTCAAAAGCTGAAGAACTTGGAGTTTGATATTCGAGGGCAGGAAGCATCCAGCATGGAAGATAGATGGAGGCCAGAAGATTTCCATGTTCCTCTGCCTGCTTTCATCCTAGCCATGCTGGCAGCTGATTAGATGGTACCCACCCAGATTGAGGATGGGTCTCCATCTTCCAGTCCACTGACTCAAATGTTAATCTCCTTTGGGAACACCCTCACAGACACGCTCAGGAACAATACTTTGCATCCTTCAATCCAATCAAGTTGACACTCAGTATTAACCATCACCCTAGACTTTAGGGATATAGGGAAAAACATGACTCGGTGCTGTTTTCTGAGAGTGCATAATCTATTGGGAGAAAGGAAAACAGTTACATAAACATATAAGGCTTATATCAATATGAATTTGATAGCTGCCAAGTGAGAGAGGTAGAGGTGATAAGTGCTGTCTGTGAGTACATATTAATCCAGTCTTAATCTTGAAAGAAGTAGCAGTGTGGAATGGCACATGGAGAAGCAGAAGGGATAATTACCGTGAGCAGATGGATGGCTCACTACAAGGGCATTGGAAGAAGATGCAAGAGCAGTGGAATCTTCAATTGATGAAACTGGTACCAACCTGCAAAGTCTTAGTCCCAGGAGTGGTACTTGGCCATGCACTTGGCCATTGTAAAGACTTTGGAACCTGTGGAATAAAAAGCTGTAGAAATTTTTAAAGCCTCAGTGTAGGAACAAAGTGAGAACCAACCAGGGCATGGTACTCCACACTGTGTTCAGATGCACTGATGTTAGGGGAGTCCCAGAGAGGCCTCTTAGAGGGTTGAGCAGCATAGGATCAGGCATAGCAGACTAGAGACAGGAGGCTCTGCAGCCAGACTGCAGGTCTGCCACCAACTATGGTGTGCTTTTGCGTCGTCACATGAATTTCTCTGGGCCTCAATTTTTTTTTCTGTTATAATGGCACCTTTCTCATGGAGCTGTATAAGGATTCAGTGATTAGATATCTAGTAACAAGACCATGATTGTTAGCACCAAGTAAGAACTCAATAAATGTAGGCTTTCATTGGCACTATATTACTATTGTTAGTGTTGGTAGTAGAGCTGAATCGCCTAACCTGTGAGGTTGGTGCTGAGATGAAGAAAAGAATAACAGGATTTTAAGAAGTTTGGTCACCAGAAGTGGAGCTAAGTAATTTAAAAAAAGTAGTAAACAATTTACCTTCTTGTGGAAGTTAGTAAGTCTACAAAATGTTAATTCTGTGTTGGAATGATCATTTGGGAGACTCTTATTGTCCTATTTGCACTTAAGTCACTAAATCATTATTTTATAACTGGAATAACATCTGAGACCTAGGCCAAAACTTTTCAAGTTGTGCTCTGTGGGAATTTTCATGGAAGCAGCTGAGTTGTTGCCTTGAAGGAAGGCAGAGGGAATGGGACTTGGGACACCCTTCCAGCTCTTCCAGAGCAGAGGATGTTGGTTCAGTTTTATAATTGGAGCATCACATGTAATTTCATTTATGAAGAGGACCCCACTTCTAAATGTAGGTTGACAGTCAGTGATTTGATCCAGTGTCTCTGTTTGCATAGGAGGAAATGGAATTCCAGAAAGTTAGGTGATTTGTCCAAGGTTGCAGACCATTTATTAACAGAGTGGGATCAGGACCAAAAGTTTACTCCTTGCTGGTCCAGTGCCTGTTACTAGTTACATAATGAATGCTACCTATTGCTACACAGTGCTAAATCATTGCACTTTTCAGATTTTAGCATAATTAAAAGAAAAAATTTAAAGTGCACTTCCAAATCAGTACTTACATGCAGCAGCTTCAAGAAACAAACTAGTATTGAACTTGGTGGTTACATAGTCACTGAATTTTCATTGAGTGAGATTAGAAGAGATTAAGAAACATAAAATGAAGTTAGGAAGGAGAAATTACATGGTGAACTCAAGGCAAAGATTGTCTATAATAAAAAAAGACAAAATAAGAAAGAAGGAAACAAAAGAACTGCAAAAAGAGTTGTAATCTTAAAAGAAAGATGTATGTAATAAAACAGGATTGATTGTTTTGAATGTGGGCTGAGAAGTCCTGCCATCTTCCATTGACTCTGCTTACAGGCCTCGTTTGTGACCTGGCTTTCATAGATAGCATTACTCTTCTGACAGCTGCAGCTCCAAATTCAGCATGAAAAGGCTGGCGATGCTAAGAGGAAGGCCGTGTTTAGGCCACTTTTAATTCTACTTTTTCAGTGCAAGTTTCTAGCATTGTTTGGCACAATGCCTTGCATTTGTTGGTCTTCCTTACTGGATTTCAAAACTAGAACAGTTTTTCCTAGCCTTGGAAGCAACCATGAAAATAACCACCTCTTACTTACCCTCATGAAGAACACTTTAAACATTTCTCTTTTAAAAATGGAATCTGGAATATCTCCAAGCATCTTGTCACCCAGGCCTTTGTTTAAATGTCACCCCCTCAACCACAAGGAAACTAAAATCGCCTCCTGTTTAACTTTCTAGTAGAATACACTACAATTGGAGGTTATCTTGTCCATGTATTTACTTGTTTCTTATTTGCCTCTGCTTGACTGTAAGCTCATGGAAAGTAAGGGACCTTCACTAGTTAGCAGAGTGCTGAGGACCTAGGAAGAACTTGATCAATTCTAACTGAGTGAGTGACTGGAAGTCCCGTGAGAAGTCAACATGAAAATTCCTAGGTCATTAGTTTCGTTATTGGAATTCCAACCCTCTATACTGGAAAAGGTCATTGAGAGAATAGTGAGTGTTAAGGTTTTTTTATACAAGGAAGAGGGAAAGAAAGGCATTGTCTTCTCTTCAGGCATTTCAATGGCCATGGTGGAGCCTAAACATTGTACGGTGCATTTTGTTTTGGTTTTGTGTGCCTGAGAGCTTTGCCAGTGGAAAGGCCAGGTTAAGAAATGTGAATTTTCTTTTCATCCTGCTATGGAGACTTAAGGAAATTTCCCTGAGAGTTCCTTGAGGGCAGAGAAAAATACAAATCCATGAATACTTGAAAGCCCTGATTTGGCCACTAAGCAGTACACTATAGAGTTATAAAAATTTAAAGAAAAGAATAAGAGAAACACAAAGCTAGGTCACTCCTCTCTGAAAGCTGCTCTGATGTCTCTTGGCTGGGGATGGGGGGATAGTAAGACCTCTTCCTGTGGCCTGCAGCCTCTGTGTGCTCTCGGCTCTCCGACCTCACCCAGGGCCACTGTGCCTGGAGTCACAGGGTTCCAGGATGCCAACTTTCTTTCAGCTTCTCCAACTTCGCAACAAGTTTTTTTTTTTTTTTTGCTTCCAAGACCCACACACATGTCTCTTTTCTTGGCACACTCTTCCCTACTGTTTTCCTGGCTAATTGCTAGTTATTTAGTTTGAGATTAAATGTCACTCCCCCACAGAGAGCTCCTTGGACACCCCCTCCCCCTCATCTAAGTTACACCCCTTGTACTCTCTCGTAAACTTCATTCTTTTTCTTCTTGGCATCTATCAAATTAACAACTTTGTTTTGTTTTATCATTGTGTGTATGTGTGTGTTTAATGTCTGCCTCCTGACTAAACTGCACCTTACAGGAAGGCAAAACTGTGTCTATGTTGCCCATCGTTAAACCCTCGGCACGTAGTGCCTGGAACATAGGTGATTCTGACTCAATCTTTACCGTGTAAAAAGATGAGTGAATCTTTATTTTGTTCATGCCTAACACAGAGTCTACCACATACAATGGACTAAAACATAGTATTCAACTAAAACTGAGTTGATGAGCAAATGAAGTATTGTATTTTTTACAGAAAAGCAATGGTCGGTGTATCAAAAATAGAAATCTTGCTCTCATATATATAACATAGAACTCTCTTTCTTCATTCATTTGCCTTCATTTTAGCTAACAGAATCTGCTCATCTAAGTAGAGTGGAGAAGAACTTTCTAATTGCTGTGTCTGTGTAATTCCAAAACATTTAAACAAAAAGTGAATAACTTAGGTATTCTTCCTTATGGTGCATACTTGACGTGGGCATTTTAAAAGACTGATCGAATCTCCTTTCGGCCGGATATTTGAGTAGGCACAACCATTAGAGAATTTTCCTCTAGGGACTTACTTTAGCCTTAAACTATATAAACTGAACAAGCAAACTCAAGTGGATCATTATCTATAGAAGTGTAGAATTCGATCTCTCTTTGGCAAACCATTCAAACCCAGAAGTGTGTTTTATACATCCTGAAAGAAGCATCTGTAATAACCAACTCTAACCTCCTTTCTTACCACTTTAGCACCCAAAAGTATATGAAAAGAGGACATGTTAAGGCTTGTTCTATTTATTAGAAAATATATAAAAGAAAATGTATAAAGAGTTCTTGGCTTAAGAACTCTTTTTGACTATCACTTCCTGATGTGAAAAAAGTAACTAGCAAGGGGTTCCATGGAGTCTTACTCCTGTGTGACAGGCAGCTTAAGAAAGACAATTGGTCATAATATGACTACATGTTTCAAGCTAAAATCCAGACACATCTTTTCGATGGGTGAATCTAACACTTCCTCTGTCATTTCCATGATAACCATTTGTACCAGCATCGACGGAGAGGGTCTAAATTCTTCTGGGTGAGTAAAGGGTATATCAATTATCTGTCCTCTGTCACCAGGATTTGGAGGCAGGCTCACAATGACTCTTGAAAAGCTGAGGTCCACCTGTGGAGGCTGCAAAAAAGAGGGAGGAAGAAAGAATGAAGTTCCTCCTGGCTTTGTGCCAGCGATGTGATTAGAGGACCCGGGGAGGGCCTTTGTCCTGCAAAGGGTTGGAAGTGGAAATAGATGTGTGTGGATGACCTGATAATGTGTAACAGCTTCTTCCACCCCGGGGTAGTCAGGGATTTAATGCCTCAACAAGGCAGGTCTCTCAAGGAGAATGACTTTTCTCTCTCAATCTGAAAATACTCCGATGACACTCCCTGAGAGAAATACTCCTTACTCTGTTCTTTGTTTTTGATAGGTATGGGCTTCCTTACACAAAAAGAATCTTTTTCGCTTTTGTCCCCCCATTTCACTGGAAGTCTGTCCACTGGGCACCACTGTTGGTCGGCTTCCTTTCATAGATTCCTTTATGATTCAAATTTTAAAAAGACAAAAATAGCAATTAAGTGAAATATGGATTTAAGCTAGGAAAAGCAGAGAACTGAAACCTTTTTCCTGCAATCATACCTCCCAGCATCTTCAGCAAGGTCTGCTTGATGGGGAACAGGCCTCTGAAAACTTTACATTTCTAAACTGCTGCTAAATTACTTCATGCATTTATTCCTCAGGCCCTCAGTGAAGACAGCACTGGCTTTTAGTCTCATTATCAAGGTAATGGACCAAAAGTCATATTCACTTGAAATACAATCCTTTTAAATGAATCATGCACCATGGTTTTCATCTCCATTTTTTCAGAATAACTCTAACATAAAGATCCTCTGGCCATATTTTAAAAATTTCTCCTATTTGTTTTAATTTTATTCCATTTTTTCTTTAATTTTCTATCTAAACACTGCCTTCCCTAAGAGGAATGACATTTTTGCTAGTTATCATCATATACTTTTAACCCATTTGCCTTGACACATAGCTCACAACAGTTAAAGGACACTAACATATAAACAGAGTTTTGCCCAAGCAAAAGGTTTGCATGTTGACAGGTGGGCAGAAGGAAGTCTGGACATGAGACAGACATGCTGTCCTTCTGGTGAGATCATCAAGCCCATTCTTGTAACCTTCAGATTGTTTCATTTGTTCAGAGTCATCTGCAGAGAAAAACACCTCAACGTTGGGAGGTCGTTGAAGAGTCAGAAACAAATGAGTCCTGGGGAATTTTTCAAAATAGGCCTTTTGTCTATTGTCAGTCAGCTGTTTAATATTGTGCTTGTTAAAAGGATAAAACAATATTGTGCTTTGATATAAGGTCTTAGTGTTCTTAAACTTTTACATTTCTGTTACTTGGTTTCTCCTCTGCATTAGCAGATGCCACCTCTGGAAACTTTACTACCAGAAGCATCTCAGAGTAGAAGCTCCCTGTCTAGGACTGCAACCTCTGTAGCCTCACTTTTCCCACCTCTTATTACTACTGAACCTACTTGGTCTTCAATACTTACTACATTACTTTCATTCTTTAATCATAAACAGTTTACTAATTTCATTTTCCTCTGGTTTCATCCTAAGCCCTATGAAGATTACCTTCTAGAATTTCTGTGCCCTCAACATTTCTTCATACCTAGAGAGTCAATTTCCAGCTTGAGCCACGTCCACTGTCTACTTTCTTCACTTCCATCCCCAGGCTGCACAATACTGCTGAAAACAAAACAACACACACACACACACACACACACACACACACACACACACACACGCACGCACAGTAGGATCTCAATCTGGTCTGCAAATCCATGCTTCTCTTCCTTGACTTCTTTAGACATTAACATAATTGATGCCTCCTCTTGACCAGGTGACACCTTTCCTCCTCGGTGCTTTTCTACCTCCCCCTGCTCCTCCGTGTGTCTTTTGCAGGCTCATCTTCCTCTTAAGCTGTCTTTTCCCAAGATGGCATCTCTCCTCTCCCGCTGTGCACTCAGGCAGTCTCCCTTGTCAACCCTCAAAGCCACTTCTCCAGACCCCGGTGTTTGTCTGAGGCCCATGTGGATGTCCCACACCATTTCAGACTTCTCTTCCACAGAGGGCCCCTGGTTTTCACTACCACAGCATGTTAAAATACCATGCATTTCCTTTCATACCGCTAATTTCAACTTTGTTTCTTTTTTTTTTTTATTTTGTGTTTTAAAAATTATCTTCCACCAGCATGGATTAAAAAAATTTTTTTTTTTGCATTCATACTGCTAGCACTTTATTGGCTATTTAGTAAATGCGTCTTGGCTGAAGACTTGTCAATCTTTTCCCCACAGGGGTTCAAGCTGGTGACATCTGCCATCCTGTGGGGTCTGAGGGTCAGGGTAGATGGGGAAGAAAGGGTTGTGTTGCCTCAACTCTCCAGCCTCCTCTACTAGGCAAGGAGTCATGCTGTTGCATGGTGAGTGGGACATCCATGCTGGGGCAGAGCTGGCAGCTCCAGAGCCTGGCTATAAGGTACTGTCTTTCATTATTTGAAGGCAAAGGGCACCTGGCAGACGTTGGCACAGGCACAGATGTCTCTGACGTCTGTC
The DNA here is from genome assembly GCF_009761245.1 of Sapajus apella. Lineage (NCBI taxonomy): Eukaryota > Metazoa > Chordata > Mammalia > Primates > Cebidae > Sapajus > Sapajus apella. The sequence goes on along the minus strand of NW_022437045.1, from coordinate 5,158,653 downwards.
AGGTAGCAGTCAAAGTCATTGATGAAGGTGCACTTGAAGTCTGGAGGCTCCAGCAAGCGGCAAATCTTTTCTTCCAGGCAACAGGTGCCCTTGATTTGGGGCCGAAAAGGCATGGGGATCGCCAGGTTCTTGCCTGTCACAATCATCTGCAGCAGGTTAGGGAAGTACGGCCTTGCGAAGAGCCTCTTTGGTTGCTGGTCAGAGGGGACGTTAGCTTCTCCAAGCACAACAGCTGGGGAATTTCAATGATGTCCTGCTCCACCAGGCCCAGCTCTGTCTTCAGGATGTCACGGTTCAGGTGAATGCACTTCTCTGGGTATTCATTCTGCTTTCTCAGGCTTTCATAAGCCAGAAGTTGGTCAATGGTTTTGGCTTCCCTTCTGTTAGGCAGGAGCTAATCTGCTCTAAGTTTGTCAAACAGAAGAGCATTGCCATAGCCTTCCTTCTGTTCCTCTTGGAAGAGTTTGTAGCAGGTGCTCAGGCTGGCCAGGAGCAGCTGGAAGCCCTTTTTGCCCTCACTCTTGTCATCTGTGGGGATGAAGCATGTGAACTCATCCATGTGGCTGGTCATTAGCCAATCTGAGTAGAGCTCCACCAGCGCTGGGACCTGCTGTGCATAGAGGAAGTCTCAGAGGGTCTTACTCATGGCCCGGCCCTCCACGCTGGGGTAAAAGCTGCTGCCATTGAGGACACTGCCCAGGGGTACTCTTTCCCTTGGACCTTGACAGGTGGGGACATCATCAGGTTCCCAGTGGAATCCATGCTGGCCACATATCTCGTAAGCTCTTTTTGAGAAATACACATTGCTGTCCTGGTCATCACTATATACTTATCAACGTGCGTTTGTCCATTTTGTGCTGCTGTAAAGGAAAACCTGAGGCCAAGTAATTTATAAAGAGGTTTTCTTTGGCTTATGGTTTTGCAAGCTGTGTAAGAAGCATAGCACCAGCATCTGCTTCTGGTAAGGCCTGAGGAAGCTTTTACTCATGATGGAAGGTGAAGAGGGAGCAGGTGTTTCACATGGCAAAGGAGGGAGCAAGAGAGATTCCAGGCTCCTTAAACAACCTGCTCGCCCAAAAACTGAAAGAGCAAGAACTCACTCATTACCGCAGGATGGCACCAAGCCAGACATGAGGGATCTGCCCGGAAGACCGCCCCCACCAGGCCCCACCTCCAACAGTGGGATCAAATTTCAATGTGAGATTTGGAGGGGACACACATCCACACTTTATCAGTGCTCAATAAACTCACTGAATGTAGAACAGTGATCAAAGGCAGGGGTGGGCCAAATATAGGCAACAGGACAGATTCAGCCTGCTCCTGCTTTTGTAAATAAAGTTTTATTTATTTAAAAAATAAATAAATACAGTCATAATCATTGGTTTCATTTTGTTCACAGTTGCTTTTGCATGAAGAGATCAGAATTGAGTAGATGCCACAGAGACTGTAATGGCCCCACAAAGCCTAAAATAGTTACCCTGTGGTATCTTTTGCAGAATAAAATCTGATATAAAGGACAGTCTCAGAGCACAGAGGAAACATGTGTAACCCAAAGGAGGAAAGAGTAGAGAATAGTGGACTGCAGAGAAGTTTCCCTGGATCCAATCTGTGCCTTGAAAGATGAGAAGGACGTATCCACGGGCAGAATGTGGGTGAGGTGGGATAGGCGGTGGTGATCCAAGCAGAAGGCTTGGGCAAGTGTTCTGGAAAACTTGCCTTTGTTCACAAGTATCCTGTAGTATAAACTGCAAGGTGAGCAGTAAGAAATGGACTTGAAGAGATTAGACAAGGACCGGAAACCCAAGGACATTGTTAAGGAGTTTGTGCCTTAGCCCATCCCAGGGTCCTAGCCACTTTTACCGATGGTTCTCAGGTCCTAGAGGCTCCAGCTGCAGGCTACCTTCTCATATTCTCTGCAAAAAAATATCACATTTGTTTACTAAAAACTTAACCTCTCAGAGTCTGCATTCACATTTATTTCTTCTCATATCCTTGAGTTAGAAAAAGGTATTCCTCTCCGGTGATGACATTGATTCTGCGCTTACCTATTTTCCATGACTCTCTCCTTCCCTCCATCAATCCCTCCCTTAGTCTGTCTCATTCTACCACATTTTCCCTTGGACCTTCTGACCTTCAATGTCTTGGTCACTCCTGTCTGGCCACAGCTCTGACCATTCAACCATTTGTCCTCTTGATTGGTTCCACCTTGTCCTCTCACACTGGAGATGCTGTTCCTCCCAAATTTCCTCCCTCAGCCAGTTTCTCTTCTCTCTCCCTTCTCTCTCCCTCCCTCTCTCTTTCAATCTTTCTCTCCCTCAATCTCTCTCTTTTTCTCTCTCTCTCAATCTTTCTCTTTTTCAGTCTCTCTCCCATTCTCTTTCTCTCTCTCATTTCTCTCTTCCTCTTTCTCTCCCTCTTTCTTGATCTCTCTCAACCTCTTTCTCTGTCTCCTCCTTTCTCTCTCAAACTCTCTCCCTTTTTATCTCTCTCAATCTCTTTGTTTCTCTCTCTCTCTCTCTCTCCCCCCCCACTAGTGAGCTCACTCACTATCCCAGTTTCAATTATTTCTATTCAAATATCTCCAAAATCTATATTTCCAGGTATGTTATGCTGTCTTGGGGACAGTGTAAATTGGTACAACCATTTTGGAAGGCATTTTGGCAATGTTTAGTAAAAGGTTAAATGTTTATACCCCTTGATTCTGCTATTGTATATGTAAGGAATTTTTTTCTGTATACTTTTTTAAGTGTAGAAAATACATGTATAGGAATAATTGCACATTGTTTGTTGTATTTGAAAATTAGAAATAATACAAATGTCTATAATAAGAGCACTTAAATACATACGAACACAGTGAAATACCAGGAACCCATTTAAAAGATGAGGTATATTTTAATGAGCTTATTTGAAAAGATGCCCACTCTTAGTGAAAAAAAAAATAACTCATCAAATTGATACATTTAGTGCTGTCCTCTCTCTCCTGTCAGACCCACATTTTCAATGTTCTGTCGTCATGTTTACTTAGTCTTGTGAAATCTTAAACTCAACAAGTTTTAAGGGAAGTTGTTTTCTTCTACTAGCAAATGACAAACCTCTGAATTTCCCTCTTTCTGCTAATTTGTTGCTTTTTAAAAAATCTTACCATCCATCCTAACACACAGTTCCAGAGGAGTCTTTAAATTCTTCCTTATTGCCTAACACTGAGAATCACGCACTGAAATCTGTTGATGTTTCCTTCAGAGCAACAAAGGATTTTCAGAATAGCCCTTATTTCTCTTGATCACCATGGTGCTGTCTCATGTCCTCTTTCCCCTTCCTCTTACCTGCGGTCTCTTCCAGACTCTGCTCTCTCCCCCTCACTCCTTTGCGCACCGATGCCAGATTAATCACAGCAAAAGCATTTACATGATCGTGTCACCCACTGGTAAGTTCTTCATGGGCTTCTCTTACACATTATCTCCCGTTTCACCTCAGAAGCCTTTTATTAGCTACTCTTTGCAGTCTGACTAAACCCTCTTTGCCATTTTCTCTCTTTTCAAATATCAAACTCTACCAGCTAGATTACTCAATACTCCCTGAATAGGCCTTCTTTTCTTCCACTTCTTGGCCTTTCTGATACCATTTAATCTTCCTAGAAATTCCTGAAATTTCTTTCCTCCTCACTCAGTCAACCTTTTGAGACCCACATAAAATGCTACATATTTTGTTCCTTTGCTAATCATGCCAACTGGAAATGATTAGAATCTGTAAAGCAGGGAGCTATGGAATTACATTTCTTACAGCCCTTTGGTCATTTGGTAGCAACATCTAACATAGTACCCTCCGGGTTCATCCACGTTGTTGCAAATCACAGGATTTCTTTCTCGTTAAAGAGTGAATAGCATTCCATTGTACATATATACCACATTTTCTTTTTTCCACTCATCTGTTGATGGTCACCCACGTTGATTCCATGTTTTGGCTATTGTGAATAATGCTGCAATGAACTTGGGAGTACAGATATCTCTTCAACATATTGATTTCATCGCCTTTGGATATCTACCCAGTAGTGGGATTATTGGATTAAATGGTATTTGTATTTCTAATTTGGGGGGGGACTTCTGTAGTATTTCCATGATGGTTGTAGTAATTTACATATTCAACGATAGTGTGTAAGGGTTCACTTTTCACCATGTCCTCGCCAACAAGCCTGATATTCTTATTTGCCTCTTAGGGCTTCGGCCTTTCCCTCGTGACTTAATGGTGACTCCTTTGAGACTACTTGAAAAAAAAAAAAGAGATTTCATCTCTTAATATTTCATGGCCAAAAACAGTTGGTTCTTCCAATCCTGTAAGACCATTTATCTTTGATCTTGCTCCATTCCCTTCCATTTTTGCTTGAGAACCATTCAGTTCTTGCCTGATCTCATATCTTTCTTGCAATACCTTACTAATGGCTGCCAGAGTGTCTACCACACACTAGTGGTGACTCCCTTGAGACTACTTGGAATAATCACCTTGGATGGGGAGGAAATACCCTTCTGGTGTCACCCTTTGCCACAAGACTGAATTAGTTTGTCAACTAAGAAGTTTTACTTGGTCTTTCATGCACAAGACCCTTTTAAATTTAATCTCTTAATATTTCATGGCCAAAACAGTTGGTTCTTCTAATCCTGTAAGACCATTTATATTTGATCTTGCTCCATTCCCTTCCATTTTTGCTTGAGAACTATTCAGTTCTTGACTGATCTCATGTCTTTCTTGCAATACATTGCGAATGGCTGCCAGAGTGTCCACCATGCACTATCGGTCTCATTCTGACCACTTCCCTGGGCATGTAGCCCATCTGCCAAGCCCTTTCAGAGAAGGTATTTTGCAGTGTTGGAAAAGGGCTCCCTAACTTGTTATGTTTTCTTACTACTTGGCATTAGGAAGTAAGCATTTTTCATGGCAATATTCGCTTCCAGTACCAATTTCTTTATTAATCTACATAGGTTAAGTGCTGTGTCAAACAACCATCAAATCCCAGTGGCTTAAATATTTGTAAGCATCACATCCCAATGGCTTAATTGCAACTTGCAGTACAATGTGGTGTTTCTGTCTGTATACTCATTCAGACACACAGAGTTTAAGTAGCTGATTCAAGGTCACAAAGTTAGTAAATAGTGGCATCAAGATTTGAACCTGGGCAGCTGGACTCAAGAGTCTCCACAACTTTCACTTTAAATTTTGCATCTTTCAAGATATATCAGTTACAATTTCCCGTCTTCATCACTTTCTCCCATACTTCAGAGCTGCATATGTAAACCTCTTGATCATATAAATATTTATGGAGTCTCAGCATTTTGAGTACATGCTGAGAGATTTTGTAGCATTGAAGATGAAGAAGCTCTTTAAATGCATCTAATCTTGCCACTATTGATTTTGAACAGCATCTTAATTTGTTAACTTTCTAAAACCATATTGTATTTTTCTTCAGGACAGCTAAATTAAATGTCTTATGTTGATCCCCTGGGTTTTCTCAGTTTCCATTTATCAGTTTCCTTTTATACAAAAAATGCTAATGGGTAACTTTACATTTTGTAAGGCATATTTTTGAAAGTATACAAGTGAAGGTTTAGTCTGCACACCCTTATTAGAGCTCTTTATTTTCCATGTAGAGGAAGAGATGCCTTAGGGCTTCTGAAAAACAGGCTTTTATTTTTATAGAGAAGAAACTTCCAGAACATGCCATGAGCAAATGCTCTGTCAAGTCCGGTTCTTTCCCCCGTTACTTAAGTGCAAATGGACCACATTTGAAGAGGATAAGTAGCAGAACACGGCTCTCCACAAGGGGATTTTGAGGTGCTCTGAAAACCAGACTGACATAATCCATGGAGGAGTTCATCACTGCAGGCTGTCACGTCTCACAGTAGGAGTCATAGGCTGGTCTGCTTGATAAACTACTCCTGATCTATGACTGGAACTGTGTACTTCTTTAAAAATAAATCTTGTTTTTTCCTTACCCGGTGTGCTTCTCAGCCTCAGGAACACCTTATGGATTTAGATTAATCTTGTCTTTTATAGTCATGTTACCTCCAGATTCTTAGTAATAACCCCATTTCTGATCCCATTGATCCATCCATCCCCACTGAAATTGAGCTAAATGCTCTAGTCTGATTTGTCCCTTGAAGTTAGTGTAGAATATTAAGGCTAGACTTTGAAAATGAAGCCCCGACTACAGTGCATAATGACCCCAGTAGACACTGAAGACTTTCTTTGCCTCAGGCAGGTGACAAATATCTATCTCATCTTCAAAGTACACATAGATTTGTGCTGGATTGTAGGTTGACAAATCACTTTTCACTAGCTCATGTGGCAAGCCTTTTCATCTTGTAATAATTCTAGTGAGAGATCCACAGGTACCACATAATCAGCCAGTCATTGAGATTCAGGCAATATTTGCATACTTTAGCAAAACTATAATCAGAGTCATTAAACTACGTAAGTTTTATTTATTATACAAATAGTTGATTAGCAGAAGTGCTTCAGCCGAGTTGCTCCCATTGAAAAACAAGGTGATTTTATTCTTAAGAAGATAGCAGCATAAGTTTCTTCTTGCCTCTAAACAGCACTGCTTAGAAGAGTGCAGCTTCACTGTATTGAATATCCCCCCAGAAGTCGTCAAAGTTCAGAAGTACGCCATCAAAACATGAAGCACATATGTTTGCATGGAAGCTGGGCTCTGGGGTCTTCCTATCATAATATGTTTATGATTAATAGTCAACATATGCCCCTCCACATCTTCTAAAGGAACATATACATGCTCTCTCTCGCTCTCTCTCTCTCTCTCTCTCACACACACACACACACACACACACACACACACACACACACAAACACGAGAACTGAATTGAGAGTTTGGGGTATATACCATCCCTGAGGGCACAGTCTATAGCTCCTAATTTATGCCATAGAGGAAGCATTATATTGATTATATTGTCGATGGGTAATAATTGCTGGTTAAGAATAACAGGATATCAAGTGAGAAGAGGCTGAGAAAAACACACTCCTGCTGGAAGAGTTAAGAATGAGCTCTTCATGGGAAACTATGGGAGACAATTGAAAAGGGACAAGAAGAAAGAAGAACTGTTAAGTCTCCACTTTTTCAGTTTCTGAACTGAACTTTTGCTCACAGCAGGTGAACACAGGCTCCCTCCCACACTAAGACTTCCTCCCCTGCCGGTGTGCAATCTGTTAAGTAAACAGAGACTTTATACTGAGAAAGGAACATTTCTCTATTTTGGCTATGAGTTGTTATTTTTAAAGCTTCATCCTCCAAACATTTTCCCCTCTCCTTGTTTATTTTTTCACTAGAAAGAAGATGAACTACTTAAAAAAATATTCAACTCCATGACAAGAAAACCCACTTCTAGTGTGCACTCCCCACTCAACGCCAATGGAGCCTTTGGTGTGAGCACTCTGTCAGCCCCTGTCAGCATGCTGGGCAGAATAGCTCTTGAAGTTTCTGCTCTGTTTCTATAGAGCTTCTGTGCATCCAGATTTTCACAATCAAAGCAAAATGCACATGGCAGTTTCTTTCTGACTCCTCAAGTTAAAAGGCCAACCTCTCCCTTGATATAGCCATGTATTTATCAGTATACAGGTAATATTTAAAGATGGCCCTTACTGTGTGCCACACTCCATCCTAAGCACTTCACATTAAAAACCTCATTTAACTTTATTTGGAAATAGGATGACAATTGCTTCAATATTGAGATGGGTTGAATCTGGGGAGACTGATGTTAGATGCAAAAAGCTTTCTTTCTAGACCTTTTCCTGTGTCTTGCATGTGGCTTTCTCCTTGTCTGTGGTGTCCCCGTTCTAGATCTTCTGATTGACAGTGCCCATGGCTTTATTCTCTGTACTCTAATGTTGAGCTTAAGGACTGGCATGTTATAGACTCTCAGTAGATCTTGTTGAAGGAATTAGAGAAGTAAAGACAGAGAAGATCTTCTTGTTGGAATTCTTTCTTTTGGTTGATAAGCAATGTGATTTAATGTAACAATCTTGAGTCCTAATCCCCTCATTTGGAAAATGGAAATAATAGTGCTAATCTTGGAGGTCACTTAGAAGTAAATGAATATATCAGAAGTAATCAACATTTTTTAAGTCAAAGAAAAAAACATCTGTGAAAATGATAGAAAAGTAATGAGCTACTTGAAAAAATGTTAATTGGATCTTTTTCTCATACCTTACACCAAAATAAATCCCCCCAAAATGGTTGCACAATCCTGTGAATATACTGACATCCACTGAATCACACTCTTTAAATGGGCAAATGATATGTTATGTGATTATCTTTCAATAAAATTGTTATGAAAATGAATAAACCCCAGAAGATCAAAGATGTAACATGAAAAGATGGAAGTATACTAGAAGGAAATGTAAGATAATTTTTACATGTTATTGAGAGAGTGACCTTTTAAAGCAAGACATAATGTTCTAGAGCCATAAATGAAAAGTTTGATAAATTTAATTCTCTATTAAATGTTTTGCAGAATAAGCGACCAGAAACAAAATCAGAAGAAAAAAACATAAAAAACCATAAGAAAAACAATTAAAAATGCATATGACAAATGGCTTATTACTGTAATATTTAAAGAACTCTTAAAAATCTATGTGAAAATGACAAATAACAGAAAAATATGGGCAAAGGACAAGAGCAGGCAGTACAGAGAAAGCCTATACCAATATATTCTCCTATCAACAATCTATTGTACAAACTATTTGAAAGCAATGTTTGAACTATCAAAATTTAAAATACATAAGCCCTTTTGTCTAGCAATTCTACTTCTAAGAATTTATTCTATAGCTATCTGTACACGTATCCGAAGACATAAACATAAGGATAGTCATTGAATGAAATGTTTGTAACAACAAAATACTTGAAATCAAAAATATGTCACCCAAGAAAAAAGTGATTAAAGAAAGCTTAGCATTCTGTTCGGTGAAAAGACATTGAGCTGTCAAAAGAAGTTGATGGAGAACTCCAAGATCTATTAACTAGAAACAAAACAAGGTGCTAAACAATGTGTTTACTGTTCATATTTTAAATGTTTATATATTTCACAAATACATACTTGTGCATGCGTAGAATATTTTAACTTGTTTCTGACTCCCTCAAACACATCATGCCAAAATTTAACTTGTGATAAAAAAAAAAAAAGAATACATTCCTTCACATGTAATATCTCACTAAAATTCTTCAACAACCCTGTGGAAAAGATACGGACACACGTTTTTAAATATTACATGTTACAAACCTTTGGTTTGCTTATTTAATAGTTGCAGCTACTAATGTTAAATTCTTGATGCCAAGGTTAAAAGCCTGAACTTCTAAGAATGTCATGATTTGACATTTTTCTGCCATCTCCTGACCTCCAACACACCACTCTACGTTCTTTCATGCTACTCCTCCTCCCATGTTTAGGACCCTCTTCCAAGGAGGCATTCATACCTCTGCTTGATGAAACCCAACATTATCTTAAAGCGTCCACTCGAATACCGCCTATTAGGTGAATCCTTACATACCCTCCCCTACAAACCAATGGGCTCAACCCAGCCATAGTTATTGTAGTTGTTCTTATATTTCAAAAACACTACAAAACACATCTATCAGGACTTGTTATATTGGTTCAGGCCATGAGCATCTTGAGCTGAGACACTGTTTTTATTCCTAGAGCTACCACATTGTCTAGAATATAGTAGCAGACCAATATACATGTATTAGAGAAATCATTTACCCAAATCTTGATCATTTTCACTCATAGGTTGAAGAATTCCATATTAAACATTGCTGACTTGAGAAATGAACTATCTACCTCTTCTAAGAAGTTGAAATGAGAATGTTTTATTGATGGGAAATTATTTTTTGTCTTACCTTCTAGAATTCAAATGAATGTTAATGCTCCATGAAGATAATAGTTTTTTTTTTAAAGATTTAGAACCAGTAGATTTTTATGAATGTGAACCCTTTCATGTCTTGTGGAAGATTTTCTGGTTTTTAATCTTTTTTTGTTGTTGTTATGTTTGAATAGGAACCAGGGAAAATGTGTAGAGGGCATGGTGGAGATCTTTGACATGTTGCTGGCTACATCATCTCGGTTCCGCATGATGAATCTGCAGGGAGAGGAGTTTGTGTGCCTCAAATCTATTATTTTGCTTAATTCTGGTGAGTTGATAATACAAGAGAATTCAATGCTGGATGAAATATTTATTTGTATTTTTCAACCAGATACTATGTACCCATTCCAAAAGCATAATGTCATAAACGGAAAAAAACTACTGACACGCATTTAAAATAACCTACCAACATTGCAGATTACTTATGGGGTAGAACCATGCTAGCCAAGTAGACACATGAAAAATTGTAATTTGGCTTTGAATCAAATGGCCTTTGAGCTGAAATATTTGTAGGCTTTCACAGATATGAGGATGTTTTCATTCAAATGCTACATGTATATAGACATATGTTAGTTGATAGTTTTATTATGTCTGAAAATAAGTAGACCAAGTAACTCTGTTAAGAAATTGTGAACAATTCCAGGCTCCAGATAGTAAAGAAAGAGGGTTATTTGAGACAGACCATGTTTCTGGTCAAAGCTGATTAGCTAAAAATATAGTTGGCTTAGAGATAGAAAAACCTGTTTCTAAAACAGAAGAATGTGGAATGCAATAAATTGTCCAGCTGAAAGAGCATTTTCCATTTGGTCTATGAAGTCTCATTCTACTGTCCCTTCGTATTTATTTGTTTGAGAAAGCTTAGCAAAGAGCAGCGTCTGTTTTGTTTTTGTTTTTTGGTTTTTAATGTAGTGAGGTTGGTTGTTGTATAAAGAGTCACTCTGTGTCACCCTGACGGAAACTATGGTTCAGCCTGAATTAGTGCCCTGACTCCACTCAGCCTCTTGGTATTCGGATCTAAGCGTTAACTATCTAAGCACTCATGCTCACATTGGGTGTCAGCTGTACAGCAGTCCCTTTAAGTTCGACCTTTTCCCCTGGCTCTAACCCCACTTCGTGCCTCGTCCCTCATTCTCACATAGAAATCACAGCTATTTTGAAGCCCTGGGCCTTAGTTTCTTATACCAGTAGACACAGTCTCAAATTCCTCAACAGCTGAACTGCAGCTTGTATTGATCACAAACATAGAGAATCAGCACTTCCTTCTCATCCTATGTGTTTTTGTCTCTTTCTGATGAGTGCCAATCCCTTCCCACAATTTTCCACTTTTCTTCCCCACCGCTGCTAGTAACCTGCATTGCTTAATGGCTATCACAGTAATCATTCTCACTTATCAACTGATAAATGGAAATCTGTACTATTACACTAGGCAAGGACTGAATTACAGAATGAAGTCCAATGAAAAATAATATGATCCGCACTAAGGAAGTGATTACCACTCCATTCAAGTTTCTGGTTCCACTCACATGCATTGTGCTTTTCATTTCAGTCGTTTGTCCTGTACATTGCAGGGTCCAGATCCCACAATGGCTCTTTATTGGATGAGAGTTCTGGGAACAGTGCCACTCAGCATGGTGCCAGGTCCTGAACCCATGCCTTCTTCGGTGGAGGGCTGGCACATGCAGATAGCTTTCATGTGGGCAATCTGGGAACTTCAGGGAAGCCAGGCCTATCAAGTGTTAAGACTCCCACCCCACAGTTTAACCAAGAAAAAGTACCTCAGACAGGAAGTAAAATTAGCCAGAGTTGAATGATCCATACAAATGGATGCTCTGATCTTGGTAATAAAAATTTATTTTCTCCAGATCCATATCCTTTTGCTGCATTATTGTTTTGTGTCTGTTCCTATGACAGAGTGAGTTTTTTAAACTATTATACAAAAAAAAAAAAAAAAAAGGATTTTGGCCATGAAAACATTGGATTTATAGACCGAGGGTTTTTACAATCCACAGGGAAAAGACTTTCAGTCCTCACAAGAAAGTATTTTATTGACGACTGGTACCCAAACCTCAAGACTGTATTTCCCACTGCAGGATTTGGCCCCCGTCTGCCTCCTTCTCAGACTAGTTAAACTTTCATACTACAACCTTGTTCCTTCACTTCTTTCTTAGGATCTTCTTTGCACTTCTTTGCTCTTGAAGAGCAGAAATGCTATTGTAGAAATATAAGGCACTGTATGCTGACATAGTTTACGGTTGTCTTTTTCATGAGATAACAGAGTGGCTAGCAGCTCCTCTTTTCTATCAAGGACGGTACTGCTGGCTCAGGAGAGCAGTAAGCAAACAACCCTATACAAAGCGAAATCACTCTTTTCACTACAAAAGTGAGCTGTGCTGCAGAAGAGCAGCTCTGCTGCTGAGCAGGGCTCTTCATGTCTCCTATTGTTCCTGAAAAACAGAATCAAAGAGGACAAGACTCTGACACACAATGCTGCGGCATTAGGAGCCATTTTCAGAATAAAAAAGTAATTGGTTAGGTGAAGGATGCCACAATCAACAATTTTTTCCCACAACTGGAGATATGAATTTTTCTAAAAACCCAACCAATTCATGGCTCTGATATGGGGCAGCTCTACCTATCATGAGACAAATTATCAAGTGACTCTGACTAAGGGAATCTCTGACAGGAGCCAAGCTGAAAACGCTTCAGGAAACCTGAGCTAGAAGATGCCTTTCTGACACTGGGAAACAAAACCTCAGTGTGTGGAGGAACCCAGGGTTTTGTGTTGAGCCCCAGTCGCCAAGGTCTGAGAAGGCTGGGTTTACATTGGCCCCGCTATTTTGGCCGAGGCGTAAGGGGAAGTGAAAGGTTGTTGTGAGGACCTGCTCGGAATGTCTTTCTGGAAGCTTGGAGAGGGTCTCTCAATTGCCAAAATCTCCATGGGAAGCCATCTTCACAGCTGCTTGGGAGTGGGCAATATTCGTCATCATTTCTGCCCCATTTAGAAGAATTTATTACTTTGTTTGCAAAAACCCAGAATCATCCATAGGACACACATTGTTTGTTTTTCCACTCCACACCAAAGGAGAGAGGCATTCCTGGTTAATCCAAAGATGCCAACTTCAAGACATTCTGAGAACTAGTTGGACAGAGCTCAAGGGTAGGGCAAATCAGATCAGAAGCGATGGGCTCAGGGCAAAAGCCTGCAAAGCAGCAGCCATGGAGGAAGGATGGGAGCTGGAGCTGCAAAGGGGGCCTCAGCGGAAGCTCTGGGCCTGCCCACGGTATCCCTTCTGCCCAATAGGACTTCAGTTTTCCTGCACAATAATTCAAATAGTTCTCATTTTTCTAGGCCCAGCTCACCTTATTGAGAAG